>NC_090934.1:430905936-431217907 GCF_040938575.1 Ambystoma mexicanum | reverse complement strand
CACCTCAAAATACGGTGGCGTAATTAACGACAAGGTCCCGTAGCGCCATGGATTTCTCCGCCCGGAAAAACCAGGCGAAAAAAGCTCCATGGCGCTACGGAATCTCGTAGTAGGGCGGACGGGTCCGCCGCGAATAACGCTGGCGTAAACCCACTCCGCCAGGGTCGTAATGAGGCCCAGTATCCTGAATCATCCAATACCAAGACTTTGTTTGGAATCACTTACGGTGTCCCCCAGCAGAAAAATCACAAAGAACGCACTCACCTACTTCCAGTTAGTATTGGTATGATATCTGTCACTAGTAGGGAGGGTCACCAGTGTCTCAGACTTTATCCAAGATCCTGCCAACAAGAAGGTAATCTGGCAACTTCTTACTGTCATCGCGGAAGCCTTCATTGTACTACCTGAATACAGTGATAAAGACACAAATGCTTCTACCACAGGCGATTCTAGATGAACTCATCAATACACTTTTCTTTCGCATAATCGAAGAGTCCCCATCAACTGACAGTCTGACCTTTATTCGAGATTCAGCAAACTCTGAATATTTGAGACAGCTGTGGAAAAAGTTAAGCTATTTGGTTGCAATCCAAATGTCAGCAAAGTGCAAGGATTGTTCACGTCAAGGGAAGGGCCTGTGATCCTGAACCCAGCAAGGCAGGACAGCCGACTGGCATATAACGTTCTCTTCCGCCTAGTCACTGACTTTCCAGAGATGGTGGGGAGACCTGTCAAGATTGACGTCCTCACCTTCATCAGAGATCCAGCTAATGTCATGCAGATGGGAACGCTCCTCTTCGGCATAATGTTGCAGGTGGAGCTGTCGAACTTTCAGAGAGATTATCTGAGGAGATTCCAGTGAATCATTCCGTCGAGTGACAGATCAAGGAAGAAGAGTCAAGCACATCATCATTCTGCCGAGGGACAGATCGAGGGAGCAGAGAGGGAAAAAACCTTCACCTTTTGTTGTCTGATTGCCATTTTTCCCATTTCTTCACAGTGACCAGTGTCCAGCATGTCCTCAGGACTGAAGCAGGTTCGGGGTGTGGACTGGGAACTCACGTACCTTGAATATGTACAGTAAAAGTGACTTATCAAAGTGTTAGTCTAATCTATTTTTCCATAGTCTAACAAGGATACTGCATCCTGTATCAAGAGACAATAGTCACCCACAAGAGGGGGGACACTTGTGAAGCACCAGACACTTTATGATACAAACTGTTCAAGAACAACATTGAATTGGGGGAATCCAATAACATTGGCATTGAATAAATGATCGAGATGGGGGCACAGAACAGTAACCTGGTCCTCCCACAAGCAGAGGGGCACCCTCGCTTCTCTGGAAGGAAATGCTGCCGTCTGACCTACCATACTATCATGTATTTATGCATTGTGTTTATCATTATTTTGCTGTCATTGACGATCAGAACTGCATTATTTCTCGGTTCAGGAAGCGGTCCAATTTCAGTGCACCCACCTGATGGTATACAAATGAGTCCTAAAAAAGCACCCACACCCTATATAGTAATTCCAGTCCCGGGAAAATCTGATGGTAAGGTAAATGACCTGAGAATGAATATAGTTAGGAGTGACACATACACACTTCAGGTAACAAATGAAGAGAGAAGCTGGAGACAGGGTCAGCACAGAATGAATGAAAACATAGCACTGACAACTACACGTACACACACACTGAATGCAGATGAACCAGGGCATGTGTCAATGGCAGCAGAACCTCAGGCGACGGCAACAGAGAGCATGAGACTGCCTACCGAACAATCAGTCCCAGAAAATAATGAGAGAGACTGGAAAGAATCAAGTGAAAGGCGAACTAAAGCAGACTTAACAAAAGCCTTTAAGAAGACAGAAGCAGCGGTAGGAGAATTTACTGCAAGGACACAAATGTTAATAGATCATTTATTCCTGTTTATAGCTAGAGCGAAGAAATGGCATGAGGAACTGAAAAATAAAACTGCAGAGACTGTATTGACAATCACACAAATTCCAACACAAGGAACAGATACCAGGCCCACGATGCAGCCATACACTCGGCCGGTGAAATGCTGGTGGTTGATAGAAGCACTTATAGACAGCAGAAAAAGAATGCAAGAAGAGAAGGAGAGAACTGCAAAACCTCCACCTACCTCATCGATGCAGATAAAGAAACCCGCTCCATGGACCAGAATGCCCGAGAGTCCTCCAGCAAGCAAAAAAAAACAGACGCGTTTAGAGATGTAGTTATAGTTAACTACAAGAAGTCACTAAGGATCAAGAAAAGCCTGCATGAAGATAACAGTGAACTGAACGACTACCTGGACAGCACAGCACATCTAGGAAACATCTGGTACCAACACATGAAAGAAGTCGGAAGAAGTGAATCAGAAGGAGACTGCTTCATTTGTGCACTTCGACCATACAGCATGGGGAAATCCAAGATCTTCGTGGCTGTAGAAATCGATGTCCCTACAGCACACTGTCTGTCACACGTAGCAATGTGCAACACTAGAGAACAGTTTATGGGAATGGATGCCTCATTCATATGGGCAACTGAAATGGATTACCTTAATGAAGATCACTACGTCCAGAACATTAAGACAAGAAATAGAGCTCATACTAGGAATCACGTGATCGGGAATGAAAAGACTGAAGTCAAAGGAGCAGGAATAAGATGGGAAATTACCCAAGACTGAACGTCCATAGAAAAACTCCAGAAGAAGCTCAAATTTGGAGAAACAGAGGCCAGATGCAGATTTGGGGAACAGTGCTTTCACCAAACGGATGGGAAGGAGGAGTGGTGATCTGCCGAGCATGGATGGTCCTTGGAGCCTGCAAGGAAGCAATAGAAAACTCACAGAGAATGTGCAAACCTTTATGGCCGAAACTCACAAAATTATTAACATGGGTCAAAGACAGAGGAGGACCCTTGCAGATAGTGCCACTGGAAAGCCCAAAATTGTGCTTCAGGAACAATGGCACGAGGAAGATGGGAGAGAATCAGAACTGCGGATGAATTTATGAAGCTCTGGGAATGACTCACAGAACTGCAGTAATTATGGACCTCTATTGGGCGTGTGGATCCAAAGCATACATCAGACTACCAAAAAATTGGGGAGGCATATGCACAATAGTGAACGTCCACGTTCCAGCACTAGTGATCCCGAAAAATGATCTGAATATTGACAGTTTCCTGAAAGCAGATGCTCACCTGAGGAAAAGGAGATCTGTGGAACTGACAACTTGAATAAAGAGAGAAAATTACTGTTCTGCCAAATCAGAAGAAGCATTTCATGCAATCCCATATGAACACAGGCTGTTCAGCCTCACCTCATCAGTGTTCGCGACAATCATCATGCCAAGATTCCAAGTTGGAGCAAACACTAAATGGTTGCAGATAACCAGATGGGAATTACTGCAGACCATCAACTTGGCAGTAAAGGGATTCAACGCAATCAAGGAAGTATTAAGAGCAATCCGACTGATGACTCTCCATAACAGATATATACCTGACATGATCACAGTGATGGATGGAGGAGTTTGTGCAATAATCGGAGAATCATGTTGCACATTTATACCTTCGCATAATGAAGAAAATGGAACTTTAACAGAAGCCATAAATATGCTGACAAACCTACAGAACCAGATCATCGATGAAACTGATGAAGTTGATGATGACAGCTGGTTTGGAACACTATTCTCATGGGTCCCACAATGGATGGCAAACATATTCAAGATCCTGGGAGCCCTGCCTTTGATGATACTATTAGGATTTTGCGTTATCAAGATAATAATCTTGCAATGCCAGAAAACTGTGAAGAAAGCCATAGGGATGAAGATCATGATCGATGTCAAACCAGGATGGAAGCCCACAGACCTGACTGATGAAGAAATAAGAGACTTTGTGAAGGCCAGCGAATACGCACCAGAAGAAACCACGTTCCTGTATCCCAGGAAACATAGAAATTATGAAGGAAAATTGATCTATTGCAGCCCAATGGACAGTGCCAGCTAATGACCTGGAACAAGGACGAACATGTAAAAACAGCAGGAAGTTTGAAAGGAGTGATACAAATTTGGACTCCTAAAAGACACTCTTTTACACCATCATGTATGAACCCGGAAGACGAAAAAATGGATACAGAAGAACCAAGCAAGATTAATCCAAAGGCGGAAGCAGAAGTGTTCGATGAACCGACCAGAGGGGGGAGTGTAGAGGAGGTCCCAGATATGGCCTGCACTCCAGCCACCCATTTTGAAATACCAGGAACATACTCGCCGAGATATGTGACGTATGAGGAGCAAATAAACCAACAGAGAGCAGCAGTAGGGCTCTGCCCAGTGCCCATCAGAAGAGCAATACCTGTTGAAGTGCCAATAACCAGACAACCATGGGCAGCACGGTACCCATTGAGACAACCATACCAACAGCTCACACGAAATGAAGACTACTTACAAACTGTCCCCGAAGAGATCCAAAGGGCCTTAATTGAAGGAGAATGGTGATGACACAAGGGCCCGGATAGAAATTCAGAAGAATGAAACGACAATCGAAAGATGACACGCAAAGACGAAATGTAAGGAATAATGATGTAATGGACTTAAAAGGAGAAATGATGCTGAACTTTAAAGAAACGTAACCATAAAACAGGATGAAGACATGCAACTAGCTAATGCCTGTAAATAGGCTTGGAATGCAAGAAGCTAAGGAAACAGTACTGCTTGCTATGTTTAGTAGAAGAATAGAGCGGCAACTATATATCTACCTCAATAAAGCACAGTATATAAGTGCAAAGCCACTTCATACAAAAGCAGAAATAAGCCCAGGATGATAGTGGTCAAACAGGCCAGGATTCACATACTAGCACAAAGCCAGACGAAAGAGCGGAATCGAAATTTAGCAAGAAGAGCTCATGCCTGAGAATTCGCGGTTACCCAAAGAAGGGACTAGAACGGCAACTTCGAAGAATTGAAACTTAAGAGCATAGCAGCCAGCCCCATGAAAGTCAACATAAGGAGGCCCAGGCAGGTGGCAAGGCTAAAGGGAGAATCAAATACGCAAATAGAAGGAAAATGAAGCAGCTTCATGGTGTACTAACATGTGACCAGCCAGGCGCGGAGAGGTACCAACGTCTGATGTCACCTAAAACCAGAGGATGCCATAACTTTTCCTGATTAGAAGCTACAGTTTCGAGGCCATCCTCTGCCAACTAATTGACACATAGCCCTAAAGTACTGATTGATGGAAGGGAGGCAGGGTGAATCTTAGGGCATGCCGCATCTGGGTGATCATTCTGCATGCTGCTAATTAAAGTGGAGATTTATGCCTAGGGGTGTAACCGACCCAATCACAATGGACCAAATAATCTAGGGTCCTATAGCTAGTAGAACCAATGAGATGTACCTTTAGTGATGTCTAGCACGAGTGATGTAGAGGGATGGGTTTAGACGCCCACCCGATAAGAGTTATCCAATCCTCACACTCCGTTACCATATACAGATATAGTACCTATACTTCAGTTATCTTTTTAACCAATAGAATTGCATGACAAACTGTTGAGTGTTACACCGCAATGATGATGAAAATTTGCTATAACTATTGCTGTCTGAATGAAGAATTTGGAAGTTGAAGAGAGACGGGCGATCACATCACTGATGATTTCCTATTGTTTCCCCATTTTTTTACTTGTCATTAAACGGACTTCCCTTTGCCAAACCATTTGAGTTGTCCTTATTGATTGGTGTTGGAGTAAGAGAATCCCGCACCCCATCCACCTCAAGGTGCAGCTATCTCGTCTTAAAGTACTCGAGGGGCAGCTCTGATCCCATGGGCCCGTCATCCTGTACACCCCAACCCCGGAAACTCTCACTCCACCCAATTTACCTGTAGACCACTAATCCACTTCTTTGCTGCCATGCTCCAGAGATGACCGTCAGTACAGAGAACATAGAAAAGGAATGTATGACCTTTTCCAATTAACACAACAGCCATGTTTTTTTTTGTATAGGAATTCTTTTTGACAGGAAATCAGGCAATCGCTGTAGGCCCGGACCTAATATATTTAGTAAAAATCAGTGGGGCATTGGCCGATATCATACATGAGCCCTTGCAGATGCCCTTGCTTCACCTGGGCCCCCCAAGACTCGGGCTGGCAGGCAGATATCTGCCAAGTCTGCCCCGTCTCAGGGTATTCCCCCTTCCTTCACCCAGAAAACATCTTCTACACATACCTCTTCTACGTTTCCTTCTTCCTTCTTTTGCTTTGTCTATATCTTCACATTGCGAAGGTAGTAATAGATATGGTTACTACGAGGTTAGGCTGGGGGTCAGTAGTGGAGTAGAGGAAAATATGGGTTAGAAAAGAAGGGGTATTGTGACCTAGGATTATGTTCCTTTTAAATATTAGGAATTCTGTTTAACAAATTCATTAATTAGAGTTCTGAGATGCTGAGACTTGCGCTAACACCTTAATTTTTTAATTAGCTACAGAAATAAACTAGGAATTCATTTTCTTTTAAATATTAGGAATTATATTTAACAAAGTTCCGAATGTTTAAAAGAAACAGAATCCTAATTCACAAAATGATATCGATTTTGAAGCACGTCATTAATTTATTCACAACATGTCTCCCAAAATGGCCATGACGAAATGCCACAACGTCATCACGTTTAACGTTAACATGATGATGTCATGAGCATCAAAATAAATAGGTGCCATTTTGTTTGAATTCCACACATGCAAAATAGCATGGATGAAACAAGCCAACTGGACACATGTATCCAGTTTAACCTACTCCATTATCAAGGTAAGAACAAGTCAAATTTGTGGAGTAAGATATTCAAGTCACTACATATCAGAACTTTAATTATTGAATTTAAATCAGCAGTACATATATCTGTAATGGTGGTCGGTTAAGAAATAAAGTTTACACTTTCATTTTTTTACTATGTAAAGAAACACACCAGGAATTAATCTAACTGGGCTAGAATGTATTCTTTGAGACAAAGCAAGACTGAGAAAAATAATTGAAGCCATCAGAAATATGATTATAATTACAATAATGCGTTGTAATAATGCGTTGTAAACCGATTAAATACCAAATCATTTTTTTCTTTTTATAAATATTCTCTGTACTATAGAGTCCGAAAATTGCCTTAATTAATTTTGTATTTGTTTTAGAGTAGTTTTCCTTCTGAAGGGCCACGCTCAAGTGGAGAAACACGTGTAGAGTTTTTTTTTGTAACCAAAATGCATGAGGGTTTATTGTAACCAAAATCTATTAGCTGAATTTGTGGATCCCACATAAAAACATAAATTGTGGACCCTACATATATGTGAGGATCTTTACCGTGAACTTAATTTGTGGACCTAAAAAAATAAAGAAATAATAACAAATTGGACAGTACTGGGGGCATCTACAGTTGTATTCACTATGCACTCCTCTTCACGATAGTTCAATTTTGTCTTGTCATATTCTTTGTAAAACAAAAAACTTGCTTTGAATAAATTTACGGTGCAGGGGAGATTGCAGTCAACCCTGGCATATGGGTTGGAAAATATAACGAAACAGATTAAGTTCCTAATGGAGGAACGCCAGTCCCCGGCACACTTTCACAAGCTCTAAACAAGAGCCAAACAATCAAGGTTAGAATTAGTTGACATTACTATACTAGTGTTTTATGCAGAAAGTTCTTCAGAGTTTTCTATTTAATCTGCAAGCAGGTTTTTACTTCAATGATCACAATGATTCTTTGATTTCTTCATACGTAGTTTAATTTTCAAAAACGGCCCAACACGTTTCAAGATAGCATCTCTTCTTCAGGGGCTTATTTCTTTAACATTATCATATCTACAGAAACATTTCAAAAACATATAATTATTAAATATACATTGATACATTCATTACTGTAGTTCATGTTTGTACAAAGCATAAAATTCAATTTTGCTCAGTATCAATGGCATGTATTCAAAAGATATGGCTAGTGTGCAACCGTATCTGGGGTAAATCACATATCAAACTAATATGGGCTCAAAATTCCAAAAGTAGTCGGTCCATTGTAACCTCTTTCATAAGAACGCTCAGGGAGTATCACATTCTCTATTGTTGATCTAATGCAGTTCTATGAAATGAGAACACCTCCTATAGTGCTTGCTCAAAAAATGCCATCTGTTGAGATTAAATTCCAATAATTCTGGGATAGTTAAATCCATGATTATATTAGTCACGGAAAGGTGTATAGAAAGGTGTATGTATAGAGCAATCCTATCCCTTATCCTACTGCATTCAGTAGTAGTACAAACTGCCCCCCATGGCTGCATGTTAGTTCTAGAATTAAATGACGTTAACATTGGATTCAACTTACGTTATACAACTGTATACTCTAAACATAAATGTCATGTGAAACAGGTGAGGAGAGTTCCTTACTCCTTGTTTTTTTAGATCAGGATAATTATTCATGGAAGGTAATTCCAAATTCAAGAAAACAGAACCTCAGTCCGAGGTCACTCATCAGGTGAGAAATGGGACCAGTTTCTAAAAGAGAGTGATGAAATTAAGTTCACTAGTTTATAATGGATGGTGTCAGGTTCCTATATAAGTGCTCTCGCTTACCTAATATCCTGAAGTGGAAGAGGAAGATCCTCTCGTTGCCATTTCTCGGTAGTTAATGCTAAAAATGGGCGTCTTATATACCGGCGCATATTAGTGACGTCATCACGTTCGTACGTAAAAGTAAAAAGTAAAAAGTAAAAGTAAAAAGAAGTAAAAAACTGCTTGCAGATTAAATAGAAAACTCTGAAGAACTTTATGCATAAAACACTAGTAGTGTCAACTAATTCTAACCTTGATTGTTTGGCTCTTGTTTTGAGCTTGTGAAAGTTTGCAGGGGACTGGAGTTCCTCCATTAGGAACTTAATCTGTCTTGTTATATTTTCCAACCCATATGCCAGGGTTGACTGCTATCTCCCCTGCACCTTAAATTAATTCAAAACAATTTTTTTGTTTTACAAAGAATATGACAAGACAAAATTGAACTATCATGAAGAGGAGTGCATAGTGAATGCAACTGTAGATTCTATATACTTACCCTTGAGTGGGGTGGCATATTGATTTCACCAGCACCCAAACTTCAATAAAAAACAAGTGATGCCATTTTAAAAAATTAACACATTAACTGACAAATCAGTGACTACTCTTGCGTTTAGCGTAGAGGAAGCAAATCAAATTCTTGGCCTTATCAAAGACACAGATAAAGAAAGTACAGGAGACAATAATCCAGAAAGATTGATATTTAAATTGGAAAAATTAATCTGACGAGAAATATCTCAGAAACTCCACGCTTCGACTTTGGCTCAGTATTATAAAAGCAAATTAATACCAAGAGGCCTAAGGGTATACTTAAGACTCATATTATGTAAAGAAAATCAAACTTTTGTTAAGAGATGGGAACAGATCCTGAATAAATGCTCACTAGACCTCATATTATTGACCATCAAGGAGTTATCCAAATCTCTATCCACAATTACTCAGGAAATAGAGGAAGCCGCACAACAGTTGTCAAAACTAAAAACAGGTGATCAACTGAAAGCAATATTGGAAGATACCAACAATAAACTGGATTCGTATAAGAGGGACATAGAACAATGTAAAATAAGGAAGTTCCACAGAGACACAATAGATTATGCAAGAGATATTGTCTACACGTGGCAGGAATTCTACCAAAACTCAAGACCAAACCCTACTATACCAACAAGACCACCAGGACCCATGAATAGTACAGATAGTAGCGACGCAACCAGTGGGGGCGGGGGGAAATATTGACAGAATTCCGGTGATAAGTCCTACGAGACCAGGATCAACTGTAAGAAATCCCACGAGACCAGGACCAATTGAAGGAACTCCACCAACACATCCAGGACCATCAACAGCTGCAAGATATGAAGTCCCTTTTTTAGAAGGAAACAGACCCATAGAGGGAAAAAGAAAGCAAAGACAGAAGAACAAATAACAGAATCTATTGTCTTGAACATTTCTTCTAAGATATTGACCAAAAGCCAAATGGATACATTAAATCTGGGGATTTCCTTTATCCCCACCAATAACACCAGTAACTTTGAAGACGAGGTCAACCTTTTCAAACTTATTAAGCAATATGACCCGAGCGGCGGGGGCATTACCGACTTAGGTAATGCCCCCGGGGCCCATAGTTATAGGCCCGAGCGAAGCGAGAAATATGGAACTTTAAGTATTCTTTGATGGGCTTCCAGACACATGAGAACAGCGACCAAAATCAGACTATCTGGAGATGAGAAATAGAAGTATGTTTCATCCCCAGATCAACCATCCCATCATAAACCTGTTCAATCTGAAGACATAAAAAACACCTGAAATGGTTAAGTACAGCAACCGCAACAAAATTAATTTCAGGAGTCATCAACATAAATTGATCAAAGAATTATCACAGGACAACACAGTGACTTGGAAGCCTGCAGACAAAGGGTGGGCCATTGATATTAATGGACACACAGTTCTATACTGAAGGTTGCCTTAGACTCCTAGAAGATCAACCAACATACTTGGTCCTGGATAATGATCCTATTGCAGCTATCAAAATTGTGATCAAAGAGACAGTAGATAAAGCCTATGCTTCAGACTGGATTTCGGAACAAACAAGTGACTTTCTTATCAAAACATTTCCAATAACACCATTATTTTATGCACTGCCTAAAGTCCACAAGAACCTTACCAACCCACCATTTTGACCAATAGTGGCCTGGACAGAGAGCATCTTTCACCCGCTAGCCATCTACTTGGATAAGGCTCTGCAACCACTCATACAAAAGACTACCACTTACCTTAAGGACAAAGCACGACTACTCAGTGAAATCAAGACAGAAGAAACAAAAGTATTCTTATTCTCATTAGACATCAACCGTCTATATACATCGATACCCCACCAAGAAGGAATAAAAGCTCTGGAATGGTTCCTACTCAGACAAGATGAAATTCTCATACATAAGGTATTTGCAATAGAATTGATTAGGATCATCCTATACAATATTTATTTCAGATTTAGCAACACTTTCTACCTCCAGATATCAGGTACCTCCATGGGCTCCTCCGTAGCACCATCCTACGCAAACATCTTTATGTTTTGTTTTGAACACAAATTTGTATTGGAAAAAGAACTTTGGAAAAGTAAGAGCATATTCTGGAAACGGTTCATCAATGATATTTTTGGCATTGGGCATGGAACCAGAGAAGAATTACAGGAATTTCTGATATACCTCAACAATTGCCAAGAAGGCATTACATTCACATTGGAAATTGGGAAACCCAGCATTCATTTTTTGGACATACAAGTGGAAATGAGGAATACAAAATTCATCACAAATATCTACAGAAAGCCAATAGATGTTAATAGTGTCCTACATTTTTGAAGTTATCATCCACTCCATCTCAAGGAAGATTTACCATTTAGCTAATTACTACGCTTGAAAAAAATCACATCCGATCCTATTGTACTATAGTCAGAACAGCAGATCATGAAAGAAAGATTCAAGAAAAGAGGATTTCCAGAAGAAATCATAGACAAAGCAATACAACAGACAGACACAATAACCAGAGAAAAACTACTCAAAGACCAACCGAAGAAAGATACCACAAGGCTCATCCATACCCTCAAGTACTCAAGTCAAAGTTACCAAGTAAAAAGAGTAATCAACAAAAATTGGGATGTTATAAGATCAGACCCGAATCTAAACAGATTATTTCCAGAACCGCCGAGGTTGCCTTACAAGAGGGGTACCAATTTCAGAGACTGTCTTATAAGAGCAGAAAAGATCAAGAAACCAAAACAAACCACTCTGAAAAAACAAAAGAATGGGACCTACGCTTGCCTCAATTGTCAACATTGCTCTAATCTGATTAAAGGTGACCACATAAGACATCATAACAGTGGAAAGAAAATAATGCTGAGAGACTTTGCAACCTGCAAAAGCAAAAATGTGATCTATGCATTGAAGTGCCTGTGTGGCAAGTACTACGTAGGGGAGACTGCACGCAAAGCTAGAGGACGATGGACAGAACATAAGTCAAATACACAATATTTCACAACTACGATGTGTGATACTTGAAGTAATGCGAGCATCTCCAAGAGGAGGAGACATAGCCAAAAGTTGGCACAAAGAGAACTATATTGGATACACAAGTTGGACGCAATGACCCCACTGGGTTTAAATGAAGATTTTTACTTGGGTCCATTTCTTTAAAGATTACTTTCACCTAACGTACTATTATATCTAGCTAGCCTCATAAATTATGCGATAAATATTTTCTTTGAGGAAGGACTGGAATTGTGTAAGTCCACCAAGCACTAAGAAGTTCAGAAAAGAACTCTAAACCAGAAACATATGTCTCCTCTGGGAGATAGAGGCCATATGATAAGTTACCTATACTATTGCAGATTGTAAGTCTCATTAGAGCGACAGATAACGTATAAGGGTTATGGTGATTTAGCCTGACTACCTATGTATAACAGATTGTAAGTCTCTGTTACAGAGATAGAAAATCAATGAAAGTAATAACTACATTACTTGATTGACAACGATGATAACCTGTGTGACATCCGAAGATTCCTATTGTATGACAACTCCACCATTTGAAGTTGACTTGCGAATACCAGTTTTAACAAAACATACCACTTATGTATGACAGATTGTGTGTCTCAGTCTCAGAGATAGAATATTAATGTAAGTAGCAAACTCCATATCCTGATTGACATAAATTATAACCTGTGTGACACCTCAAGATTGCTACTGGAGAACAATTCTACCGCATGTCTATAATTGATCTATGAATACCAATTATAACAAAGCACAATGCAATGTGATTATCGAACTTTCTCTATACACGCAATAAGTCTTTTATAACATTCTGAGATTAAGTTTAAACAGCATTCTTAATTGATGTAAAGCACCACCCTTACATTTTTATGTTATTGAATCCTTTCATGATGAATTTTTTGACTGCAGTAGATCCAAACCTTTCTCCTATTTATCCTACCCATATCGTCACAGTCGAGCATCTCCATGCACTGTGTATGACGCTTTGTCAGCACATCGGCTATTTAACTTCACATATTTCACTCTGTTGGACCTTAGTCCAAATCTTTAGACCTATTACTATTCAGGACCACCTTTAATACACCACACTCCTATGAGCAGAGGGGATATTATTTAAAATAGTGACGTCAATACATGTGTTTACGTGATGACGTCACACTCTTTCTAAGGACGTGATGACCTCTTGTACTTTAGACCTATTACTAATTAGGACCATCCTTTGTGTACCCAACACTCCTATTAACAGAGGTAATGTTATTTACACTAGTGACATCATTACACGTTTCAACATGATGACGTCACACTCTTTCTAAAGGACGTGATGATTGCATTTATTTCACATCATTTTTTCACAACAGAGTGTTTAGTACTCTGTCATTCTAATCATCTCAGGATCTATGATGCCAGAAATGAAGCTAATCTTTGTTTACTCCCGCGAGTGGCCGTTTATTTGTTTATATTGGTGACATCATAACATGTACGAACGTGATGACGTCACTAATATGCGCTGGTATATAAGATGGCCATTTTTAGCATTAACTACTGAGAAATGGCAACGAGAGGATCTTCCTCTTCCACTTCAGGATATTAGGTAAGCGAGAGCACTTATATAGTAACCTGACACCATCCATTATAAACTAGTGAACTTAATTACATCACTCTCTTTTAGAAACTGGTCCCATTTGTCACCTGAAGAGCGACCTCAGACTGAGGTTCCATTTTCTTGAATTTGGAATTACCTTCCATGAATAATTATCCTGGTCTAAAAAAATAAGGGGTCAGGAACTCTCCTCACCTGTTTCACATGACACTTTTGTTTAGACTATACAGTTGTATAAAGTAAATTGAATCCAATGTTAAGGTCATTTAATTCTAGAACTAACATACAGCCACGGGGAGCGTTTGTACTACTTCTGAATGCAGTAGGATAAGGGATAGGATTGCTCTATACATACACCTTTCTGTACACCATTCTGTGACTAATATGACCATGGATTTAACTATCCCAGAACTATTAGAATGTAATCTCAATAGATGGCATTTTTTGAGCAAGCACTATAGGAGGTTTTCTCACTACATAGAACTGCATTAGATCAACAATAGAGAATGTGATACTCCCTGAGTGTTCTTATGAAAGAGGTCACAATGGACCGACTGTAGTTTTTCGAATTTTGACCCCATATTAGTTTGATATGTTATTTACCCCAGATATGGTTGCACATTAGCCTTATCTTTTGAATACATGTCATCGATACTGAACAAAATTAAATTTTATGCTTTGTACAAACATTCATTTATGAACTACAGTAATGAATGCATCAATTTATCTTTAATAACTATATGTTTTTGAATTTTTTCTTCAGATGTGATAATGTTAGAGAAATACGTCCCTGAAGAAGAGATGTTATCTCGAAACGCGTTGGGCCCTTTTTGAAAATTAAACTACGTATGAAGAAATCAAAGAATCATTGTGATTATTGAAGTAAAAAACTGCTTGCAGATTAAATAGAAAACTCTGAAGAACTTTCTGCATAAAACACTAGTAGTGTCAACTAATTCTAACCTTGATTGTTTGGCTCTTGTTTAGAGCTTGTGAAAGTGTGCAGGGGACCGGAGTTCCTCCATTAGGAACTTAATCTGTCACAGTACTGGGGGCAAACAGTAGTTAAAAGCGCACAACTGGGGACAATATTGACAAGGGTCAAAACTGGGGTAAATGGGGCCGTTGTGGGGACAATCAAGCCTAAAATGGGCCCCAGCTGGGGGAGTACATGAATATGGAAATGGGGAATTTCTGGGGGCAAATAAGAATGACAAGTGTGCAATCGAGCCATTGGACCATTATGGGGAAAACAACACTGGCATGAATAACTGTGGGGAAGGTGTGGGGGTGAGAGCCGTTGGATAATTAGGTTGGTTTGGGTTAAACCAGGGTGACATCGGGCATGCCTGAAGGCAATGGACAGTTCTAAGACAAATGAGAGTAACATAGGGCATAACTGGGCACAATAAATGACATTGGTAAAATGTGGCGACAACAGGGAAACTCTAATGAGCAAACAGGAACACAACTGGGAGCACAGAGTGAAATACAGCACATTGGGAGCACTGGGGGAGTTCTAATGCGCAACTGAGGATGCAATTCTGTGGAAAATGAGAGCGAAATCAGGAAAAGCTCGGAACAATGAATGTGATGTGTGGAAAGTATTTGAAAATTGAACATTCCAGGGGCAATTAGATTGACATGGGACAGAACAGGGGCAATAAGTGGGACTTGGGGTACGTTAAGAGTGCTGTGGGTCAGGGTTGGCAGCATTGAGTGGCATGGAACAGTAAGATTGACATGGGCCCAAACAGGGTGCAGTGGGCATCCAAAGTATTGGAATATTCAATGTGCTCCCCTACAGCTTTAAAGGTAAATCTCAAACAATGTTTTATTTTTTTTTTCACCCAAAATGGAGTAAGAACTCCTCTGAGTGCATCCCAAGACTGGCCCCAAAGTGATTGTGTTCCCATGATACTTCATCCTTCATTGTAACCGTCGCCCAACAGACCGCAGAATACTGAGTACTGTCCCAATGCTCTGTTGAGTAAAATGTAGCAACCTTGTTCCAGTTTAGTTGTGTTGCGTTGGATTGGCATCCAGTCACCATCTGCGGCGCCCAAGAATTTAGTACTATCACCACTGCTGAACTGGGAGGGACCAGTGGTGGCAGAAGAAGGGATCCATGGTGGTTGTCTCTCAGGAGCAGTCTGAGTAATGCCCCATCCACATTCTGCTGTCACTATGAGGGACACAATGCCCATGGGGTGAAAGGAGGCCTAATACAGTCTCACTCAGTTGTAGACAGTATCCCTCTGTGCTGTGGTTACACATTGGGGAAAGTTGCCTAAGCCAACCCCTGTGCACATGCACAGCAGAATGTTGTCACATGCCTTTTGGGTAGCTTGGGGGCGCAACAATCTGCACCATGTCAGTCTAGGGGACTGCAGAATGTCACCACCTGCAACGACTGGGGAAGAGCAGACTGTCCCCTCCTGACCCATGGTTGTGACAGTGTGCACTGTCACCTCCTGCATCCATGACATATCGTACGTGGTTTGCATGCTAGCTGTGTAACGGACTCTTCCCCAGACCTATATTTCTTTGAAAACCATTGCTTGTCACAAATTGTCCCAATTTTAAATTAGCATTAACAGCATGGGGAGTCTCCTGTGATCGAAGGGTTCATAACTACTCCCCTATCGGCAGCACATACTGACATAGTCAATCACACCGCGGAGGACTTTGTTAGAAAAAACAAAGTTCAGTAAAGAGGGAGTGAAACGGCAGTGGGGGGTAGGAGTGATACTTTGCTCTTCATATTTAGTCATATTATATAGCACACGGATTATTCACTTCAGAGTTCTCGAGAGCACTGGAGAGTGAAAAGCTATCTGTGGAAACAGGGTCCAACGTGAAGGTGAACAGCAGTCACCAGAACATCCTCCCCACCGTCCAGTTTGTCCCAATGTTCCACACTGTTCACGCTGGTGCTGTACATGTTAATGCACGTGTTGCTCGCTGTTCAAGATGCTTCTTCTGTCCACATAGCTGCACTGCCTCTTGTCAGTGGTCCGAATTGGCTCGTAACTGTCCATGGTGCTGCACTGGCTTCTGAGGGTCAGTGGTAACAGCTATTTATGGCACTGCACTAGCTCCATGCTGCACAGATCCTTTGCAATTCAGGGTGCTGCATCTGCTCCAGGTAGTCTCTGGTTCCCTTTGGACCTTGTCTGTCAATAGTGCTTCACCAGCTCCCCACTTTCCATGATGCTAGAGTCCATAGTGCTCCACCAGCTCCTCACTGTCCATAATGCCACTGTAAGTGGTAGCCCACTGGTCCTCACTGCATAGAAAGCTCTTGACCATGGTGCTGAACTGACAATTGCACAGGCTGACTCCTGTTTGTTCTTAGTACTGCCCAGCACCTTACTATCCCTGATCCTCATTGATGCCTGACTGCCCAAGGTTCTCTACCAGCTAGTGTTCCTGATTGGCTCCTGACAGTCAGTTGCACTGCAATGTCTTCCAATTATCCACAGTTCTGAGCCAGCTCCGAACTGCATTGAAACCTGACTGTCTAGTGTGATGCAGCGGCTCATTCATTGATTGGTCCATGTTGGATAAGGACTGCATACTGGCTAAGGTGCTACACCCACTCGTTGCTGATCCTGGCCTTGATTGGGTACTCACTGTTCATGGTTTGAACTGGCCCTGAGATGCTTATGGTACTGCACAGGTCCTTGCACTGAGCCCTAACTGTGCATCGTACTGCACACAAGAAAAAGGGGAGGCGAGGGGGAAAAGGGGAAGCAAGCCCATAAAGCAGCCCCTCAAAAGGTTATTAACCTGTAAATTACAAAAAATGCTTCTGGGTCTTCTGTTTCTGTGGAGTTAAGGTCGAAAGTCACATTTTTTTTGTTGTAAAAAACTACAGTTCAATAAATCAATACCAAACTTTTGTTACAATTAAGCCTCTTCCACATCACATCAATGTCCCCAAGTCCTTGATCACAGTCTATTCTTTTCTTTTATGGTGGTGATACGTGTAAATCACTATTGATTAATCTGTTGGTTTTTCCTATCACAAGCTGTATCACAGAGAATCATGTCTAGATAGTCAATTAGCCTACATGATAGCTTGATGTTATGGCCGGCACTTACATATGACCACCATTAAACATGTCATGGTTCTGCGGTTTAAAGCTATTCAAGTGCAGGGTCCGCTGGGTAGTTGTGCCTGTGCATTCAAGTATCAAATGTTTGATGGACTCTATTTCACCCGATTCACAGAATCGACATTTATTGTCTACGGTGTCTTTGTTTCGTCTTATCCAAAGCATTTCTCGATTATTTAGGGCGTTTAGCCTACATTTTTGAAACTTGTTCCTGTGATATCGTGAAGGGCAGTCCAATAGGTATTTTGGTGGCTTATGTAGTTTGATTTCTCCTAGTCCTGATGGAAGGCCTGTTTTTAGTTTCATAAATTTTTCAATGTTTTGCATCCAATCGCATTCTTCTAATTGTTTTTTAGCGTGTTGCGGGCGATTGATTAGCTCGAGTCGGCTTATATTTGCAGCTTCCATAATGGCCTCAAGTTTTTGTTTCCAAATTTGGATTAATATGGATTGAGTGTCATCGTTTCTGATCTTGAAAATTTCATATGCTGGTATTTTTTGGCTACAATACATTTTCCTCATGGTGGAGAAAGATTTCCAAATTATTGTCATGCACAGGGAATTGAGTGCAAGTTCATGTCTCAACGCCAATATCGGAACATAGTGGGGAAGCCTCAATGCACGTTTCCAAAAGATGCCTTCCAATCTTTGCCATAGGCGAAAGTCCAGGTTCCATCCCGCTTCCGCGCCAAACACAATGGTCGGAATGACCTTCTGTAAATAGAATGTCAATATTGGTGCTATAGTAAATTTCCGGTAGTCATGGTTAATTTTTGCTCCTTGTAGGCCGAGTTTGATTGTTCTGCCGGTCAGATCATTGATCCATGCTGTTTCACAGATAGAATTGTTGAACATCACACCGAGGTATCTTATAGATGTTACAATATTGAGTTTGTACTAGCGATTCGCCATATACATTTTTTTCCTGCCTTCTTGTAAGTGTGACTGATACTCATGATTTTTGTTTTGTCTGTATTTATCAGCAGCTCATTTGATTTCATGTACTCGTTCAATCGTGTCAGAAGGCGCTGTACGCCGATCTGTGTGTAATCAGTTAGTACTGCATCATCTGCGTAGATAATGCATTTGATTTGGGTGTCCTTGATCTTGGGCGAAAAACACGATACAGAATTTAACCATGTCGGTAGGTCAGCAATGAAATAGTTCAGCTGCCAACGGGCAGCCTTGCTTGACACCTTTATGGGTTATTACCGGTAGGCTCAACTCGCCCTGTTGATTTAACCTAATCTGTATCGAGGTGTTGGAATGGAGAGCTTTTAGTGGTTCCAAGATTGTTGATGGACATCCCCACTTTTTTAGCTTAGACCATAGTTTCTCGCGGTTTATCGTGTCGAACGCTTGCCTTAGGTCTATAAATGCAAAGAAGATTTTTCTCTTTGCGCGAAGAGCCTCAAGTTTTAAGATGTTCAATAAGAGTAGGTTTACATCGACTCCAACCCCCTCGGGGAAACCTGTTTGTCGAATATCGTGTATTCCTGCCTTGAAGGCCCATAGAGCAAGTTTCTTTCGAAGGAAGGAACCGTAGACTTTCCCGATTGTGTCGAGAAGGGCGATAGGACGATAGTTCGTCGGATCGTTCCTATCGCCCTTCTTATAGATCGGTACCACGATCGCCTTTAACCATGACTCAGGAATGTTCTTATTTTCCGACACTATTCTGAACAGAGATTCCATGAACTTGGCCCAATGTTCTTTGTTTTTGTTCAACATGATATTTGAAATTTGGTCAGGGCCCGCTGCTCTTGAGTTTTTTAGCTTCTGTATTGCTATTTCTATTTCATCGCTTTGTGGAATTATGTCCCATGGTAGTGCTGAGACACTTTCTTGAACTTGCATGTCTTCCGGGGGTTTTTTATACACTTTCTCGAAATGCTCAGCCCATTTTGTGCCATCAATTGGATTTTAGATTGTCGGTACAGCTTTTGTATTACCTTTATTTAGGATGGGCCAAATATCGCGCGTGTTTTTTGTAATCAGCAATTGAAGCATCAACTCAGCACGATTTTGTTCTATCATTACTGAATGCGCTTTTAACCAATGTCGGTATTCTTGACGTCTTGCTTTCACTTTAATCGCAATTTTACCTGGTGGCGATTTCAATTTCTTGATCTGCCGCAAGTCTTTCCTCAAAATCCTTTTTGCTTTTGCAATGACATTGCTGAACAGATGTTTCTTTGAGTGACCAATTACTCTAGAGTTTGCAACATCCAGCCGGCAATCTGTTAACAAGGGAACGTAATTCACGTTGTTCTCATTGGTTATGTCAGTTGTGAGTTTCCCGATTTGCAACAGGTTGATCCTCAGGCGATTTCCTGCTGCATTTGATGTGACTTGTAAGTCATATTTTTCAGGAACTTCGTCCCAGTCCATCTCCAGAACTAGGCAGAGTAGATTGTGATCGCTTTGAGGCATCGATATGACATTTAGGGAGTTCACTCGGTCAAAAAGATGTCGGGAAACCCAAATGTAGTCCAGTGTGTTTTGGCTATAAGGGCCGTGCCATGTTGGATTACAGGGTTGGTCTCCTTTGGTTCACCCATTGACCATGGTGCAGTTTCTTGTTGCTAGGGCATCAAACCAAAGCTTTCCTCTCTGTTCGACCTCATCGGGTTTCTTCAACGTGTTTGTCTTTGTAGTTTTATCAAATTTATACCAACTACAATTTAAGTCACCACATACCATGATGGTTAAGTTGTTATATTTCAGTGATGCCTCATCAATTAAGGTTGTCACTGTCCCGATGAAACCATTTGAGGAGATCTTGGCGGGATTCCAGTCTCCATTTATTAGGAGAAGATATTGTTTCGCCGGCGTTGTTGTAGCTGTTATTTGTACCAAAGTGCCTTGAACAAAAGGATTTGGGTTTCGGGATTCTAGCGGTGTCAGCCAGTTTTGGTTCTTCAGTAAGGTGACCAAACCAGAGAACGGACGACCAGTTGCGTTTTTCCCAGCAGGATTTAGGAATGTAGTAAAGCCGTCCCGAGTCGGTGACTTGCGTAGCCATGTTTCCTGGGAACATACGGCGAGGATGTTATCCATAGGCACCTCAAAGTTGTTAAATAGGTGGATGAATCCTCGGGTGTTCCAGTATAGCACAATTTGGGCCGCGTTGTTCTTCTTCAATCATTGTTATTGGTGATTACCTTTTTGGAATTGGTTTCCGGGCCTAGTTCGATCCGGAGAACCACGCATCTTATTTCCGTTGTATTTTGCAGCAGGATATGCTAATGATTTCCGCAAAGTAGCACGTTGAATATCCATTCCTTCCGCTTTTTCACGAGTGTTGTTCTTCAAGGTATCGTGTTGAGGTTCGTGTTCAGGTTCCAGCGTTAGGTCAAAACCAAAAATGAGTAGGTCTTCTGTGGCTCGTAATAGCATGTTTTTCACCGCTGAAGAGCCAATGTGTAGTAGTACTTGATCAGATGTTAGCTCAGTTGGATATTCTACGATCTTTATGTCGTCTGACGATATTGTCCGTAGGACTGGAATGCATGCAAACAGTTTCATGACATTTGCTCTATTTAAGTTGACATCATTATCGTCAGATTGGATGTTTTGAAGTCATAGTTTCCAAAATCGATTGTTAGAAGTTTGATTTTTGCCTAAGTGCACCCTGGATGTATAATGGGTTTTGGAGTTTCTTTGATTACACGTCAATTTTGGATTTAACTTGGATGCTAGTTGTGACATTGGTCTCTCGGTCGATCTAGCCGTTTCGTTTTGTGCAGCAATCCTGGTTGATTTTTTCCCGGCTAGTGTTTTTTGTTGTTTCCACGTTTCGGCAGACGATTTCGTACGAGATCCCAAACTTTCTTTAGGATGGCCTATATTTGTTGGCTCGTCTCAGTCATCACCTTCTGCCGAGTATGTAGAAAGATCACATAGATCTATTGTCGAGGCATTCACAGAGCTGTCAGTACTCGAGCCTCAGAGTCGAGACGCCGACGTTTTGTGGACTGTTTGTTAGGCGCATAGTCCTTTCCTTTATCTGGATCATGTTCAAGCACTTCATTCGACGTCTGCTTGGTTGTTCCCATTATGCGGTCGAACAATCGTGGTTTTGTTGGCGTTGTGAGGTTCCTTATGAATTTTTTCACATTGGGATGTTTTGGCTTTGTTTGTCTTTTTTTATTTTCTTGAAATAGTGGATTATTTCCTTTCCCTGCCATTCTGAGAGATTTTCAGTCGTGGAAATGGTTTTAGCTGACCCATTGAATATGTCAAATGAACTCTTTGTGATGTCGGAAGGCATTGCAAATGTTGTGTTCTCGTGATTATTTATTGAGGGCGAGAGCATGTGTGCCCCTGCTGAAAGTAGTGACTTGCCAGCATCAATTTGCAAGATGGTATTTGCATTTGTAGTGTCTTCAATGGTTTGTTGATGGTTTGTTTCCGGTATCTTAACGTCAGTTTTATCTGCGTAATGAGGCTAAGACCGTGATTGAGACTCTGGTTTTTTAACAGGCGCTGGCAGCGGTTGTGTGTCGTGAGGGGGCATCGCCAATGGCAGTGAGCTTTCAGCCACTGAAGATGTGGTTGCCAAGCAATGTCCCTGAGCCTTTAGGGTCTTGTTTCCACTTTGTAGAGGGGTTAGCTTAGGCAGATTGGCCCGCTTTGGAAGGGAGTCGTGCGTCTGGATTTTCATATCTTCCTCTCTAGACTGATGGTGCATCCATTTGACTGCTTCCAGCAGACTTTCGATTAGGTTGTCGTTTTGGCAGTGATGTCTTGCAGCCAAATCGCATAACCGTTCCTGCCAACAAGCAGACAGGTCTGCCTGTGATTCAAGTTGTTTTTGTAGGAAGCCTTTGAAAGATTCAAGTTTTTCCATTTTGTTTGTTAGGTTTGTTAGCATCGCTCCTTGATCACTTATTGTCCCATTCAAGGATTCGTACAGTTTAGTGAAAATAAAAAGAACGCATACTATTTAAATCCATGGCCATCACACACAGATGCCTCTCTGCCAATGCCCCACCCTATCTTTCTGAAAGGATCACCCTCCATACCTCCACTAGACCTACCAGGTCACACCTGACCAACCAGACCTATGTACCCACTTTCAAAAGAAGCAAAGCCGGAGGGTCCAGCTTCCAACACCTAGCACCCAAAAATTGGAACGCACTCCCCCCCGCCTTAAGAAGCGAAAAATCATACCATGCCTTCCGTAGACTACTCAAAACCACGCTGTTCCACTAACCCCGCCTCACCTGTATTCTCACCACTGTATTTTATGGAAATAACAGCAAATGTATGAAAATACGCGTCTATGCTAATCTGTATATCTGTATATTCACCATGTATGCCTGTAACAAGTAAGACTTCTTAGCGCCACGATGCCCCCGGGCAGATGTGCGCTCTACAAATCCAAATAAATAAATAAATAAAGGTAGTAGGACAATTGAGGAGGCAGCTATAACATTATTGTGCAATTGGGTTAGGGCATCAACAGATAAGATCACTTGTTGCACCGATGTATTGTTGCCATTGGATGATTGTTGTGAGTGTTCCATATCAAACTGATTGTCTTGAAATGAAGAATTTTGGACTTTTTTAACATTTTCCTGGTTAAAGCTATTTGGATTTTTGGTGCATGGAGTACTGACGTTTGTTGGTGCTGGCACCGATTCGTCGAAGGTTGACTGATTTAGTTTTAATTTTAATTCAATGATTCGCTGGAGGCGGCGGGCTCTTGCAATGGAGCTTGACTCTGTGCTTGCCAACCTGGATGTTGGACTAGATAGAGCTTGATCAGGTACCACAGGATCACTGCCTGATTTAGTCAGGTTGTTTTTCCCTGAATCATCGGGGGCTTGGCATGCATATGCGCTTTGATTTACGCTTTCCTTTCTCTGAGTGGTTTTTCGTATCTCCCTGTTTCCGTAAATTAAACTTCCTGCAGCGTTACTTTGAGGTACAGGCGAGTTGTTCTTGTTAGATAGTTTTTGGATGTCTTTCTGTGTTTTGTCGGCTTGTTCCCTGGGTGCTGACAGCACTATATTCATGTTGTTTTTGATGCTACAGTTGTTTCCTGTTGTGCCTTGTGGCTTTGAGTTTGAGGACAATGTCTCGGTTGTGGTTGCTTGTTGTGCCGGCAGCGACGATTGTACAGGAACAACAGGGCATTTTTCCTTAGTGTTTGTGCAGTCTGATTTTCATTTTCGTCAGAAGTGCTTTTTGGCATAGCACCTTCCGCCTGCTCTTGGACTTTATTAAAGGGTGTTTCTTGATCCACGGTCGGAACATTGGCAGCATTAGTTAACTCAGCATCGGTGACCTCGATAGCAGAAAAGGGAAACTTGAGGTTAAGGAACAAATCGCCAAGGTTGCTATTCGTTTTCATGGTCATCTTTGTTTGTGCATTGGATAGATTGGACAAATCAGATGGCGCTGCCTGGTTAGTGGATTTAAACGACGGAGGTAGTAGTGTTGCCTGCGTCTTTGTAGTTTTGGGTACATTTATAGTTACTTCCTTCTGGATTGCTCTTACTTCGATAGCCATTTGTTGTTGATCTTGTAGGGTGAGAGTGCTATTGTTTTGGGGATGGTCATGGGGGTGGCTATCCATGCAATTATTTGTATCTGAATTCGCCAGGAGAGGCGATAGACTTTGGATACAGGAAGAACATGTGCCATCGTCGTGTACGACGGGCAAATCCTTTGATACGTGTATTTTGTTCAGTGCAGTGGTAGATATTTCCTGCGGGTGTGTAGCCAAGTTTAGAGAGGCAGGCCAGGGAGCACTTTTGCTTACCTTGCCTCCCCCGTCCGAGGGGGCTTTTAAGGCGGTCCATGGGTTTGCCATTCGGCGGTAGTGGAGCGTCTTCCTCCATGTCTGGGGACATTCCATGGATCGTGTCATGAGCCCACTAGCAGTTTGTAGATTCGAGCGGTGACTCAGCTGCGCAGAAGAGCCCTGCGGTCGGCAGATAGCAGAAAAGCAGCAAACAGCCAAACAGCAGGAGTCTCAGCAGTCGCTCTTAACGCGGCCGGGATTCACGCCGCAAGGGTTGCTGGGATCCTGTTTTGTATCCGCCCTTCCTGGATGGTTGGAGCTTTTGCGGTGGGCGGGTCTTCAACCCCCGATGCAGTGGTTCACTCGCTCGCGATCTACCGCCCTCATACAGAGCGAGGGGCACGAGGGGAACACGCTGGATGGATAATGTAGAGAAGTTTCAGAAGGAGATAGTTAATCCAGACAGCAGCCAAATAGCAGGAGTCTCAGCAGTCGCCCTTAACGCGGCCGGGCTTCAGAAATGATATTAGCGGCTAAAGGTAAAGCAACATCAACGACAAGGGATGCAGCCTTGAAACCTGCACATGTGCTGCAAAAACAAAACACCTGCACATGAACTTGAACTCCATAAACTTCCAATTCAACATCAACTGCACCTGCTCATGCAACTTCCCAATTAATTCTTGTTAATTCAAGGATGTGTCCATCATATACAAATTCTAATTATACAAACGGTAGCAACAGCAGTTAAAATAAGGTACATTTTATAAATACATTTTAAATTTAAAAACAGTGTCAGATAACACACATCACAAGACAGTCACAGGATTACAACACGTCACTAGATAAGAAAGTGCTACGTGCTGTGCAATTATATGTAAACGAATACACCCATAATATGATATGATATGATATGGCACTTGTAACACACTTATACACAAGTGTTTCAAGGCGTGACGAGGCAAGCAAGGGGGAAACAGAGGAAGGACAGAGACAACAATCTTACTAGGCCAAGTGACATTGAGATTGCCCAAGTGCAGGGGAAGGGGAGTGGGAAAGTTCCAGGGGAAAGGGCAGGGGGCAGTGCTGTACAAGGGAACAAAACAATACCAAGAAATGCGGTCAGCAGGTGGCAGGTGCAAGAGTAAGTGCATACAGCAGGTGTTCAAAAGTGCACGTAGTGGGACTGTAGGGTTACAGATACAGACTCAAGTGCAAAGGTTGCCGGGAGGCAGTGTGCGTGTGCAAATGGGTGGGTAGGGACCTGGGCCCGAAATCAGAGGGTAGACAGGTCACCAGTGCAGTATCAGACAGGAAATCAGAAGGGGAGCGGAAGATAGAAGGCAGAAGCAAAGAGGAATGTCTTGAGGTGTCTCCGGAACCGGAGATGGTTCTCCTCGAGTTTCAGAGAGGCAGGGAGGGTGTTCCAGAAGGAGGCCCCAGCCGAAGAAAGAGATCTACCACCAACCCGTTGCTTGGAGAAGCGACTGACCCTGAGGGAGTTGGAGGTGGAGGAGCGAAGAGCTCAAGTGGGAAGGTATTTACGGAGAGAGTTGGAGGTATTGAGGCCCCAGGCCCCAGAAGGCCTTGTACACCATACAAAGGGTCTTGAACTTAATCCTTGCAGCCATGGGGAGCCAATGCAGACATTTCAGTGCTGGAGAGATACAATCCCTGGGTTTTAGGCCAAAGACAATCCCGCAGTCCTGTTCTGGATGAGTTGCAAAGGACGGAGAGTAGAAGCATGCAGATTTAGAAAGAGGCTGTTGCACTGGTCCAGCCTAGAGAGAACCAGAGCTCTAGAGACAGTGAGCTTCTGTGGGAAGGAGAGGAAAGGAAGAATACCTCTGAGGAGGTGCAGTTGGTAGTTTGACTTCTTAGAGACATCAGAGTTGTGAGGAGAAAAGGGGAGTGTGGAGTCAAAGATGACGCTGAGGTTCTTAGCCACACCGGTGGAAGCAGGAACGAGGGACAAGGCAGGCCGGCCAGAGACTGACAGGAAAGGAGGGTGCAGTTGTGCCGATGTGGAGAATCTCCATCTTACTGTCCTTAAGGCAGAGATTGTTGGCAGCACACAAATCCTGGATAGCAGACCGACAGTCCGAGGTCAGAGAAGGAGAAGAGGTGACAGAGGGGACCTTGAAAACAAGCTGAGTGTCATCCGCATAGCACTGAAAGTTGGAGCATAGATCAGCAATGCAGTGGGCGAGATGTGCCAGGTATTGGTTGAACAGCCAGGCAGAGTTTAGACCCCTGGGGAACACCAGAGGTAGAGAGTGAGATAGAGGAAATGAAGGACCCAAAATGGACCTGGGAGGGTCGATCAGAGAGGAACAAGGTCAGCCAGGTGATACCCAGATCATCACAGAGACAAATGAGCAGGCTGGCATGGTTGACCATGACAAAGGCAGAAGGGAGAGCGAGTAAGATGAGGACAGAGGGGAAATTAGAATCAAGGTTAGAGAGCAGGTCTTCACGGATGTTCAGGAGAGCAGTTTCAGTGCTTCTGGCTGCTCTGAAGCCAGACGGATGGGCATGGAGACATCAATCACTAACCATCTTCACTAACCATACTCATTCTCTCACATGTATACTATTTTAACAGGCAAAAACCAAACATGTTTCATTCGCTAGTGTCCGTTATTCTAATGACATAGTGAGAATTTCATCAGGGGCTGACTGTCGTATTCTGTGCAATGTAGTAATGTCTGTACAGTTCCTTCAGTTTCTTTTATTCTTGAACAAACTCCATTCTCCTCTCTGTACTGTTAGAAGCTCTGAATGCTTCTGCTTGACCCAAAGTACTCTCCGGGTTCAAGCTCAACAGGTATGAGTGAATATGTCATCCATAGGGGTAAAGTCAACGCTGCCGTCGTAGCCTAAGCTCACCACGGGTCTGGTCACTTGCAACAGTCTGTATGGCAAAAAATGCAGAGAAACACAGTGGAAACCCTGATGTTAGGCCCCGGTGAAATAAATCTACATACCAAGCACCGAAGACTATACTTTGGTGCCCAGGGGGCTAGCAGCATTCTTACTAGGTAAATATGTCTGTGCAGTCTCCATCTTAGTAGTGCTAATAGGAAGCTGTACCTGATTCTGCAGTGATTGTATTCGGCGCAGAGTGCCACGCCAAGGTTAATCATGTATTTCAGTCCTCGTGCATAATAGCTCCCTGGCCCGGATCTCGTGTCATCAGTGCTGTAACAACTCCTCATTAGCCATGGTGCTGTCCACGCACTCACTGCCAATGGTCCTGCACCTACTCATCAGTTTCCCTTGTGTATGATGAACCTGATCACGACAGTCCATGGTGCTGAGCCGAATTCAAACTGCACTGATTCCTGTCTGTCTATGGTGATGCACTGACTCATTCTTGTCCATGGTCCGTGTTGACTAAGGACTGCCTAGGGATCCGCACCAGCTTTCTGCTGTTCATGATCCTGAGTGGCTACTGATTAATGGTTTGCACTTGCCCTGAGATTCTTATGGTGCTGCTTCTGTGCCTTGCTAGCAATGGTGCTCCACCATCCCTGTACTGCTATTGTCCTGCAACAACCATCAGCAATGGTTGAGCCTTTGAAGGGCAGCAATCCTCTTTGGGACTTTTCTCTATGCCCATTCTGTCCCTCTGCTTTCAACTGGTAGCTGCCCTGCCCATTGGGTGACTTTTTGGAGTCAATGTGCCCCCATGTCTCATGGTGGGCTGGTGCTTGGTCAAGGAAAGATGAGAAATTCACAAAAATTAGTGGCATGCTGGAGCCTAGAGGTGTCTAGGAAAGCAACCAGTGATCTCACAATGCACCATACTTGTTTCTTCTATAGCCTTACTTGTACCACTTGTGCCTGGTACAGAGTGAAAGAAGATGGAATCAGTTGGTTATAAAGGTAAGATTCAAAAGTGTTTTGCATGGGGGAGCGTGGCCAGCAGCAGAGCTATGAGGACGTGAGCCCCTGTAGCTCCTGCGGCCGCAGCAGATATCCTGTAGAAACAGCCTGCTACGTATGGCTTTCGTGTAGAAATTATACATTTTCCAGAAGACAAACACATCGGGCACAACCAGGCGAAATCCCGGCCAAAATCGCACACTCCTGGGTGAGTTTGGAGCGGAAGAAAACAAGCCACGCGGCAGTGGGAAATTGCAGACAAAATAGCCACGCCAGTCGGACCGTAGCTGAATGAAGGATTGTCACTCCGACTCGGATCTGCGATCAGTGACCAGTGGCTGGGAATGGAAACACGCAGCAACAACAGCCGCGCATGATGAGGTGGAAGCTCCACCAGAACAGCAGCACTCACGTCGTCTATGGAACACTCCCGGCCAGCAAACCGAACCAGGCAGGAACCTGTTGAACAATACGGAGAACTGGCCCATCGTCACCCGAATGCGGCGAATCTACGCTGTGCCCGTGTGAATGGTGTGGCGACCCCCGGTGCACCATCGGGCCGCCAGGGTGACCCGAGAGGGAGACAGCACCCTAGGGTGACATCCATATGTTCGCCCTACCCTGGCCCTCGCGCTCGTACAGAGCCTGCAAGAGAAGGAGCCCAGCCGGCGTGCAGAACCAGGTGGCCCGGTAGGTCCACGGCACGGGGCCCGCTGGCTTCATAACCCGTCTCGGGAGACGCCGCAGACCATCCAAAGACTCTGATCTGTGGGTACGCGTAGCGAAGACCCGTGCCTACGTAGGCCCAGTAGTGCGATCAGTGCAGTCAGTGATTTTACAGGGCAGCCAGAAAACACAGACAAAATGGCCGCACCCGCCAGTACATAGCAGGGTGAAGGAGTACCATACTGTGATAGATCTGCGACCAGCGACCTATGCCTGGAAGTGGCTGCCCACAGGCCTAACCAACAGACGCCCGCACCTCCACGGACCAGCAATCGACCCCGACCCAGGAAGGCGCAGAAGGAATACTACGCAAGCCGGCCTGAAACCCCAGAACTGTGCGCCTGTTCAGTCGGAGGCACTTCACCATCGCCGTACGACATGGGCAAGGATAAACCCAGGAAACTAATCTCACAGAGCAGGATGGATCAATTCACGATGCCGACAGCAACCACCCTGTCGGAACAAGACCTACCCGACACTATGCCACAAGCAGAAGGCACAATCTCGCTAAAAGACATCATGGCTGCCATAGCAGACTCACGGACCTCAATGGAGCAAAAAATAGATGGCATCAGCATGGACGTCTCCCTCCTCAGACATGATCTCCAGAAGCTGACGTTCCGTACCGGAGAAGCAGAGCAACGCATATCTGGGACGGAGGACGGCCTACGGCAAGTAGAACAACAGCTGGCCAGAGTTACGTCCCGCCTAAAAACCATGGAGGAGAGGGTCGATGAAAGCGAGGGAAGATCCAGGCGTAATAATGTTAGAATCCTGGGACTGCCAGAGAAAGTTGAAGGCCCTGTGGGATGTTTTTACCCATGCATCCAAGCCCTACCATAAAACTGTGCGTTACTGACATTGAAAACATCATGATTGCCAGAACTCCCCAGAGAGTGCACAGGGAAAACATGAAAAATAGGCTGCCACCCATTTTTGCCTATGTTGTGAGCACAGGAGGGCACTGCCTAAAACCAAAATTGGGCTACACACACAGTAGCCTGAAACCATTGGGAATGGCAATGCTGATTGCCAAAAGCAACCCAGAACTGTGGGGGATTCATTCTCTTAATGTAAAAAATGGATGCAATACCGGTGCTCACCACTATCAGAAAGCCGGTGTTTTAAAACCACCAGACTTTTGTGTAAAACTGAACAGATGAGCCCAAACCAGGCCAAGGAAAGACTTGCTGAGAGGTGGATACAATGTAAAACTATATTCTGAAATGACTTGAAGGAAGTAATTATTTAATGTATATATAAAAAAAAGCTGCATGTAAGTTGGATTTGAATGTAGAAAACTGGCAACTAAAGTGACATTAAGCTGAATTCTGCCTGACAACTACCCCCGACAGGAGAAACCGGCTCAGCCACTCTTCCCAGGCCTAGCTGCATCCTGCTGCCCCTGCCAAAAGGAGATGACACCTCTCTGATTGGGTTAGGGGAGGGGCACCTGGGCACTGCAGGAAGTTGAACAAAGCCCTGTCCTGGACTCAGGCAAATGTTCTATTGGGGGGGTCGTAAAATGGCTTCCTCTTGGGAGAAACTGGGAGGGGAAGTGCCTCTGGGAGCCACCTGAGCTGGAGGCGGGGACAGACAGAAGCTTCCCCCATGTGCTTTGGAACCTAAACCACACCCATCTGGGCCAGAGCATAATTTTAAAAAGATGGATAATTCATAGTACGGACCTGTCAATATTATATAATTAATACCATTATTCTTGTGATTTTTCGGTGCACATTTTAAGAGTTGTTGTGACCCTGTGGTATGTTCTAGGGAGTAGTAGCAGAAATAAGGTTGTTACTCCAAATGTCTGCATGTTAAAAATCTGACACTTCATCAATTAATGTCCATACTCCTTGCGCACATTTGTGTAATTTTTGGTAAATGTCCGATATTGGTAAACCGACCAAAAAGTGCAAAATGTTGTCATTTCTGAATCCCAGCTCGCAGGAACATGGGGCTTGAACAGAGACCTGTCTTAATTCATCTGTAATATGTCAACCACTTGTGTATCTGGGAAATATGTATTGGAATCAAATATAGATTTGTGTGCAATTTGACAGGGGAAGGATCCTCGGACCATAAAACCTACAGCATCACTCTGACTCACATTTCCTTCCCCCAATCAAGGGAGAGAGGAGGAATTGGCCAATGATAAGTGAGAGGGGCAGGCTCAGTTATACCACGCACACACCCACTTTCTAAACACATAAAAGCAGACAGTGCAGGACAGGTAAGGTAGGGACATTCACTTTCCACTTTCTTGCGGGACGCTTTGCCGGGAGACTTCAGACTTCATATCCAGACTCCAGACTTTAAATCCATCAATCTCCAGAGACCTAGACTGACTCCAGCTAGACAGAGACCAGAACATAGAACTCTGAATCCACAATTTAAAGAGAGGCCTGAATCCACAAGCTGAATCATCTTCAGCAGGCCTCAAAACCAACCAAACTATTCAACAGCCGGGCGAGCTGTTTGAATTTTTGCTAAGAACTTTTGCGAGAACCTGTAGCAGTATCCAGAAAGCAGTGCTGTATCCAGAACCAGAGAGAACCACAAACCAGACCGTTGTGAGCAGAACCGGTGCTTGACAGACCCAGAGAGCAGAGCTGACCCAGATAGCCGGGACTTCAGAACCACCCGCCGGAAGTCCCGTCCAACCTGACCAGACCCTGATGGCTTATTTCAAAAATATAGTGTGAGTACTCACTGTGCAAAACCAATCTCTTAGTTTAAAATAATCTAATCCAAACTATTTTAGCCTATTAGAACTGCCTCCTAGAATCGTGTCCTTCTGTCATGTTTAAAGCAGAAAACGGTCACCTGTCATTTTGAACTTTTAAATTTCAAATCCAAAAAACTACCTTCACAAAATCGTCCGTATCTCCGGAACCGTTTGTGCTAGGAGCGAGTTTTAACTGTCATCTTAAAGCTAAGATTCTAGGCATTCCAACGAACCTATTTCTCATAGTGCCTCCGTAATTACGCTCGACGCGTGCGACTAATTTGCTGCGATTTGACATTTGCAATCATTTCAGCCACGTGTAAAAATCAGCAGCTCCTTGCTTTCCTTTGCTAAAATTTGTTTTCAACCTGCTAGTTACTCATAGAGCATTGCTAAAGTGAGCCTGAACTAATATAAACTAGATATCACTCACCCTGAACCTCCTACAGGGAATTAAAATCAATTTTAGCATCATTTTACTTCATTGCCACCACATTCAAAGCATTTTGGGCCTGTGTTTTAAAATCATACCTGTTTTCTCTAAGCTTGCTAGGGGGGGGACTGCATTTCGTATTGCATTTTGTTGGGATTCTTGAAGACTGTGTGCTCTCCTTCCATTTCTTACATTGCAAAGGGGGGGGGGGGTGAATTGCCAGAGAAAAAGTGATTATATTATCTTTTGCTAAATCATATCAAGATATTTCTGTACTGCATTTTATTCATCATTGCATTGTCCTTGAAGCCATAAAAGCATTCTCAGCTACTTCATCCTCTCTATATCACTTCTAAGCCATCAAAAAGAGTGTACCAATGTAACATTATCCATTGTTGATCACTATCATCCTCACGAGTGTGCTATCAAATATTAATTTACTATAGAAGTGTGATATATATATATTTTTTTTTAAATTTTTCAAATAAAACCTTTTAATTTGCGAAACAAACCTACTTCTTGGCTCAGTGGGGTCAGGGGGATTCTAAGAGAGGGGTGTGATATAAGGGTTGTCATCCAGAGTACATGAACTGGACATAAAAATATATCAATAAGGGTTTCCATCAGCATCCCAGACTAGGCATTGACTTAGCTGTAGTGTTGAATTGAATCCGCTTACAAAGTGGGGGCTCGTAGCCGGGAAATTCTGGGTTAGTTTTACCACGTGTGCAGCTTAATACAGTGTGCTAACTGACGGGATACATACATCCGGTTGGATCACCACGCTGTGGTACGCTGTAAAGCACTCCTCAAAGGGACGCTCTAAGGAGAAGGTCTGTTTTGCAAAATAAAATACAAACTTCGGTAAGTCAGGAAGGAACTCAAATCTCCAGAATGACGACACTGGTAGACATCAAAATAGCCAGAGAGCACTTCTTACATAAGCTATTTGTGAGAGGTGAGTGGACTCATCAGGACCAAACGGTCTGATTGCAGGCACTCGCGCAACAGGTCACTGAAACAAGGTCAGATAAATGGAGAGATCAGGGTCCATTACATGTGGCCCTGAGTGAATTATATATGGCCCCTAAAGCCAAAGATGAACACAATAAGATTGTTAGGATAGCGGCATATTTGTATCTATATATGGGAGCCATGCAGGATAAATGTGCTGAAGGCCAAGATCTGGCAAATAGGCGACAGATTGAGTTAGAGAAGGCCCAATCTGATCTGGACTCTTCTGAGCAGAGGCTGCTCAGGAGCCAGGAGTCAGAAAATGACAGCAGACAGTACATCACTAAAATAAAGGAGGACATGGACATCCTGCAACAGGAAAAGGCTGACCAGGATACCAGAATTCTGGCTTTGCAGAAGGAGCACCAAGACAGTTTGGACTCCTTACTGCAGAGCCAGAAAAAGCTGGAGCAACAGATAGATTTCAACAGGGCATGCACGAAGCAGGTAGCCACCGTGCAAAGCCAATTGGATAGAGAAAAAGAGGAAAGCAATAAATTGATTCTGAAAGACCTGGATACCCAGGCAGAGTTTGATCAGGAGCGCCAGAAAGCTGGTGCCTTCTAAAGGAAAAGGGACGACCTGGCGGCACAGAGGCAGACTCTTAGTCAGGAAAGGGCCATTTTAGGCCAGGAAGCCTGCCATTTAAAAAGAAAAACTGCAGAAAACCACGTGGCCCTGCAGGGGCTGGGTGACCTCCAAAAAGAGCATCAGAACTTGTTAGAGCACACCAGGAGGGTGGAAGAGGCTCTGGCAAGAAAGGAGCAGGCCAGTAGGGATGGGACTCAGGAGGTAACCCTCCTGCAGCAAAGACTGGCCCAGTACTCCAGGACCAATCAGGAGGCACAGAGAGAGAATGAGGCTCTCTGCCAGCACAATTATAGGCTCCAGCAACACTTAGCGATGCAGGAGAGACTGATAGAGTCTAGTAAGGCCTTAACTGAGGAACTGAAGGCACAGGCTCTTGCATTGCAACAGGGAGCAGGGGCTGACAGAGATGAAGTTCACTGGGAAAGGGAAACGCCTGAGCATAACCTCAGGAGCCCTAGTACCGCAGCCCTTCATTTCTCCCAGTCCCTGGACTCTGCCACCCCCATTTCCCCTGGCGCACATGAGCACAGGGCACAGGGATGGCAGATTACTATCCAGCCAAAAGTATGGGGCTCATAGGCCAGTACCACCCAGGAATGGAGGGGCGGGCATCCAGGTATGGGCACCCAAGCACAGCACAATTTAGTGGGGAACCCCAGGAGAGTAGGCCCATTAAGGGCATCCTGAAAACCTCTGCCCAGTTAGGTCAGTGGGGGGGTATCCATCAAATCCTGGTAGCAAGGAGGGATCTGAAGACTCCCCCGAGTGTCACAGGACACAGGAGACCAGGTCCCCACATTCTGCCAGCTATTCCCAGGCTCGCAGAATCCGGGAAAACCTGGAAGATCAGATGGGCACCTTTGGGAGCAGTGCTTCTGAATCAGAGGATGAATGGACCAGGGTTACCCGAACCAAAAAGGCCAATAAGGCAAAAAGGGCATTGCTTAAGGACCCATTGAAACAAATAAAGGCAATAAGGAGTGTCATCACGCCTTATCATAAGAACGCCAAGTATTCTGTTTGGGAACACTTGGAGCTCTATGAGCAAATGATGGAGACTTTCCATTTGAAGGACAGCAGTAGCTGCATCCAGTACGTCAAATGGACATTCTCCCCAGAATACTCCAGTTTCTTTGCAGGGCTGGAGGACCAAAACCATTCAAGATGGTCCGCATATAGGGCGGCCATCTTGAAACATTTTTCTGTTTATAGAAACCCTCAAGAGGCTCGCAAGGCAGCCTACAATTTGCAATGTGGGGAGGATCAGGCCCCACAAGAATTTGTACAAGAATTGAAGCGTGCCTTTGTGCAGACCACCAGAAGGGTGCGCACAGACAGCAGAGAATGTGTCAATACTTTTTTCCATGCCTTGCCCAAATACATCATGACCCAGCTAGTGAGAGATTTTCACGAGAAGAGGTCACTAGACTGGGTCATTGAAAAGGCTACCCGGATCTATGAGGTGCAGAAGCCCATAGAAAATAAAAGTAATGCGCAGAAAAACCCCAAAACCAACAGCACCCCTGCTGCTGCCAAGGTGCAGAGGTAAAGGTTGCCCCCGTTTTAGATTTGGAGATGGGGGGGCCTAAAAACCTGCCTGCACCAAATAATTCACAGCCCAGAAGGCCATCGGGCCAGTCACAGACAGGGAGTCGAGGAGGTAGTCCCACAAATGGGGTCCCTCGCTCCCCTGATTATGTAAGTCCCCGCTACAAGGGAAACCGACCAATCCTGGGTTATGTGTGGACTCCTCCAGCCCAAGGGGGGGATCCAGCCAAGCACCTGACCCAGGGAACTTCCCTCCTAACTTCCCCCAGGAGGGCAGAAAGTCACAAAATCCTGGGCAGAACTTTTTTCCCAGGTATCCACCCAATTTCCAACCCCAAAACCATCCATCCTTCTTTCCCCAATTCCCTGAGCCCAGACAACCTAATCCGGGAGAGGGGAGGCCAAGGGTGGAGGGGTACCAAAATCTTCCCAATCCGGGGTATTACCAGAAAAGGGATAGCTACCCTTCCCGGGATCAGCCCATGGGAGAAAATAGAGCCCCGTATCAGCCTGAGCGGGTTTCACAACTTGAGCGCCAGGTCCAAAATATGGCACAGAATCTGGGTCACATACTGAGGGCTCAACAGAACCCTCAGATGAGCATGCCACCGCAGAATGCCCCAAACCCTGGTCCTGGTGCTCCAGAACAATGACGGGGGCAGCACCCCGATAACCCACCGGTTCCCAGGGAGGAGGCACAAGGGGAAGGGGGGTGTAAAGCCTTGGAGGAAGCTTCCGTCCCAACTTGTAAACAGCCCCTGGAAAACCAGGAACCAGGAACAAAATCTCCTACCCCTGAAAGTCTGCCACCCAAGGAGCAGAGAGGTGGTAGGAGAAACAAAGGACCCAAACAGACCTACTTTGTGGAGGAGGTACAGGTCTTCCAATTTGAGGGAGAGGGATCCTCAGAGCATCCTGGGAAAAGGATCTTCTCCTTCAGAGATGGGGGAACTCCTCCCAAAGAAAAATGGGTCCCAAGAGATTCCAATCCAGACTGGGTAGATGTGGGGATTGAGCTGTTGCCGCCCATCATCCTATCCCAGAACCAACAAAACCAAAAACCCCTGGTTCAAACCCATCCTGGTGACTGCCTCCCAAAAGACAGGGGCGGCCCAGAACCAGAACCAGGGGAACCTAAAATCGAATCAACAGACTGGGTAGATGTGGGGATTGAGCTGTCGCCGCCCATCATTCTATCCCAGAGCCAACAAAACCAAAATCCCATGGGTCAAACCCATCCTGATGACTGCCTCCAAAAAGGGGGGGGGGGCGGCCCAGAACCCGAAACCATTTCAAGTTGCCAACTTTTTCCTTCAGATTCCCCAGGCTCTCCACAGAATTCTGCCCAAATCTCTTCGATAGCAATGTCCAAAACCAGAAAATGAGCCCACCAGTTGTCCAAAAATGTGCATTATCTGTGCCCCCTTGAGGAGAAGGAGGGAAGATACTATGTTCCGGTACAAGTACAGGGGCAGGGTACAATTTCGGGACTGGTGGACACTGGATCCCAAGCTACCCTACTGTCCAGAAGGGCCTTTGATGAACTAAATGCAGGAAGGGGGAGAATTACCGTATTCCTCTCACCTCTCTTCCTGCACAACTGCAGAACTTTGACAGGAAGGAAATTCCTGTCAAGGGGACTGCAGATTTGGACATCAAAATTGGGCGACACAAGGTGAAACACCCGGTCATAGTAGTGACTCCAGAGGGCACCCCTTGTTTACTAGGGAATGACCTCCTGAGAAGGCTGTCACCCCTAATAGATTGCGTAAACAAGGTCCTCTGGACCCAGACTAGCCGACCAATAAAATTAAAACAGAGTGTCAACCAAGTTAGTTTAAACGGCACCTGCCACATGGTTGAACAAAAATCTGACCAAGTAGAATTTCACTTCCAGAACAACCAAATTCCAGACGTGACAGTAATAGCAGTAGGACAACAGACTGGTGATGGGGGGTCCTCTCTATTTCTGAAAATCAACCTTCCTTCCAGTTTAAGGTGGTATTCCACACTGGAAGGAAACACTCTGAAATTCTTTACTAATCCACAATCAGAAACTCCCACTCCTATAGTCCAGAAAGATGTGAAATCAGCTCAGAGCCTGGCTGATATTCAGCAAATTGGAGATCAGTTGTTCATCCCTGTTCAGTTAAATGATGGGAAGGACTCTGTTCTCGCCCGAGTGTGTGTGAACAACGGTAAGAGCTTCATCAGCGAAGCCATGTTCCGCCAACTCCCAAAAGATCCAGCCATTCCCACATTCAAACTGATAGACAAATGGGAAATGGACCTGGAAGCACCTAATTCCAAACATCTCCTGCCAAGCAGGTGTATGCTCAAAATCTCCATTGGCAACAAGAGCATAGTCCATAATTTTTGGGTCGTGCGAGACGTCACTGCCGCCTTTTACTTAGGCAGTGACATTCTCAATCGCTTTGCCATTAGTTTGGACCTAATAAACTTCATAGCTTGGTCCCAATTAGCGGATAATCCCATGGGCTTTAATGATCCAGAAAAAGCATTTAGGTCAGCTCAATTGCTACCTTATGCAGTTGAAATTCAGATTAAAGAGAAAGTCACCATCCCAGAAAGGACCCGACAATTCTCCCTGGAAGTGAAAGTTAAAAGAGGACAAAAATTGAAAAACCCTGATGCTTATATTCATCTAAATGCTTCTCTCCAACAGGAAGGGTTAGGGGTAAACCCAACACCATTAGTCAAAATACAACATGACACCATTCCAATAGAGGTGGATAACAGCGACTTATTGAGTATTACTCTAGCCGCAGGCACCATTATTGGAATGGCGGTTGATGACCGACATTTCTCCATTGATTTAGGAAATGAACTTTCAGGACCAATCCCCAAGGACTGTTTTGACAGTGACAGTGATGACAATACAACACCAGACAGGATTTTCACCCGGCATGGGGGGAACTTCCTGGTGTACACTTCTTGCCCTTATGGTAAGGAAGATGTGACTTGTGACTTCAGGAGGGATGAGGTGATTTTCCAGGTCCATGAGGGCTGCCTTTCCCACCTGAAGCCTCCAGTCCAAATCAGCACTCTGACCAGGTACTTCTCCACCCAGCTGGAGGAGGCCGCTGAGATAGCTAAACCAGAAGTCTTTCCAGGCTTCAGGCAGATGGTGGAAGAGAGAGTCAACCTAGCTGATGCCTGCGTGACTCTGGAACAGAAGCAAAAGTTGAAACAAGTTTTCTTGGATTTCCAAGATCTCTTTGCGGTAGACTCATATGACTGTGGTCGCACCGACATCTACACAACAACAATTCCCACGGACCCTGGAATAACTCCAGTGTTTGTGAAGCAATATCGTTTGCCTCTCACATCCATGGAGTCCCTTACTGAAATAATCAAGAACCTTGAGTCCCGGGGAATAATCCGTCCAGTACACAGCACTTTCAATATTCCGGTGCTGGGAATATTGAAGCCAAACGGCCAGTGGAGACTCTGCGCCGACCTTAGGGAGCTCAACAAACGGGTTCATACTTCCCGATGGCCTCTGCCCTACATTGACCAAGGGCTGGCCCAGATCCAGGGGTCACAGGTATTCACTGCAATAGACCTGACCAATGGATACTGGACCGTGCCTGTCAGTAGGGAGGACCAATACAAACTGGCTTTTACCTTTGGGGGCCAGCAGTACACATGGACCCGGACTCCCTTCGGATACCTCAACTCCGGCAATGAATTCAACATTTTCCTACATAAGGCCATGCCCGACCTGGGTGCAAGGGGTAACCTGGCTTATGTAGATGAAGTCCTCATCAAAAGTTCATCTGTGGAAGAACACATAGCGGAGATATGTTATGTTCTGACACAGTTGAGGACCGCTGGAGCAAAACTTTCCTTTCAGAAAGCACAGTTGTGTAGAACCCGTGTTAATTTCTTGGGGCATGAGATTACTCCTCAGGGTCTCTGTCCCCAAGAAAAGAAAGTGGAAGCACTTCAGAAACTGAAGGATCCCACAACTCTGCGGGAACTAAGGAGCCTCCTGGGACTGACTAATTACAGCAGAAAGTTCATTGAGGGCTATGCAGAGATCACTAGACCCCTGATTCATCCCCTGAAGGGGGGGGTCAAGTGGGAATGGGGTCCAGAACAATCCGATGCAGTAAGACAACTCAAGAGAAGCCTCTCACAAGCGCCTTGCCTAGCTTACCCTGTCAGAAACAAGGAGTTCTTCCTGGAGACAAGGTTCTCGAATACGTGCTTGACGGCAGTATTATACCAAAAGCATGACAAGGTCAATAAAGTAATCTCCTATGCGAGCAAAACTTTATCCTCTGTGGAGGAAAAATTCAACGATTGTGAGAAGGCACTCCTGGCAACGGTGTGTGCATTGAAGAATTACCGCCCGTTTATCCAGGGGGAACACATCATAGTGGAGACTCCACACCAGCCTCTGCAATATCTCCAAAGTGACAGAATCCGGGCCGGAAATGTGAGTAATTCCTGAATTACTTCCTGGATTCTGTCAATGCAAGGCTTTCCTGTGGAGGTCAGATATGGCCAAAACAAGAAGAGTCCCCTCGCGCAAGGTCTGGCTGACTTGCATGATTGTGCCAGAGAAAACTGTCTCGAGGACAAAAGTCTAAAAATCAAGGACAACATGGAGGCATACCTTAATTCCCCACACAAAGTATTTGAAGAAGACAAGTGTGAGGGAATGCCCACTGTCTATGTGGATGGATGCTCTTACCATGTTGACAACAACGGGGAGAAAGAACTGGTGGCCGGTGTAGGGAATGCATGGGTGAATGAGTCCCCAGAACCCTCCGCTGGATACAAAATTGGTCCCCAAAGTAGTCAGGTGGCAGAGTTGATGGCTGTGCATCAGGCCATCCTCACTGCTGTCCAACATCAACTCCACGAACTGGTCATAATCACAGATTCGGATTATGTACGGAACGGGTTTGTGGAGCACCTAGTTAATTGGAAAACCAGAGGCATGTTATGTGCTAATAACAAACCCCTGAAACATGGGAAGTTAATCCAAAATATTGATGATCTGGTCACATCGAAGGGGATGACCATCTACTGGAAAAAGATCAAGGGTCATTCCAAAGTAGAGGCACCAGACAAAACTGGAAATGATTTAGCTGATCAGCTGGCCAAAGCCGGGGCCATCCAAGAGGATCTAATAGAAATAGAATCCCTGTTGGGGGAAATCCAGGTCACTGCTATCACTAGGTCCCAGACAAATGCTCACAATGATATTTCAACTGCACAATGGAGTAAGGAGACTCCTGATGCTGATTTGATTACAGCTCAGAAGGGGGATCCAATAATTGGTAAGTTTTACCAACACATTGAGGACCCTGAGAGCTTTCCCCTGACGGATACCGTTTACATTGGGAAGGAGGACCTAAGAGTGTTGATGAAATGTCCAAAAAGGTTCTGAATCCAAGACGGTTTGTTGGTAAGGAAATCCCAAGCTGGCCATGATCAGTGGGTGGTCCCTACCTCATTCCTAAGCCTGATGTTAAGTCACGCCCATGATGCGGCCCCCGGCGGTTGTAGGGGGTTTCACACAACACTGGAAATCTTAAGAGAGGTTGCATACTGGCCACACATGGGGCAGGACCTCGACCAATACTTGAAGGGGTGTCTTGTGTGTGCACAATTTCAGCCATCATCCCTCACACACCGTGCGCCTCTCCAAAAGAGGGGGATGACACTGCCATGGTCAGATTTGCAAATCGACTTTGTAGGCCCTGTAATTCGCTCGTCTAGAGGAAACAAGTACATGTTGACCGTTACATGCTTGTTTACCAAGTGGGTGGAATGTCTCCTGGCCCCAAACTGCAAGGCAGAAACAGCAGCTGCCCTGATTATTAACCACATCTTTTCCCGTTTTGGTCTACCTCAAAGGATTGAGTCGGACAGAGGTAGCCACTTCACCAGTGAAGTAATGACAAAGATGTGGGAGATACTGGGGGTTAAAAGGAAGCTACATATTGCTTACTGGCCAGCTTCTTCTGGAGCAGTAGAGAGATACAACCGAACCATTGTGAGCTTCTTAAAAAAGTTTGTGGCAGATTCTGAGCCAAGTTGGGATATCCGATTACCTCTGGTCCTAATGGCCATCAGATCTACCCCCTCATCTGCAACTAAAATGTCACCATTTGAGTTGATGACCAGACGCAAGATGGTGCTTTCTCAGCATTTGCTCTACAGGACCCAAGAGCAGACACTGATAAATGCCTCCACAACTCATGAGTATGTGGAGAATTTAAGGAAACATGCTTTTGCCTATGCTCAGCGGAATCTAGAAAGATCAGCTGAGAGTATGAAAACGCACTATGATTTGAAAACCACCAGGAAGGAATACGATGTGTGAGACCGGGTCTATCTATACAATTTCCAAAGGAACCAGGCCAAACAGCGAAAATGTTTGCCTACATGGAAGGGTCCCTTTGAAATTATAGACAAGATCTCCCCTGTTGCCTACAAAATCCGCATCCCCAAAGGTAATTTGGCAGAAGGGGAAGACAAGGGGGTACATAGAAATCAGCTAAAGTGTTGTCATCACAGGCACACTCTCAGCAACTGCAGGAGTCCTCTGCAATACCAGAGGGCCCCGCTCCAGATTAATTCAGTTCAATAAAATATTATGATTGGGGAAAAAAAAAATGTTTCATGATGATATCTTGTTTTTCAAAATAAGAATGCTATGATCTATTCTCGTGATTTATAAAATGTATATGTTTGTCACACCATTAATAGTGGTGGAAAAATGTCTAGGAATGTGTATTGCCGCTTTGCTTTATCATCCTAGGAGAGATGAAACCGTGGAGACTGACCAAGGATAACGACCCGGGGACCGGGAGCGAAGATCCGAGGGGCCCGGGGTACCGCCCAATCCTCCCATCAGGACCAGCAAGGAGAACTGATTGATCGACTGGAGGGAGGAAAAGATGCTGAACTGTGCCATCTACGGCATTGGAAGAAAATGAGGCGAACATCCCAGATCTTGCGAGTTCCATCAGTGAAAGATCAGAATGGCCATCGCAAGAGGGGGGGCTTGTGGTATGTTTTTACCCATGCATCCAAGCCCTACCATAAAACTGTGCGTTACTGACATTGAAAACATCATGATTGCCAGAACTCCCCAGAGAGTGCACAGGGAAAACATGAAGAATAGGCTGCCACCCATTTTTGCCTATGTTGTGAGCACAGGAGGGCACTGCCTAAAACTACCATTGGGCTACATACACAGCCTGAAACCATTGGGAATGGCAATGCTGATTGCCAAAAGCAACCCAGAACTGTGGGGGATTCATTTTTTTAATGTCAAAAATGGATGCAATACCGGTGCTCACCACTATCAGAAAGCCATCGTTTTAAAACCACCAGACTTTTGTGTAAAACTGAACAGATGAACCCAAACCAGGCCAACGAAAGACTTGCTAAGAGGTGGATACAATGTAAAACTATATTCTGAAATGACTTGAAGGAAGTAATTATTTAATGTATATATAAAAAATAGCTGCATGTAAGTTGGATTTGAATGTAGAAAACTGGGAACTAAAGTGACATTTAGCTGAATTCTGCCTGACAACTACCCCCGACAGGAGAAACCGGCTCAGCCACTCTTCCCAGGCCTAGCTGCATCCTGCTGCCCCTGCCAAAAATGAGATGACACCTCTCTGATTGGGTTAGGGGAGGGGCACCTGGGGACTGCAGGAAGTTGAACAAAGCCCTGTCCTGGACTCAGGCAAATGTTATATTGGGGGGGTCGTAAAATGGCTTCCTCTTGGGAGAAACTGGGAGGGGCAGTGCCTCTGGGAGCCACCTGAGCTGGAGGCGGGGACAGACAGAAGCTACCCCCATGTGCTTTGGAACCTAAACCACACCCATCTGGGCCAGAGCATAATTTTAAAAAGATGGATAATTCATAGTACGGACCTGTCAACATTATTTAATTAATACCATTATTCTTGTGATTTTTCGGTGCACATTTTAAGAGGTGTTGTGACCCTGTGGTTTGTTCTAGGGAGTAGTAGCAGAAATAAGGTTGTTACTCCAAATGTCTGCATATTAAAAATCTGACACTTCATCAATTAATGTCCATACTCTTTGCGCACATTTGTGTAATTTTTGGTAAATGTCCGATATTGGTAAACCGACCAAAAAGTGCAAAATGTTGTCATTTCTGAATCCCAGCTCGCAGGAACATGGGGCTTGAACAGAGACCTGTCTTAATTCATCTGTAATATGTACATGTAATGTCAACCACTTGTGTATCTGGGAAATATGTATTTGAATCAAATATAGATTTGTGTGCAATTTGACAGGGGAAGGATCCTCGGACCATAAAACCTAAAGCATCACTCTGACTCACATTTCCTTCCCCCAATCAAGGGAGAGAGGAGGAATTGGCCAATGATAAGTGAGAGGGGCAGGCTCAGTTATACCACGCACACACCCACTTTCTAAACACATAAAAGCAGACAGTGCAGGACAGGTAGGGACATTCACTTTCCACTTTCTTGCGGGACGCTTTGCTGGGAGACTTCAGACTTCATATCCAGACTCCAGACTTTAAATCCATCAATCTCCAGAGACCTAGACTGACTCCAGCTAGACAGAGACCAGAACATAGAACTCTGACTCCACAATTTAAAGAGAGGCCTGAATCCACAAGCTGAATCATCTTCAGCAGGCCTCAAAACCAACCAAACTATTCAACAGCCGGGCGAGCTGTTTGAATTTTTGCCAAGAACTTTTGCGAGAACCTGTAGCAGTATCCAGAAAGCAGTGCTGTATCCAGAACCAGAGAGAACCACAAACCAGACCATTGTGAGCAGAACCGGTGCTTGACAGACCCAGAGAGCAGAGCTGACCCAGATAGCCGGGACTTCAGAACCACCCGCCGGAAGTCCCGTCCAACCTGACCAGACCATGATGGCTTATTTCAAAAATATAGTGTGAGTACTCACTGTGCAAAACCAATCTCTTAGTTTAAAATAATCTAATCCAAACTATTTTAGCCTATTGGAACTGCCTCCTAGAATCGTGTCCTTCTGTCATGTTTAAAGCAGAAAACTGTCACCTGTCATTTTGAACTTTTAAATTTCAAATCCAAAAAACTACCTTCACAAAATCGTCCGTATCTCCGGAACCGTTTGTGCTAGGAGCGAGTTTTAACTGTCATCTTAAAGCTAAGATTCTAGGCATTCCAACAAACCTATTCCTTATAGTGCCTCCGTAATTACGCTCGACGCCTGCGACTAATTTGCTGCGATTTGATATTTGCAATCATTTCAGCCACGTGTAAAAATCAGCAGCTCCTTGCTTTCCTTTGCTAAAATTTCTTTTCAACCTGCTAGTTACTCATAGAGCATTGCTAAAGTGAGCCTGAACTAATATAAACTAGATATCACTCACCCTGAACCTCCTACAGGGAATTAAAATCAATTTTAGCATCATTTTACTTCATTGCCACCACATTCAAAGCATTTTGGGCCTGTGTTTTAAAATCATACCTGTTTTTCTCTAAGCTTGCTAGGGGGGGACTGCATTTCGTATTGCATTTTGTTGGGATTCTTGAAGACTGTGTGCTCTCCTTCCATTTCTTACATTGCAAAGGGGGGGGGGTGAATTGCCAGAGAAAAAGTGATTATATTATGTTTTGCTAAATCATATCAAGCTATTTCTGTACTGCATTTTATTCATCATTGCATTGTCCTTGAAGCCATAAAAGCATTCTCAGCTACTTCATCCTCTATATATCACTTCTAAGCCATCAAAAAGAGTGTACCAATGTAACATTATCCATTGTTGATCACTATCATCCTCACAAGTCTGCTATCAAATATTAATTTACTATAGAAGTGTGATATATATATATATATTTTTTAATTTTTCAAATAAAACCTTTTAATTTGCGAAACAAACCTACTTCTTGGCTCAGTGGGGTCAGGGGGATTCTAAGAGAGGGGTGTGATATAAGGATTGTCATCCAGAGTACATGAACTGTACATAAAAATATATCAATAAGGGTTTCCATCAGCATCCCAGACTAGGCATTGACTTAGCTGTAGTGTTGAATTGAATCCGCTTACAAAGTGGGGGCTCGTAGCCGGGAAATTCTGGGTTAGTTTTACCACTTGTGCAGCTTAATACAGTGTGCTAACTGACGGGATACATACATCCGGTTGGATCACCACGCTGTGGTACGCTGTAAAGCACTCCTCAAAGGGACGCTCTAAGGAGAAGGTCTGTTTTGCAAAATAAAATACAAACTTCGGTAAGTCAGGAAGGAACTCAAATCTCCAGAAGGACGACACTGGTAGACATCAAAATAGCCAGAGAGCACTTCTTACATAAGCTATTTGTGAGAGGTGAGTGGACTCATCAGGACCAAACGGTCTGGTTGCAGGCAATCGCGCAACAGGTCACTGAAACAAGGTCAGATAAATGGAGAGATCAGGGTCCATTACATGTGGCCCTGAGTGAATTATATATGGCCCCTAAAGCCAAAGATGAACACAATAAGATTGTTAGGATAGCGGCATATTTGTATCTATATATGGGAGCCATGCAGGATAAATGTGCTGAAGGCCAAGATCTGGCAAATAGGCGACAGATTGCGTTAGAGAAGGCCCAATCTGATCTGGACTCTTCTGAGCAGAGGCTGCTCAGGAGCCAGGAGTCAGAAAATGACAGCAGACAGTACATCAGTAAAATAAAGGAGGACATGGACATCCTGCAACAGGAAAAGGCTGACCAGGATACCAGAATTCTGGCTTTGCAGAAGGAGCACCAAGACAGTTTGGACTCCTTACTGCAGAGCCAGAAAAAGCTGGAGCAACAGATAGATTTCAACAGGGCATGCACAAAGCAGGTAGCCACCGTGCAAAGCCAATTGGATAGAGAAAAAGAGGAAAGCAATAAATTGATTCTGAAATACCTGGATACCCAGGCAGAGTTTGATCAGGAGCGCCAGAAAGCTGGTGCCTTCTAAAGGAAAAGGGACGACCTGGCGGCACAGATGCAGACTCTTAGTCAGGAAAGGGCCACCTTAGGCCAGGAAGCCTGCCATTTAAAAAGTAAACTGCAGAAAATCACGTGGCCCTCCAGGGGCTGGGTGACCTCCAAAAAGAGCATCAGAACTTGTTAGAGCACACCAGGAGGGTGGAAGAGGTTCTGGCAAGAAAGAAGCAGGCCAGTAGGGATGGAACTCAGGAGGTAACCCTCCTGCAGCAAAGACTGGCCCAGTACTCCAGGACCAATCAGGAGGCACAGAGAGAGAATGAGGCTCTCTGCCAGCACAATTATAGGCTCCAGCAACACTTAGCGATGCAGGAGAGACTGATAGAGTCTAGTAAGGCCTTAACTGAGGAACTGAAGGCACAGGCTCTTGCATTGCAACAGGGAGCAGGGGCTGACAGAGATGAAGTTCACTGGGAAAGGGAAACGCCTGAGCATAACCTCAGGAGCCCTAGTACCGCAGGTCTTCATTTCTCTCAGTCCCTGGACTCTGCCAACCCCATGTCCCCTGGCGCACATGAGCACAGGGCCACAGGGATGGCAGATTACTATCCAGCCAAAAATATGGGGCTCATAGGCCAGTACCACCCAGGAATGGAGGGGCGGGCATCCAGGTATGGGCACCCAAGCACAGCACAATTTAGTGGGGAACCCCAGGAGAGTAGGCCCATTAAGGGCATCCTGAAAACCGCTGCCCAGTTAGGTCAGTGGGGGGGGTATCCATCAAATCCTGGTAGCAAGGAGGGATCTGAAGACTCCTCGGAGTGTCACAGGACACAGGAGACCAGGTCCCCACATTCTGCCAGCTATTCCCAGGCTCGCAGAATCCAGGAAAACCTGGAAGATCAGACGGGCACCTCTGGGAGCAGTGCTTCTGAATCAGAGGATGAATGGACCAGGGTTACCCGAACCAAAAAGGCCAATAAGGCAAAAAGGGCCTTGCTTAAGGACCCATTGAAACAAATAAAGGCAATAAGGAGTGTCATCACGCCTTATCATAAGAACGCCAAGTATTCTATTTGGGAACACTTGGAGCTCTATGAGCAAATGATGGAGACTTTCCATTTGAAGGACAGCAGTAGCTGCATCCAGTACGTCAAATGGACATTCTCCCCAGAATACTCCAGTTTCTTTGCAGGGCTGGAGGACCAAAACCATTCAAGATGGTCCGCATATAGGGCGGCCATCTTGAAACATTTTTCTTTTCATAGAAATCCTCAAGAGGCTCGCAAGGCAGCCTACATTTTGCAATGTGGGGAGGATCAGGCCCCACAAGAATTTGTACAAGAATTGAAGCGTGCCTTTGTGCAGACCACCAGAAGGTTGCGCACAGACAGCAGAGAATGTGTCAATACTTATTTCCATGCCTTGCCCAAATACACATGACCCAGCTAGTGAGAGATTTTCACGAGAAGAGGTCACTAGACTGGGTCATTGAAAAGGCTACCCGGATCTATGAGGTGCAGAAGCCCATAGAAAATAAAAGTAATGCGCAGAAAAACCCCAAAACCAACAGCACCCCTGCTGCTGCCAAGGTGGCAGAGGTAAAGGTTGCCCCCGTTTTAGATTTGGAGATGGGGGGGCCTAAAAACCTGCCTGCACCAAATAATTCACAGCCCAGAAGGCCATCGGGCCAGTCACAGACAGGGAGTCGAGGAGGTAGTCCCACAAATGGGGTGCCTCGCTCCCCTGATTATGTAATTCCCCGCTACAAGGGAAACCGACCAATCCTGGGTTATGTGTGGACTCCTCCAGCCCAAGGGGGGGATCCAGCCAAGCACCTGACCCAGGGAACTTCCCTCCTAACTTCCCCCAGGAGGGCAGAAAGTCACAAAATCCTGGGCAGAACTTTTTTCCCAGGTATCCACCCAATTTCCAACCCCAAAACCATCCATCCTTCTTTCCAAAATTCCCTGAGCCCAGACAACCTAATCCGGGAGAGGGGAGGCCAAGGGTGGAGGGGTACCACATCTTCCCAATCTGGGGTATTACCAGAGAAGGGATAGCTACCCTTCCCGGGATCAGCCCAGGGGAGAAAATAGAGCCCCGTATCAGCCTGAGCGGGTTTCACAACTTTTGGACCTGGTTGAGCGCCAGGTCCAAAATATGGCACGGAATCTGGGTCACATACTGAGGGCTCAACAGAACCCTCAGATGAGCATGCCACCGCAGAATGCCTCAAACCCTGGGCCTGGTGCTCCAGAACAATGACGGGGGCAGCACCCCGATAACCCACCGGTTCCCAGGGAGGAGGCACAAGGGGAGGGGGGGTGTAAAGCCTTGGAGGAAGCTTCCTTCCCAACTTGTAAACAGCCCCAGGAAAACCAGGAACCAGGAACAAAATCTCCTACCCCTGAAAGTCTGCCACCCAAGGAGCAGAGAGGTGGTAGGAGAAACAAAGGACCCAAACAGACCTGCTTTGTGGAGGAGGTACAAGTCTTCCAATTTGAGGGAGAGGGATCCTCAGAGCATCCTGGGAAAAGGATCTTCTCCTTCAGAGATGGGGGAACTCCTCCCAAAGAAAAATGGGTCCCAAGAGATTCCAATCCAGACTGGGTAGATGTGGGGATTGAGCTGTTGCCGCCCATCATCCTATCCCAGAACCAACAAAACCAAAAACCCCTGGTTCAAACCCATCCTGGTGACTGCCTCCCAAAAGACAGGGGCGGCCCAGAACCGGAACCAGGGGAACCTAAAATCGAATCAACAGACTGGGTAGATGTGGGGATTGAGCTGTCGCCGCCCATCATTCTATCCCAGAGCCAACAATACCAAAATCCCATGGGTCAAACCCATCCTGATGACTGCCTCCAAAAAGGGGGGGGGCGGCCCAGAACCCGAAACCATTTCCAGTTGCCAACTTTTTCCTTCAGATTCCCCAGGCTCTCCACAGAATTCTGCCCAAATCTCTTCGATAGCAATGTCCAAAACCAGAAAATTAGCCCACCAGTTGTCCAAAAATGTGCATTATCTGTGCCCCCTTGATGAGAAGGAGGGAAGATACTATGTTCTGGTACAAGTACAGGGGCAGGGTACAATTTCGGGACTGGTGGACACTGGATCCCAAGCTACCCTTCTGTCCAGAAGGGCCTTTGATGAACTAAATGCAGGAAGGGGGGAGAATTACTGTATTCCTCTCACCTCTCTTCCTGGACAACTGCAGAACTTTGACGGGAAGGAAATTCCTGTCAAGGGGACTGCAGATTTGGACATCAAAATTGGGCGACACAAGGTGAAACACCCGGTCATAGTAGTGACTCCAGAGGGCACCCCTTGTTTACTAGGGAATGACCTCCTGAGAAGGCTGTCACCCCTAATAGATTGCGTAAACAAGGTCCTCTGGACCCAGACTAGCCGACCAATAAAATTAAAACAGAGTGTCAACCAAGTTAGTTTAAACGGCACCTGCCACATGGTTGAACAAAAATCTGACCAAGTAGAATTTCACTTCCAGCACAACCAAATTCCAGACGTGACAGTAATAGCAGTAGGACAACAGACTGGTGATGGGGGGTCCTCTCTATTTCTGAAAATCAACCTTCCTTCCAGTTTAAGGTGGTATTCCACACTGGAAGGAAACACTCTGAAATTCTTTACTAATCCACAATCAGAAACTCCCACTCCTATAGTCCAGAAAGATGTGAAATCAGCTCAGAGCCTGGCTGATATTCAGCAAATTGGAGATCAGTTGTTCATCCCTGTTCAGTTAAATGATGGGAAGGACTCTGTTCTCGCCCGAGTGTGTGTGAACAACGGTAAGAGCTTCATCAGCGAAGCCATGTTCCGCCAACTCCCAAAAGATCCAGCCATTCCCACATTCAAACTGATAGACAAATGGGAAATGGACCTCGAAGCACCTAATTCCAAACATCTCCTGCCAAGCAGGTGTATGCTCAAAATCTCCATTGGCAACAAGAGCATAGTCCATAATTGTTGGGTCGTGCGAGACGTCACTGCCGCCTTTTACTTAGGCAGTGACATTCTCAATCGCTTTGCCATTAGTTTGGACCTAATAAACTTCAAAGCTTGGTCGCAATTAGCGGATAATCCCATGGGCTTTGATGATCCAGAAAAAGCATTTAGGTCAGCTCAATTGCTACCTTATGCAGTTCAAATTCAGATTAAAGAGAAAGTCACCATCCCAGAAAGGACCCGACAATTTTCCCTGGAAGTGAAAGTTAAAAGAGGACAAAAATTGAAAAACCCTGATGCTTATATTCATCTAAATGCTTCTCTCCAACAGGAAGGGTTAGGGGTAAACGCGACACCATTAGTCAAAATACAACATGACACCATTCCAATAGAGGTGGATAACAGCGACTTACAGAGTATTACTCTAGCCGCAGGCCCCATTATTGGAATTGCGGTTGATGACCGACATTTCTCCATTGATTTAGGAAATGAACTTTCAGGACCAATCCCCAAGGACTGTTTTGACAGTGACAGTGATGACAATACAACACCAGACAGGATTTTCACCCGGCATGGGGGGAAATTCCTGGTGTACACTTCTTGCCCTTATGGTAAGGAAGATGTGACTTGTGACTTCAGGAGGGATGAGGTGATTTTCCAGGTCCATGAGGGCTGCCTTTCCCACCTGAAGCCTCCAGTCCAAATCAGCACTCTGACCAGGGACTTCTCCACCCAGCTGGAGGAGGCCGCTGAGATAGCTAAACCAGAAGTCTTTCCAGGCTGCAGGCAGATGGTGGAAGAGAGAGTCAACCTAGCTGATGCCTGCGTGAATCTGGAACAGAAGCAAAAGTTGAAACAAGTTTTCTTGGATTTCCAAGATCTCTTTGTGGTAGACTCATATGACTGTGGTCGCACCGACATCTACACAACAACAATTCCACGGACCCTGGAATGACTCCAGTGTTTGTGAAGCAATATCGTTTGCCTCTCACATCCATGGAGTCCCTTACTGAAATAATCAAGAACCTTGAGTTCCGGGGAATAATCCATCCAGTACACAGCACTTTCAATATTCCGGTGCTGGGAATATTGAAGCCAAACGGCCAGTGGAGACTCTGCGCCGACCTTAGGGAGCTCAACAAACGGGTTCATACTTCCCGATGGCCTCTGCCCTACATTGACCAAGGGCTGGCCCAGATCCAGGGGTCACAGGTATTCACTGCAATAGACCTGACCAATGGATACTGGACCATGCCTGTCAGTAGGGAGGACCAATACAAACTGGCTTTTACCTTTGGGGGCCAGCAGTACACATGGACCCGGACTCCCTTCGGATACCTCAACTCCGGCAATGAATTCAACATTTTCCTACATAAGGCCATGCCCGACCTGGGTGCAAGGGGTAACCTGGCTTATGTAGATGAAGTCCTCATCAAAAGTTCATCTGTGGAAGAACACATAGCGGAGATATGTTATGTTCTGACACAGTTGAGGGCCGCCGGAGCAAAACCTTCCTTTCAGAAAGCACAGTGGTGTAGAACCCGTGTTAATTTCTTGGGGCATGAGATTACTCCTCAGGGTCTCTGTCCCCAAGAAAAGAAAGTGGAAGCACTTCAGAAACTGAAGGATCCCACAACTCTGCGGGAACTAAGGAGCCTCCTGGGACTGACTATTTACAGCAGAAAGTTCATTGAGGGCTACGCAGAGATCACTAGACCCCTGATTCATCTCCTGAAGGGGGGGGTCAAGTGGGAATGGGGTCCAGAACAATCCGAGGCAGTAAGACAACTCAAGAGAAGCCTCTCACAAGCGCCTTGCCTAGCTTACCCTGTCAGAAACAAGGAGTTCTTCCTGGAGACAAGGTTCTCGAATACGTGCTTGACGGCAGTATACCAAAAGCATGACAAGGTCAATAAAGTAATCTCCTATGCAAGCAAAACTTTATCCTCTGTGGAGGAAAAATTCAACGATTGTGAGAAGGCACTCCTGGCAACGGTGTGTGCATTGAAGAATTACCGCCCGTTTATCCAGGGGGAACACATCATAGTGGAGACTCCACACCAGCCTCTGCAATATCTCCAAAGTGACAGAATCCGGGCCGGAAATGTGAGTAATTCCTGAATTACTTCCTGGATTCTGTCAATGCAAGGCTTTCCTGTGGAGGTCAGATATGGCCAAAACAAGAAGAGTCCCCTCGCGCAAGGTCTGGCTGACTTGCATGATTGTGCCAGAGAAAACTGTCTCGAGGACAAACGTCTAAAAATCAAGGACAACATGGAGGCATACCTTAATTCCCCACACAAAGTCTTTGAAGAAGACAAGTGTGAGGGAATGCCCACTGTCTATGTGGATGGATGCTCTTACCATGTTGACAACAACGGGGAGAAAGAACTGGTGGCCGGCGTAGGGAATGCATGGGTGAATGAGTCCCCAGAACCCTCCGCTGGATACAAAATTGGTCCCCGAAGTAGTCAGGTGGCAGAGTTGATGGCTGTGCATCAGGCCATCCTCACTGCTGTCCAACATCAACTCCACGAACTGGTCATAATCACAGATTCGGATTATGTACGGAACGGGTTTGTGGAGCACCTAGTTAATTGGAAAACCAGAGGCATGTTATGTGCTAATAACAAACCCCTGAAACATGGGAAGTTAATCCAAAATATTGATGATCTGGTCACATCGAATGGGATGACCATCTACTGGAAAAAGATCAAGGGTCATTCCAAAGTAGAGGCACCAGACAAAACTGGAAATGACTTAGCTGATCAGCTGGCCAAAACCGGGGCCATCCAAGGGGATCTAATAGAAATAGAATCCCTGTTGGGGGAAATCCAGGTCACTGCTATCACTAGGTCCCAGACAAATGCTCACAATGATCTTTCAACTGCACAATGGAGTAAGGAGACTCCTGATGCTGATTTGATTACAGCTCAGAAGGGGGATCCAATAATTGGTAAGTTTTACCAACACATTGAGGACCCTGAGAGCTTTCCCCTGACGGATACCGTTTACATTGGGAAGGAGGACCTAAGAGTGTTGATGAAATGTCCAAAAAGGTTCCGAATCCAAGACGGTTTGTTGGTAAGGAAATCCCAAGCTGGCCATGATCAGTGGGTGGTCTCTACCTCATTCCGAAGCCTGATGTTAAGTCACGCCCATGATGCGGCCCCCGGCGGTCATAGGGGGTTTCACACAACACTGGAAATCTTAAGAGAGGTTGCATACTGGCCACACATGGGGCAGGACCTCGACCAATACTTGAAGGGGTGTCTTGTGTGTGCACAATTTCAGCCATCATCCCTCACACACCGTGCGCCTCTCCAAAAGAGGGGGATGACACTGCCATGGTCAGATTTGCAAATCGACTTTGTAGGCCCTGTAATTCGCTCGTCTAGAGGAAACAAGTACATGTTGACCGTTACATGCTTGTTTACCAAGTGGGTGGAATGTCTCCTGGCCCCAAACTGCAAGGCAGAAACAGCAGCTGCCCTGATTATTAACCACATCTTTTCCCGTTTTGGTCTACCTCAAAGGATTGAGTCGGACAGAGGTAGCCACTTCACCAGTGAAGTAATGACAAAGATTTGGGAGATACTGGAGGTTAAAAGGAAGCTACATATTGCTTACTGGCCAGCTTCTTCTGGAGTAGTAGAGAGATACAACCGAACCATTGTGAGCATCTTAAAAAAGTTTGTGGCAGATTCTGGGCCAAGTTGGGATATCCGATTACCTCTGGTCCTAATGGCCATCAGATCTACCCCCTCATCTGCAACTAAAATGTCACCATTTGAGTTGATGACCAGACACAAGATAGTGCTTTCTCAGCATTTGCTCTACAGGACCCAAGAGCAGACACTGATAAATGCCTCCACAACTCATGAGTATGTGGAGAATTTAAGGAAACATGCTTTTGCCTATGCTCAGCGGAATCTAGAAAGATCAGCTGAGAGTATGAAAACGCACTATGATTTGAAAACCACCAGGAAGGAATATGATGTGGGAGACCGGGTCTATCTATACAATTTCCAAAGGAACCAGGCCAAACAGCGAAAATGTTTGCCTACATGGAAGGGACCCTTTGAAATTATAGACAAGATCTCCCCTGTTGCCTACAAAATCCGCATCCCCAAAGGTAATTTGGCGGAAGGGGAAGACAAGTGGGTACATAGAAATCAGCTAAAGTGTTGTCATCCTTTATGATTGGGGAAAAAAAAAAAATGTTTCATGATGATATCTTGTTTTTCAAAATAAGAATGCTATGATCTATTCTCATGATTTATAAAATGTATATGTTTGCCACACCATTAATAGTGGTGGAAAAATGTCTAGGAATGTGTATTGCCGCTTTGCTTTATCATCCTAGGAGAGATGAAACCGTGGAGACTGACCAAGGAGAACGACCTGGGGACCGGGAGCGAAGATCCGAGGGGCCCGGGGTACCGCCCAATCCTCCCATCAGGACCAGCAAGGAGAACTGATTGATCGACTGGAGGGAGGAAAAGATGCTGAACTGTGCCTACTACGGCATTGGAAGAAAATGAGGCGAACATCCCAGATCTTGCGAGTTCCATCAGTGAAAGATCAGAATGGCCATCGCAAGAGTGGGGGCTTGTGGTATGTTTTTACCCATGCATCCAAGCCCTACCATAAAACTGTGCGTTACTGACATTGAAAACATCATGATTGCCAGAACTCCCCAGAGAGTGCACAGGGAAAACATGAAGAATAGGCTGCCACCCATTTTTGCCTATGTTGTGAGCACAGGAGGGCACTGCCTAAAACTACCATTGGGATACACACACAGTAGCCTGAAACCATTGGGAATGGCAATGCTGATTGCCAAAAGCAACCCAGAACTGTGGGGGATTCATTTTCTTAATGTCAAAAATGGATGCAATACCGGTGCTCACCACTATCAGAAAGCCGGCGTTTTAAAACCACCAGAATTTTGTGTAAAACTGAACAGATGAACCCAAACCAGGCCAACGAAAGACTTGCTAAGAGGTGGATACAATGTAAAACTATATTCTGAAATGACTTGAAGGAAGTAATTATTTATTGTATATATAAAAAATAGCTGCATGTAAGTTGGATTTGAATGTAGAAAACTGGGAACTAAAGTGACATTTAGCTGAATTCTGCCTGACAACTACCCCCGACAGGTGAAACCGGCTCAGCCACTCTTCCCAGGCCTAGCTGCATCCTGCTGCCCCTGCCAAAAGGAGATGACACCTCTCTGATTGGGTTAGGGGAGGGGCACCTGGGGACTGCAGGAAGTTGAACAAAGCCCTGTCCTGGACTCAGGCAAATGTTATATTGGGGGGGGTCGTAAAATGGCTCCCTCTTGGGAGAAACTGGGAGGGGCAGTGCCTCTGGGAGCCACCTGAGCTGGAGGCGGGGACAGACAGAAGCTACCCCCATGTGCTTGGAACCTAAACCACACCCATCTGGGCCAGAGCATGATTTTAAAAAGATGGATAATTCATAGTACGGACCTATCAACATTATATAATTAATACCATTATTCTTGTGATTTTTCGGTGCACATTTTAAGAGGTGTTGTGACCCTGTGGTATGTTCTAGGGAGTAGTAGCAGAAATAAGGTTGTTACTCCAAATGTCTGCATGTTAAAAATCTGACACTTCATCAATTAATGTCCATACTCCTTGCGCACATTTGTGTAATTTTTGGTAAATGTCCGATATTGGTAAACCGACCAAAAAGTGCAAAATGTCATTTCTGAATCCCAGCTCGCAGGAACATGGGGCTTGAACAGAGACCTGTCTTAATTCATCTGTAATATGTACATGTAATGTCAACCACTTGTGTATCTGGGAAATATGTATTTGAATCAAATATAGATTTGTGTGCAATTTGACAGGGGAAGGATCCTCGGACCATAAAACCTGCAGCATCACTCTGACTCACATTTCCTTCCCCCAATCAAGGGAGAAAGGAGGAATTGGCCAATGATAAGTGAGAGGGGCAGACTCAGTTATACCACGCACACACCCACTTTCTAAACACATAAAAGCAGACAGTGCAGGACAGGTAGGGACATTCACTTTCCACTTTCTTGTGGGACGCTTTGCCGGGAGACTTCAGACTTCATATCCAGACTCCAGACTTTAAATCCATCAATCTCCAGAGACCTAGACTGACTCCAGCTAGACAGAGACCAGAACATAGAACTCCGACTCCACAATTTAAAGAGAGGCCTGAATCCACAATCTGAATCATCTTCAGCAGGCCTCAAAACCAACCAAACTATTCAACAGCCGGGCGAGCTGTTTGAATTTTTGCCAAGAACTTTTGCGAGAACCTGTAGCAGTATCCAGAAAGCAGTGCTGTATCCAGAACCAGAGAGAACCACAAACCAGACCGTTGTGAGCAGAACCGGTGCTTGACAGACCCAGAGAGCAGAGCTGACCCAGATAGCCGGGACTTCAGAACCACCCGCCGGAAGTCCCGTCCAACCTGACCAGACCCTGATGGCTTATTTCAAAAATATAGTGTGAGTACTCACTGTGCAAAACCAATCTCTTAGTTTAAAATAATCTAATCCAAACTATTTTAGCCTATTAGAACTGCCTCCTAGAATCGTGTCCTTCTGTCATGTTTAAAGCAGAAAACTGTCACCTGTCATTTTGAACTTTTAAATTTCATTTATTTATTTTATTTATTTATTTATTTAATGTGATACAGTCTATTTAATAAACTTTAATTTTGAACTTTTAAATTTCAAATCCAAAAAACTACCTTCACAAAATCGTCCGTATCTCCGTAACCGTTTGTGCTAGCTAAGATTCTAGGCATTCCAACGAACCTATTCCTTATAGTGCCTCCGTAATTACGCTCGACGCGTGTGACTAATTTGCTGCGATTTGACATTTGCAATCATTTCAGCCACGTGTAAAAATCAGCAGCTCCTTGCTTTCCTTTGCTAAAATTTGTTTTCAACCTGCTAGTTACTCATAGAGCATTGCTAAAGTGAGCCTGAACTAATATAAACTAGATATCACTCACCCTGAACCTCCTACAGGGAATTAAAATCAATCTTAGCATCATTTTACTTCATTGCCACCACATTCAAAGCATTTTGGGCCTGTGTTTTAAAATCATACCTGTTTTTCTCTAAGCTTGCTAGGGGGAGACTGCATTTCGTATTGCATTTTGTTGGGATTCTTGAAGACTGTGTGCTCACCTTCCATTTCTTACATTGCAAAGGGGGGGTGAATTGCCAGAGAAAAAGTGATTATGTTATCTTTTGCTAAATCATATCAAGATATTTCTGTACTGCATTTTATTCATCATTGCATTGTCCTTGAAGCCATAAAAGCATTCTCAGCTACTTCATCCTCTCTATATCACTTCTAAGCCATCAAAAAGAGTGTACCAATGTAACATTATCCATTATTGATCACTATCATCCTCACAATTGTGCTATCAAATATTAATTTACTATAGAAGTGTGATATATATATATATATATATATATATATATATATATATATATATATATTTTAATTTTTCAAATAAAACCTTTTATTTTGCGAAACAAACCTACTTCTTGGCTCAGTGGGGGTCAGGGGGATTCTAAGAGAGGGGTGTGATATAAGGGTTGTCATCCAGAGTACATGAACTGGACATAAAAATATATCAATAAGGGTTTCCATCAGCATCCCAGACTAAGCATTGACTTAGCTGTAGTGTTGAATTGAATCCGCTTACAAAGTGGGGGCTCGTAGCCGGGAAATTCTGGGTTAGTTTTACCACTTGTGCAGCTTAATACAGTGTGCTAACTGACGAGATACATACATCCGGTTGGATCACCACGCTGTGGTACGCTGTAAAGTACTCCTCAAAGGGACGCTCTAAGGAGAAGGTCTGTTTTGCAAAATAAAATACAAACTTCGGTAAGTCAGGAAGGAACTCAAATCTCCAGAATGACGACACTGGTAGACATCAAAATAGCCAGAGAGCACTTCTTACATAAGCTATTTGTGAGAGGTGAGTGGACTCATCAGGACCAAACGGTCTGGTTGCAGGCAATCGCGCAACAGGTCACTGAAACAAGGTCAGATAAATGGAGAGATCAGGGTCCATTACATGTGGCCCTGAGTGAATTATATATGGCCCCTAAAGCCAAAGATGAACACAATAAGATTGTTAGGATAACGGCATATTTGTATCTATATATGGGAGCCATGCAGGATAAATGTGCTGAAGGCCAAGATCTGGCAAATAGGCGACAGATTGCGTTAGAGAAGGCCCAATCTGATCTGGACTCTTCTGAGCAGAGGCTGCTCAGGAGCCAGGAGTCAGAAAATGACAGCAGACAGTACATCACTAAAATAAAGGAGGACATGGACATCCTGCAACAGGAAAAGGCTGACCAGGATACCAGAATTCTGGCTTTGCAGAAGGAGCACCAAGACAGTTTGGACTCCTTACTGCAGAGCCAGAAAAAGCTGGAGCAACAGAAAGATTTCAACAGGGCATGCACAAAGCAGGTAGCCACCATGCAAAGCCAATTGGATAGAGAAAAAGAGGAAAGCAATAAATTGATTCTGAAAGACCTGGATACCCAGGCAGAGTTTGATCAGGAGCGCCAGAAAGCTGGTGCCTTCTAAAGGAAAAGGGACGACCTGGCGGCACAGATGCAGACTCTTAGTCAGGAAAGGGCCACCTTAGGCCAGGAAGCCTGCCATTTAAAAAGAAAAACTGCAGAAAATCACGTGGCCCTCCAGGGGCTGGGTGACCTCCAAAAAGAGCATCAGAACTTGTTAGAGCACACCACGAGGGTGGAAGAGGCTCTGGCAAGAAAGGAGCAGGCCAGTAGGGATGGGACTCAGGAGGTAACCCTCCTGCAGCAAAGACTGGCCCAGTACTCCAGGACCAATCAGGAGGCACAGAGAGAGAATGAGGCTCTCTGCCAGCACAATTATAGGCTCCAGCAACACTTAGCGATGCAGGAGAGACTGATAGAGTCTAGTAAGGCCTTAACTGAGGAACTGAAGGCACAGGCTCTTGCATTGCAACAGGGAGCAGGGGCTGACAGAGATGAAGTTCACTGGGAAAGGGAAACGCCTGAGCATAACCTCAGGAGCCCTAGTACCGCAGCCCTTCATTTCTCCCAGTCCCTGGACTCTGCCACCCCCAGGTCCCCTGGCGCACATGAGCACAGGGCCACAGGGATGGCAGATTACTATCCAGCCAAAAGTATGGGGCTCATAGGCCAGTACCACCCAGGAATGGACGGGCGGGCATCCAGGTATGGGCACCCAAGCACAGCACAATTTAGTGGGGAACCCCAGGAGAGTAGGCCCATTAAGGGCATCCTGAAAACCTCTGCCCAGTTAGGTCAGTGGGGGGGTATCCATCAAATCCTGGTAGCAAGGAGGGATCTGAAGACTCCTCGGAGTGTCACAGGACACAGGAGACCAGGTCCCCACATTCTGCCAGCTATTCCCAGGCTCGCAGAATCCGGGAAAACCTGGAAGATCAGACGGGCACCTCTGGGAGCAGTGCTTCTGAATCAGAGGATGAATGGACCAGGGTTACCCGAACCAAAAAGGCCAATAAGGCAAAAAGGGCCTTGCTTAAGGACCCATTGAAACAAATAAAGGCAATAAGGAGTGTCATCACGCCTTATCATAAGAACGCCAAGTATTCTGTTTGGGAACACTTGGAGCTCTATGAGCAAATGATGGAGACTTTCCATTTGAAGGACAGCAGTAGCTGCATCCAGTACGTCAAATGGACATTCTCCCCAGAATACTCCAGTTTCTTTGCAGGGCTGGAGGACCAAAACCATTCAAGATGGTCCGCATATAGGGCGGCCATCTTGAAACATTTTTCTGTTCATAGAAATCCTCAAGAGGCTCGCAAGGCAGCCTACAATTTGCAATGTGGGGAGGATCAGGCCCCACAAGAATTTGTACAAGAATTGAAGCGTGCCTTTGTGCAGACCACCAGAAGGGTGCCCACAGACAGCAGAGAATGTGTCAATACTTTTTTCCATGCCTTGCCCAAATACATCATGACCCAGCTAGTGAGAGATTTTCACGAGAAGAGGTCACTAGACTGGGTCATTGAAAAGGCTACCCGGATCTATGAGGTGCAGAAGCCCATAGAAAATAAAAGTAATGCGCAGAAAAAACCCAAAACCAACAGCACCCCTGCTGCTGCCAAGGTGGCAGAGGTAAAGGTTGCCCCCGTTTTAGATTTGGAGATGGGGGGCCTAAAAACCTGCCTGCACCAAATAATTCACAGCCCAGAAGGCCATCGGACCAGTCACAGACAGGGAGTCGAGGAGGTAGTCCCACAAATGGGGTCCCTCGCTCCCCTGATTATGTAAGTCCCCGCTACAAGGGAAACCGACCAATCCTGGGTTATGTGTGGACTCCTCCAGCCCAAGGGGGGAATCCAGCCAAGCACCTGACCCAGGGAACTTCCCTCCTAACTTCCCCCAGGATGGCAGAAAGTCACAAAATCCTGGGCAGAACTTTTTTCCCAGGTATCCACCCAATTTCCAACCCCAAAACCATCCATCCTTCTTTCCCCAATTCCCTGAGCCCAGACAACCTAATCCGGGAGAGGGGAGGCCAAGGGTGGAGGGGTACCAAAATCTTCCCAATCCGGGGTATTACCAGAGAAGGGATAGGGCGGCCATCTTGAAACATTTTTCTGTTCATAGAAATCCTCAAGAGGCTCGCAAGGCAGCCTACAATTTGCAATGTGGGGAGGATCAGGCCCCACAAGAATTTGTACAAGAATTAAAGCGTGCCTTTGTGCAGACCACCAGAAGGGTGCCCACAGACAGCAGAGAATGTGTCAATACTTTTTTCCATGCCTTGCCCAAATACATCATGACCCAGCTAGTGAGAGATTTTCACGAGAAGAGGTCACTAGACTGGGTCATTGAAAAGGCTACCCGGATCTATGAGGTGCAGAAGCCCATAGAAAATAAAAGTAATGCGCAGAAAAAACCCAAAACCAACAGCACCCCTGCTGCTGCCAAGGTGGCAGAGGTAAAGGTTGCCCCCGTTTTAGATTTGGAGATGTGGGGGCCTAAAAACCTGCCTGCACCAAATAATTCACAGCCCAGAAGGCCATCGGACCAGTCACAGACAGGGAGTCGAGGAGGTAGTCCCACAAATGGGGTCCCTCGCTCCCCTGATTATGTAAGTCCCCGCTACAAGGGAAACCGACCAATCCTGGGTTATGTGTGGACTCCTCCAGCCCAAGGGGGGAATCCAGCCAAGCACCTGACCCAGGGAACTTCCCTCCTAACTTCCCCCAGGATGGCAGAAAGTCACAAAATCCTGGGCAGAACTTTTTTCCCAGGTATCCACCCAATTTCCAACCCCAAAACCATCCATCCTTCTTTCCCCAATTCCCTGAGCCCAGACAACCTAATCCGGGAGAGGGGAGGCCAAGGGTGGAGGGGTACCAAAATCTTCCCAATCCGGGGTATTACCAGAGAAGGGATAGCTACCCTTCCCGGGATCAGCCCAGGGGAGAAAATAGAGCCCCGTATCAGCCTGAGTGGGTTTCACAACTTGAGCGCCAGGTCCAAAATATGGCACGGAATCTGGGTCACATACTGAGGGCTCAACAGAACCCTCAGATGAGCATGCCACCGCAGAATGCCCCAAACCCTGGTCCTGGTGCTCCAGAACAATGACGGGGGCAGCACCCCGATAACCCACCGGTTCCCAGGGAGGAGGCACAAGGGGAAGGGGGGTGTAAAGCCTTGGAGGAAGCTTCCTTCCCAACTTGTAAACAGCCCCTGGAAAACCAGGAACCAGGAACAAAATCTCCTACCCCTGAAAGTCTGCCACCCAAGGAGCAGAGAGGTGGTAGGAGAAACAAAGTACCCAAACAGACCTACTTTGTGGAGGAGGTACAGGTCTTCCAATTTGAGGGAGAGGGATCCTCAGAGCATCCTGGGAAAGGATCTACTCCTTCAGAGATGGGGGAACTCCTCCCAAAGAAAAATGGGTCCCAAGAGATTCCAATCCAGACTGGGTAGATGTGGGGATTGAGCTGTTGCCGCCCATCATCCTATCCCAGAACCAACAAAACCAAAAACCCCTGGTTCAAACCCATCCTGGTGACTGCCTCCCAAAAGACAGGGGCAGTCCAGAACCGGAACCAGGGGAACCTAAAATCGAATCAACAGACTGGGTAGATGTGGGGATTGAGCTGTCGCCGCCCATCATTCTATCCCAGAGCCAACAATACCAAAATCCCATGGGTCAAACCCATCCTGATGACTGCCTCCAAAAAGGGGGGGGGCGGCCCAGAACCCGAAACCATTTCCAGTTGCCAACTTTTTCCTTCAGATTCCCCAGGCTCTCCACAGAATTCTGCCCAAATCTCTTCGATAGCAATGTCCAAAACCAGAAAATTAGCCCACCAGTTGTCCAAAAATGTGCATTATCTGTGCCCCCTTGATGAGAAGGACGGAAGATACTATGTTCCGGTACAAGTACAGGGGCAGGGTACAATTTTGGGACTGGTGGACACTGGATCCCAAGCTACCCTTCTGTCCAGAAGGGCCTTTGATGAACTAAATGCAGGAAGGGGGGAGAATTACTGTATTCCTCTCACCTCTCTTCCTGGACAACTGCAGAACTTTGACGGGAAGGAAATTCCTGTCAAGGGGACTGCAGATTTGGACATCAAAATTGGGCGAAACAAGGTGAAACACCCGGTCATAGTAGTGACTCCAGAGGGCACCCCTTGTTTACTAGGGAATGACCTCCTGAGAAGGCTGTCACCCCTAATAGATTGCGTAAACAAGGTCCTCTGGACCCAGACTAGCCGACCAATAAAATTAAAACAGAGTGTCAACCAAGTTAGTTTAAACGGCACCTGCCACATGGTTGAACAAAAATCTGACCAAGTAGAATTTCACTTCCAGCACAACCAAATTCCAGACGTGACAGTAATAGCAGTAGGACAACAGACTGGTGATGGGGGGTCCTCTCTATTTCTGAAAATCAACCTTCCTTCCAGTTTAAGGTGGTATTCCACACTGGAAGGAAACACTCTGAAATTCTTTACTAATCCACAATCAGAAACTCCCACTCCTATAGTCCAGAAAGATGTGAAATCAGCTCAGAGCCTGGCTGATATTCAGCAAATTGGAGATCAGTTGTTCATCCCTTTTCAGTTAAATGATGGGAAGGACTCTGTTCTCGCCCGAGTGTGTGTGAACAACGGTAAGAGCTTCATCAGCGAAGCCATGTTCCGCCAATTCCCAAAAGATCCAGCCATTCCCACATTCAAACTGATAGACAAATGGGAAATGGACCTGGAAGCACCTAATTCCAAACATCTCCTGCCAAGCAGGTGTATGCTCAAAATCTCCATTGGCAACAAGAGCATAGTCCATAATTGTTGGGTCGTGCGAGACGTCACTGCCGCCTTTTACTTAGGCAGTGACATTCTCATTCGCTTTGCCATTAGTTTGGACCTAATAAACTTCAAAGCTTGGTCCCAATTAGCGGATAATCCCATGGGCTTTGATGATCCAGAAAAAGCATTTAGGTCAGCTCAATTGCTACCTTATGCAGTTGAAATTCAGATTAAAGAGAAAGTCACCATCCCAGAAAGGACCCAACAATTCTCCCTGGAAGTGAAAGTTAAAAGAGGACAAAAATTGAAAAACCCTGATGCTTATATTCATCTAAATGCTTCTCTCCAACAGGAAGGGTTAGGGGTAAACCCAACACCATTAGTCAAAATACAACATGACACCATTCCAATAGAGGTGGATAACAGCGACTTACAGAGTATTACTCTAGCCGCAGGCACCATTATTGGAATGGCGGTTGATGACCGCCATTTCTCCATTGATTTAGGAAATGAACTTTCAGGACCAATCCCCAAGGACTGTTTTGACAGTGACAGTGATGACAATACAACACCAGACAGGATTTTCACCCAGCATGGGGGGAACATCCTGGTGTACACTTCTTGCCCTTATGGTAAGGAAGATGTGACTTGTGACTTCAGGAGGGATGAGGTGATTTTCCAGGTCCATGAGGGCTGCCTTTCCCACCTGAAGCCTCCAGTCCAAATCAGCACTCTGACCAGGGACTTCTCCACCCAGCTGGAGGAGGCCGCTGAGATAGCTAAACCAGAAGTCTTTCCAGGCTTCAGGCAGATGGTGGAAGAGAGAGTCAACCTAGCTGATGCCTGCGTGAATCTGGAACAGAAGCAAAAGTTGAAACAAGTTTTCTTGGATTTCCAAGATCTCTTTGCGGTAGACTCATATGACTGTGGTCGCACCGACATCTACACAACAACAATTCCCACGGACCCTGGAATGACTCCAGTGTTTGTGAAGCAATATCGTTTGCCTCTCACATCCATGGAGTCCCTTACTGAAATAATCAAGAACCTTGAGTCCCGGGGAATAATCCGTCCAGTACACAGCACTTTCAATATTCCGGTGATGGGAATATTGAAGCCAAACGGCCAGTGGAGACTCTGCGCTGACCTTAGGGAGCTCAACAAACGGGTTCATACTTCCCGATGGCCTCTGCCCTATATTGACCAAGGGCTGGCCCAGATCCAGGGGTCACAGGTATTCACTGCAATAGACCTGACCAATGGATACTGGACCGTGCCTGTCAGTAGGGAGGACCAATAGAACTGGCTTTTACCTTTGGGGGCCAGCAGTACACATGGACCCGGTCTCCCTTCGGATACCTCAACTCCGGCAATGAATTCAACATTTTCCTACATAAGGCCATGCCCGACCTGGGTGCAAGAGGTAACCTGGCTTATGTAGATGAAGTCCTCATCAAAAGTTCATCTGTGGAAGAACACATAGCGGAGATATGTTATGTTCTGACACAGTTGAGGGCCGCCGGAGCAAAACTTTCCTTTCAGAAAGCACAGTGGTGTAGAACCCGTGTTAATTTCTTGGGGCATGAGATTACTCCTCAGGGTCTCTGTCCCCAAGAAAAGAAAGTGGAAGCACTTCAGAAACCGAAGGATCCCACAACTCTGCGGGAACAAAGGAGCCTCCTGGGACTGACTAATTACAGCAGAAAGTTCATTGAGGGCTACGCAGAGATCACTAGACCCCTGATTCATCTCCTGAAGGGGGGGGTCAAGTGGGAATGGGGTCCAGAACAATCCGAGGCAGTAAGACAACTCAAGAGAAGCCTCTCACAAGCGCCTTGCCTAGCTTACCCTGTCAGAAACAAGGAGTTCTTCCTGGAGACAAGATTCTCGAATACGTGCTTGACGGCAGTATTATACCAAAAGCATGACAAGGTCAATAAAGTAATCTCCTATGCGAGCAAAACTTTATCCTCTGTGGAGGAAAAATTCAACGATTGTGAGAAGGCACTCCTGGCAACGGTGTGTGCATTGAAGAATTACCGCCCGTTTATCCAGGGGGAACACATCATAGTGGAGACTCCACACCAGCCTCTGCAATATCTCCAAAGTGACAGAATCCGGGCTGGAAATGTGAGTAATTCCTGAATTACTTCCTGGATTCTGTCAATGCAAGGCTTTCCTGTGGAGGTCAGATATGGCCAAAACAAGAAGAGTCCCCTCGCGCAAGGTCTGGCTGACTTGCATGATTGTGCCAGAGAAAACTGTCTCGAGGACAAAAGTCTAAAAATCAAGGACAACATGGAGGCATACCTTAATTCCCCACACAAAGTCTTTGAAGAAGACAAGTGTGAGGGAATGCCCACTGTCTATGTGGATGGATGCTCCTACCATGTTGACAACAACGGGGAGAAAGAACTGGTGGCCGGCGTAGGGAATGCATGGGTGAATGAGTCCCCAGAACCCTCCGCTGGATACAAAATTGGTCCCTGAAGTAGTCAGGTGGCAGAGTTGATGGCTGTGCATCAGGCCATCCTCACTGCTGTCCAACATCAACTCCACGAACTGGTCATAATCACAGATTCGGATTATGTACGGAACGGGTTTGTGGAGCACCTAGTTAATTGGAAAACCAGAGGCATGTTATGTGCTAATAACAAACCCCTGAAACATGGGAAGTTAATCCAAAATATTGATGATCTGGTCACATCGAATGGGATGACCATCTACTGGAAAAAGATCAAGGGTCATTCCAAAGTAGAGGCACCAGACAAAACTGGAAATGACTTAGCTGATCAGCTGGCCAAAACCGGGGCCATCCAAGGGGATCTAATAGAAATAGAATCCCTGTTGGGGGAAATCCAGGTCACTGCTATCACTAGGTCCCAGACAAATGCTCACAATGATCTTTCAACTGCACAATGGAGTAAGGAGACTCCTGATGCTGATTTGATTACAGCTCAGAAGGGGGATCCAATAATTGGTAAGTTTTACCAACACATTGAGGACCCTGAGAGCTTTCCCCTGACAAATACCGTTTACATTGGGAAGGAGCACCTAAGAGTGTTGATGAAATGTCCAAAAAGGTTCTGAATCCAAGACGGTTTGTTGGTAAGGAAATCCCAAGCTGGCCATGATCAGTGGGTGGTCCCCACCTCATTCCGAAGCCTGATGTTAAGTCACGCCCATGATGCGGCCCCCGGCGGTCATAGGGGGTTTCACACAACACTGGAAATCTTAAGAGAGGTTGCATACTGGCCACACATGGGGCAGGACCTTGACCAAAACTTGAAGGGGTGTCTTGTGTGTGCACAATTTCAGCCATCATCCCTCACACACCGTGCGCCTCTCCAAAAGACGGGGATGACACTGCCATGGTCAGATTTGCAAATCGACTTTGTAGGCCCTGTAATTCGCTCGTCTAGAGGAAACAAGTACATGTTGACCGTTACATGCTTGTTTACCAAGTGGGTGGAATGTCTCCTGGCCCCAAACTGCAAGGCAGAAACAGCAGCTGCCCTGATTATTAACCACATCTTTTCCCGTTTTGGTCTACCTCAAAGGATTGAGTCGGACAGAGGTAGCCACTTCACCAGTGAAGTAATGACAAAGATGTGGGAGATACTGGGGGTTAAAAGGAAGCTACATATTGCTTACTGGCCAGCTTCTTCTGGAGCAGTAGAGAGATACAACCGAACCATTGTGAGCATCTTAAAAAAGTTTGTGGCAGATTCTGGGCCAAGTTGGGATATCCGATTACCTCTAGTCCTAATGGCCATCAGATCTACCCCCTCATCTGCAACTAAAATGTCACCATTTGAGTTGATGACCAGACGCAAGATGGTGCTTTCTCAGCATTTGCTCTACAGGACCCAAGAGCAGACACTGATAAATGCCTCCACAACTCATGAGTATGTGGAGAATTTAAGGAAACATGCTTTTGCCTATGCTCAGCGGAATCTAGAAAGATCAGCTGAGAGTATGAAAACGCACTATGATTTGAAAACCACCAGGAAGGAATATGATGTGGGAGACCGGGTCTATCTATACAATTTCCAAAGGAACCAGGCCAAACAGCGAAAAGTTTTGCCTACATGGAAGGGACCCTTTGAAATTATAGGCAAGATCTCCCCTGTTGCCTACAAAATCTGCATCCCCAAAGGTAATTTGGCGGAAGGGGAAGACAAGTGGGTACATAGAAATCAGCTAAAGTGTTGTCATCCCAGGCACACTCTCAGCAACTGGAGGAGTCCTCTGCAATACCAGAGGGCCCCGCTCCAGATTAATTCAGTTCAATAAAATATTATGATTGGGAAAAAAAAAAATGTTTCATGATGATATCTTGTTTTTCAAAAGTAGAATGCTATGATCTATTCTCGTGATTTATAAAATGTATATGTTTGCCACACCGTTAATAGTGGTGGAAAAATGTCTAGGAATGTGTATTGCCGCTTTGCTTTATCATCCTAGGAGAGATGAAACCGTGGAGACTGACCAAGGAGAACGACCCAGGGACCGGGAGCGAAGATCCGAGGGGCCCGGGGTACCGCCCAATCCTCCCATCAGGACCAGCAAGGAGAACTGATTGATCGACTGGAGGGAGGAAAAGATGCTGAACTGTGCCATCTACGGCATTGGAAGAAAATGAGGCGAACATCCCAGATCTTGCGAGTTCCATCAGTGAAAGATCAGAATGGCCATCGCAAGAGGGGGGGCTTGTGGTATGTTTTTACCTATGCATCCAAGCCCTACCATAAAACTGTGCGTTACTGACATTGAAAACATCATGATTGCCAGAACTCCCCAGAGAGTGCACAGGGAAAACATGAAGAATAGGCTGCCACCCATTTTTGCCTATGTTGTGAGCACAGGAGGGCACTGCCTAAAACTACCATTGGGCTACACACACAGTAGCCTGAAACCATTGGGAATGGCAATGCTGATTGCCAAAAGCAACCCAGAACTGTGGGGGATTCATTTTCTTAATGTCAAAAATGGATGCAATACCGGTGCTCACCACTATCAGAAAGCCGGCGTTTTAAAACCACCAGACTTTTGTGTAAAACTGAACAGATGAACCCAAACCAAGCCAACGAAAGACTTGCTAAGAGGTGGATACAATGTAAAACTATATTCTGAAATGACTTGAAGGAAGTAATTATTTAATGTATATATAAAAAATAGCTGCATGTAAGTTAGATTTGAATGTAGAAAACTGGGAACTAAAGTGACATTTAGCTGAATTCTGCCTGACAACTACCCCCGACAGGACAACCCGGCTCAGCCACTCTTCCCAGGCCTAGCTGCATCCTGCTGCCCCTGCCAAAAGTAGATGACACCTCTCTGATTGGGTTAGGGGAGGGGCACCTGGGGACTGCAGGAAGTTGAACAAAGCCCTGTCCTGGACTCAGGCAAATGTTAGATTGGGGGGGGTCGTAAAATGGCTTCCTCTTGGGAGAAACTGGGAGGGGCAGTGCCTCTGGGAGCCACCTGAGCTGGAGGCGGGGACAGACAGAAGCTACCCCCATGTGCTTTGGAACCTAAACCACACCCATCTGGGCCAGAGCATAATTTTAAAAAGATGGATAATTCATAGTACGGACCTGTCAAAATTATATAATTAATACCATTATTCTTGTGATTTTTCGGTGCACATTTTAAGAGGTGTTGGGACCCTGTGGTATGTTCTAAGGAGTAGTAGCGGAAATAAGGTTGTTACTCCAAATGTCTGCATGTTAAAAATCTGACACTTCATCAATTAATGTCCATACTCCTTGCGCACATTTGTGTAATTTTTGGTAAATGTCTGATATTGGTAAACCGACCAAAACGCGCAAAATGTTATCATTTCAGAATCCCAGCTCGCAGGAACATGGGGCTTGAACAGAGACCTGTCTTAATTCATCTGTAATATGTACATGTAATGTCAACCACTTGTGTATCTGGGAAATATGTATTTGAATCAAATATGGATTTGTGTGCAATTTGACAGGGGAAGGATCCTCGGACCATAAAAACTACAGCATCACTCTGACTCACATTTCCTTCCCCCAATCAAGGGAGAGAGGAGGAATTGGCCAATGATAAGTGAGAGGGGCAGGCTCAGTTATGCCACGCACACACCCACTTTCTAAACACATAAAAGCAGACAGTGCAGGACAGGTAGGGACATTCACTTTCCACTTTCTTGCGGGACGCTTTGCCGGGAGATTTCAGACTTCACATCCAGACTCCAGACTTTAAATCCATCAATCTCCAGAGACCTAGACTGACTCCAGCTAGACAGAGACCAGAACTTAGAACTCTGACTCCACAATTTAAAGAGAGGCCTGAATCCACAAGCTGAATCCTCTTCAGCAGGCCTCAAAACCAACCAAACGAGCTGTTTGAATTTTTGCTGACAACTTTTGCGAGAACCTGTAGCAGTATCCAGAAAGCAGTGCTGTATCCGGAACCAGAGAGAACCACAAACCAGACCGTTGTGAGCAGAACCGATGCTTGACAGACCCAGAGAGCAGAGCTGACTGAGATAGCCGGGACTTCAGAACCACCCGCCGGAAGTCCCGTCCAGCCTGACCAGACCCTGACGGCTTATTTCAAAAATATAGTGTGTGTACTCACTGTGCAAAACCCATCTCTTAGTTTAAAATAATCTAATCCAAACTATTTTAGCCTATTAGAACTGCCTCCTAGAATCGTGTCATTCTGTCATTTTTAAAGCGGAAAACTGTCACCTGACATTTTGAACTTTTAAATTTCAAATCCGAAAAACTACCTTCACAAAATCGTCCGTATCTCCGGAGCCGTTTGTGCTAGGAGCGAGTTTTAACTGTCATCTTAAAGCCAAGGATTCTAGGCTTTCCAGTGAACCTAGAACCAACTTCCTACTCCTTATAGTGCCTCCGTAATTATGCTTGACGCGCGCGACTAATTTGCCGCGATTTGACATTTGCAATCATTTCAGCCACGTGTAAAAATCAGCAGCTCCTTACTTTCCTTTGCTAAAATTCGTTTCAACCTGCTAGTTCCTCATAGAGCATTGCTAAAGTGAGCCTGAACTAATATAAACTAGATATCACTCACCCTGAACCTCCTACAGGGAATTAAAATCAATTTTTGCATCATTTCACTTCATTGCCACCACATTCAAAGCATTTTGGGCCTGTGTTTTAAAATACTTCCTGTTTTTCTCTAAGCTTGCTAGGGGGGAACTGCATTTCGTATTGCATTTTGTTGGGATTCTTGAAGACTGTGTGCTCTCCTTCCATTTCTTACATTGCAAAGGGGGGGGTGAATTTTCAGAGAAAAAGTGATTCTATTATCTTTTGCTAAATCATATCAAGTTATTTCTGTACTGCATTTTATTCATCATTGCATTGTCCTTGAAGCCATAAAAGCATTCTCAGCTACTTCATCCTCTCTATATCACTTCTAAGCCATCAAAAAGAGTGTACCACTGTAACATTATCCATTGTTGATCACTATCATCCTCACAAGTGTGCTATCAAATATTAATTTACTATAGAAGTGTGATATATATATATATATATATATATATATATATATATATAGTTTAATTTTTCAAATGAAACCTTTTAATTTGCGAAACAAACCTACTTCTTGGCTCAGGGGGGTCAGGGGGATTCTAAGAGAGGGGTGTGTTATAAGGGTTGTCATCCAGAGTACATGAGCTGGACATAAAAATATATCAATAAGGGTTTCCATCAGCATCCCAGACTAGGCATTGATTTAGCTGTAACGTTGAATTGAATCCGCTTACAGCCCGCACATGGAACTAATTCTGGAGAAGCTATTCACTGACATGTTCGAAACGGATACATCTTCCAACTTTTTCTCAATTGAACGGGCCCACCGTGTGCCGACGGGTCACCCATTACCGGGTGCCCCCCCACGCACAGTAATAGCAAAGCTATTAAACTATCGGGATTGTGACGCATTGCTCCAAACAGCACGGGCAAAAGGCACCCTCACATACAATGGTTCGAAGATAGCGTTTTTTCCAGATTAAACCAGAGACGTGCAAAAAGCCCGACAATCATTTGATCAACTCAAAAGACAGTTTCAAACCTTGAATGTGAAATATGGCCTCCTATTTCCCGCCCAACTTAAAATATACTGTAAAGGCACGACAGTTCAATTCACTGACCCCAAAGAAGCGTGGAAGTGGGCAGAGCAACACATTGAAGGCGACTGGACCAAGACAAGAGGCAACGGAAACAGAACCCCCCGAGCCCGACCAAGACATGAACCGCCGGACCGACAACCGCCAGGCAACATTCCGCAATCACAAGAAAGAGATGGCTGACACCCGTGGCATGAATAATCAGGAACTCTGAAGGCCCCAATAAGCAAGGTGTAAGGTACTGTGTATTGCTGACTTTCTGTTTACACGATTATAACAGCCATGAAGTGACTCATAGAAAAGCGGCCAGAACAGCTGGAAGCCCCCCTTCCCCCTGGAAAGCTCCCCCCCGCCTCCCTGCGTTGGAGCACGGTGGGAACTTACGAGCGATGGGCTGCAAATCTACAGCTTTTGTTTAATTTGTATTAGAGTTGTAATGGGGCGACAGATGCTTCAATTGGGGGTGAAGTATGGGGAGGGGAGAGTTGGATATATGTTTTTATGTTTAAAGGATGGACAAACTCAATGGAACATTGAAGTTCTCGAGACACAGGTTTTGGTGCGGCCTAGACTGCTGTTCGAGCCATGGTACAAATGAACGCAATGGCCAGACCCCAAAGGACTTTACTGTCATTTACACCCACATATGCCTAAATGACTCTGCAAGACACTAAGATCTGAACTTTAAAGCTCCTCACCTGGAACGTGAATGGTCTAGGAAGCAGTCTGAATAGACGATTAGTGTGACAATTCCTGAATAGGCACAGCCCAGATACTGCTTTCTTAACTGAAACCCACCTAGCAGGAACCACCAATGCACTGTTTAAGCGGTCCAACTACCACACAGCAATACAAGCAGGATTTACGATGGGAGCCAGAGGAGTAATAATACTGATACATGAAAGACTTCCCTTTACCCTTATGCCCACAATACAGGACACTGGAGGCAGATACAGGCATGTCACAGGCACGCTCTGGAACAAAACGATCTCCCTACTGGCGATCTATGCCCCACCCAAACTGCAAGCCACTCTGATAGAAGACATCATGCCGCTGATCACTATGGACACCTCAGACATCCTAATCCTGGGGGGAGACAATACCCGAGACCGCACACACCTCCGCAGTAGAGACCCCAATCACCGAACTAATCTGGCCACCTTTGTCGAAGCATTTGGAATTAGGGATGTATGGCGGGACCTTCAACTGGAAAGCAAAGAATACTCCTATCACTCTGGGGTGCACACATCACTGTCGCGCCTGGACTACTTCTTTATACCAGCATCAATAATACACACGGCAACAGAGGCAGAGTACCTCCCAAGAGGCATCTCGGATCACTCCCCCCTATTAATGTCAATCACGATGTATAAACCAACCCAGCCACCGGTATGGAAGCTGAATAATTACCATCTAGGGTCCCCGAAACTGCTAGAACGTCTACAACACGCTAGCACAACATACTTCGAGCTAAATGAAGGAACGGTGGACTCCCCCATTACTCTGTGGGAAGCCTACAAACCTGTGATTCGTGGAGAGATCATCTCCTGGACTGCGGCACAAAGAAAAGCACACCTGGAATCAATAAGAGAAGCAGAGGTAAATGTCAAACTAGCGGAGGAAACACACCTAACCCATGATACTCCTGACACGAACAGAGCTCTGATCCTAGCTCAAAAAAAGCTACAAAACATTGCATTGGACAATGCTAAACAGGCACATGGGGCGATGAGAGCCAGAGACTATGAGCGATAACAACACAAAACGCTGAAACGAGATCAACAGATGCAGATATTGCAGAGGAATTTGCTAAATATTATGAAAAACTATACAGGGCACCTGAAACTCCCCTTGAAACCTCTGTGTTAGACAAGATCGCCCTTCCCTCTCTTAATGCTGAACAAGCGGCTGGGCTAGAAATGGAAATCACAGAAGACGAGATAGTAGCAGCTATGATGCAACTCCAGTCCGGAAAGACACCTGGTCCGAACGGTTTCCCCATTGAAACCTGGAAGAAGATAGGCGGACCTGAACTGGCCTCACACTTACTCAAATTGTATCTGCAGGCCCGAGAAAAAGGCAGCCTACCAGCGGATTTAAGGAAGGCAACAATAGTGGTGATACCTAAAGCAGACAAACCCCCAGACGAATGTGGCTCTTATCGACCAATATCTCTAATTAACAGCGAGGCAAAGATACTGGCGAAACTGTGGGTGATGTGCCTACAACAAGTCATAACATCCCTAATACACCCAGATCAATGTGGTTTTATGCCTGGTAGATCTACGAGAATGAACATACGCAGACTACTCCTGGCCATTGAGCGCGCCCAGACCCTGGACATTCCCAAGGCAGTACTCGCGGTAGACTTTGAGAAGGCCTTCGACTCGGTCCACTGGGAAGCACTGTGGCCAATCATGCGTAAAATGGGGATTGGCGAGCGATTCCTAACCTGGATCCAACTGCTGTACGAGGCGCCGACTGCCGAAGTGAGGGTGAATGGCTGGACGTCATGATCCTTCGCCCTGGGGAAGGGGACACGACAAGGCTGCCCACTATCAGCCCTTCTCTTCGCGCTGGCCATGGAACCACTGGCCCAATGGCTGAGAGACACGCGCACATGGAAAGGCATCCCCGGAGGACCAGAGTGGGAGGACAGAGTCTCACTATACGCGGATGACCTACTGATATACCTTCAAGTACCTAAAACAACTTGCCCAGTGGTAACACAGCTGTTACAAGAATATGGCACCTTTAGTGGTCTGAGAGTGAACCGATCCAAAACCACACTATTTGCACTGAACCAACTGGGAAACAAGCCCCCTGAGGCCTGCCCATATAAAGTCGCGCATGAACAGTTTCGATATCTGGGCATCCAGATTACAAGAAATCTCAACGACTATATACCTGACAACCTGCAACCCATTACGGAAAGATTTACAAGTGATGTGCAACATTGGAAATCTCTACCCCTGACCCTCCTAGGGCGAGCTGCATTGTTCAAAATGTTAACACTTCCCTGCTACTTGTATGTGCTACAGAATGCTCCGCTGCACATACCAACCAAGCCGTTCCAGGTGATAGAGCGTGTACTCAGGCAACTCCTGTGGGGTGGCGGACACCCGTGAATAGCACTTCGAACTCTACAGAGGTCAATATGGGAAGGAGGTATAAGTCTACCGAGGCTACAGACATACTACTGGGCCAGTCAGATGGCGGTGATAAATGACACTCTACACGCCGATCCAACACTACCACATGTGAGAGCGTCACCCCCCCATGGAATTATACACCGCGACACCTAGGACATTTCCACGTAACATCAACTCACACATGCCACGTATCTGGGCAGAGTCACACACCTTCATAGGCTGGGGAGACAAAATCACTCCACTGCAACCGCTGTGGAACAACAGGAACCTCCCCGAGGTAATCAAACTGCCGAAATGGCCGATCTGGATGAGACACGGTATAGAAAAGGTGAAAGACATTATAGCAGAAGGATCTATTGGACCTTTTGATGAACTAATTCCGACCTTTGACCTCCCGGAAACGGAGATATCACTACACACAGCTCCGACATGCCCTGCAACAGCACCTCCCTGCTCTCTCCGACATGGCAGACTCTACTCCACTGGAACGGAACATAGTGGAAGACCATATTCCAGCCAAAGTCACCACTGTTATGTACAGTGTTATTACCTCCTATGCCACACCAGAACTGAAACGATTGAAGTCGAAATGGGAGGCTGAGGTGGGAGAAATTATGTCTGAAGACTGGGTCCAAATCCTGATGTACCCCCGTGAGGTCACCAGATCGGCCAGATTACGCCTAGTACAGCTGAAGATATTGCACAGGATCTATTACCCGAGGATAGCCCTGTAACAATGGGACAAAATAGCTGAACCCAACTGCCTGCGCTGCCGGGAAGAGGAAGGAACCTTCTTCCATATACTGTTGGAATGCCCGGTAATCAGTAATTACTGGCAGCAATGCTGTGACGTGTTATCAAGAGTCCTGAGCCAGACGATCCCCAGAGATCCCAAACTGTTGCTACTGGGAGTGGACAGTCAAATAGATCTCTCAAAATACAAAAAGCTCTGCCTCATGACCACAACAGCAATCATTAAAAGAAACATAGCACGCCTATGGGGGCAGCGGAACCACCGCAGGTGAATCAGTGGATCACAGATGTAGAAATCTGCATCGCAATAGAAAGGAGGGTATACAGAGCCAGAGGCTGCCCTGGAAAAGCAGATAGAGTATGGCAACGCTGGGAAGACACGATTTGAACTACTGAACTTCTAATATCATAACATCGTAGACTAAGGGTTATGGACAATGTTGCCGAATACCTACTTTTGTACCAAACATTATTACGCTATGTACCGAATATTACGTAATAGCATTTAACATGTGTTCCACAGGAGTGCTTTTTCCATCCAACGTTATTTATTATTTCTTTTATTATCAGTAATGTTGTTGTTTAAATGTTGGCCCTGGAAGGCCCAATGGATGTATGTTATAAATCCAATAAAATATATTATTTTTTAAAAAAAGTGTTTTGCATGTGTGTTTTAATGGAGTGTGTGTATGTGAGGTGTGTGTATGTGTGTGTGTGTGTGAGTTATAGAGAGAGAGACAGAGAGAGAGAGAGAGAGAGAGAGAGACAGAGAGAGAGAGAGAGAGGGAGAGAGAAAAGAGAGTTTGAAGGAGTGTGCACAAATGTGAGTGGGTGAATCTATTTGCCTGCTTGTATGCATGCGTATGTTTGTGTGAGTGATTATGACTGACTGTTGTGTGAATGTTGGTACACGTGCGATGAATATGTGTGTGGTTGTTTGGAGTTAGTATACCTCATGAGTGTGATTTACAGTGGCAATGCTATCATAAATTGTGTGTGACATCATCCAAGAGGTGTACATATATATATTATGTGGGGTCAACATGATGAACATTATATACAGGGGCAACATTGGCATCTATTGTGGGTGTAGAGTTGTGAAGGTAATCTACATTGGCAATAGTGGTATATGGTTTCATGAAAATTATTTCTTTTATCATTATCGACAAATTTCATGGGCACAATATCATCAAAGCGGAATACTGGCATCTATTGTAGGTACATCATTATGAACGTGATTTACACAGGCAAGACTGGCATGTATTAGGCACAATATCATCAAAGGGATTGGGAACGATGACATGTATTGTGGGTGCAGCATCATGGAACTGGTTTACAGTGGCAATGCTGGCATTTGTTATCATGTGACATACATCATCAAAGGGATTATACCAGGAATTCAGGCATACATTTTGTGTGTAAAATCATCAAAGTGATTTACATTGGGAATGTTGGCATCTATCATGGTTGCAGCATCATTAACGTGATATATCATAGCATTGTTGCCATTTGTTGTGGTTGTATATTAATGGAAGCAGTGGCAATACCCGCATATAGAGTGGATGCAAAATCAAATTGATTTACATTATGAATGCTGCGCTATGCTGTGGGTGCAGAATCATGACAGCAATATGCAGTGGCAATACTGGCATATATTGTGGACACAGCATCATGAATGTGATTCACAGTGTGGATGCTAACATATATTTCAGCTCATATATATGTTGTGTGCAACACATCAAAGTGATTTACAATGGCATTTGTGGCCTATATGGCAGACACAGGCATCATTAAACAAATGTGTACAATTCTCTTCTATACTGTTGGTCACCTAGCATCTATTGGATATTTTCATGTGTTGCTAGCGGATTTATACCCATTATTTAAAAAATGTTCTTGAGCAGAACTCTCTCAACCAAGATTGCATTATTTAGAGCACCATGACTATGGCTGGCCGCTTGACTAATTTGGGGAAGATGTTAATGCCACTTTCAATGTTAATTCTAAAATTATTCACCAGCCACTACTGACATGGTACCTTTTACATGGTTGGGGCCCCATCAACAATACAAGTCCCCTCTGGCAACAAAAACTGTCTGCAACACTGGCCACCTGGTTAAACTGCTGGACTTCTTATCGTCTGCACATTGACATTTTCACATACACAGCTCTTTGTAGAAGTGGTTTCGGCTCACGGGATGAAGAACACGTGAGACTAGCAGCTCACATACCATGGTCTCCTTTGATCATGTTATATTTCTGTATAACTCCAATTTTTCTGAGCGTGTCTTCTGACCCTTATCTTCAAAGGCTGTATGTTGCTGCTCTTCTCCGCCTTTGCATAGGCTACCATCTCCTGCTGTTGCCCTCCTTGCAAGCACTTCGAGGAATTCAACCGTAGTGAAGGAGACAGTGAGGTTTTCATTCTAGTGTTAGGGTGTATGAATGGATCACTACGTTCTTTGTCAGAATACTCGCTCAGTCAGAGAACAGTGGAGTAAAGGCGTGGCTTCGTGATGCTTAAAGAACGGCACTTAATTCAGTTTCACAGCAGACTGTGTGGTGAAAACTATCCGGTTACGGAATAGGCTCCAGAAAGACGTCGTTTCACAATTCCCGTCCATCTTTTTAAAACGAGGCTAGAGGAGTTATTAGATAAGTCTGGCATTACTAGTTACTCTGCTCTTGCTAGTATTATTAATAAGGTTTGGGCCCAGCAGTGTTCTCAATTTCCAGAAACTGTTCATTGGGTTAATGTGCAGAAACCTGTGCGCAACCTGTAGTCCACAGGTTTGAATCGAAGTGTTCTTGCGAAGAATGGCCACATGGGGCCAGATTACCGAAACTTTGCACAGGTGCAAGTGCAACGTTGCACGGTATTAGCGCCAGGGCAACGTCTGCCCTATTTTTAAGAACACTGGGACATATTAGGAAACTATTGCATCATAACAAGTGCAGTTTGGCACGGTGTAAGCACCAGGGCAAAAATTGCCCTTCGGCAAAAAAGATACATTTTCACTGCATTATTTCAACAGGCGAAGGTGTGCCCTAGGGGAAACTTTACCATAGTGAAAAAATGCTTTGAAAATATGCTCTTTTTTTGCACTATGGCAATTTTTGTCCTGGTGCTTATAGCATGCCAAACTGCACTTGCCATGGTGCAGTGGTTTTCTAATATGTCCCATTGTTTTTAAAAATAGGGCAACATTTGTCCTAGTGCTAATACCGTGCAATTTTGCACTTGCAGCTGTGAAAAGTTTCTGTATTCTTGCCCATGGTGTCCCAGAGAGGATATTTAATATTGAGCCAAATAAAGACGAGTTGGGAAAGAACTCAGCCGGAGCCCAAGAGTCGCCTATTGACAAATAAAGTTTCACACTCGATAAGTGCACTGAAGAAATAACAATCCCTCTTGTATATATTTGATTCTGCGTTTTTTTTATTCCTCTGAATTTTTATCAGCACATCACACGCAATTAAAGCATTCAAGTCAGCAAGAGAACGCCAAGCAACAGCTGGAGCTCGATTTGTAAAATGTCAATATCCAAATTAAATGTCTGGCTTTTTTTGACGAATGTTAGTTTGAACTACTTTACTTCAGAGAGGAGCTTCATAAACGTGTTAGCCTAAAGCTGACTGTCTGAATGTTGTCTGGAGTTACTTTCCTTCTGTACACCGCCCAACGTGTCTCTGGGGCCTGAGCGCCCCTGTTAGCGTGCAATGCCGCTGCAATGATTTCTCAGTTCTGCCCTCTTCAGAAACACATCCACCATTTTCAGTCAGATATCTTCCCAGGTAGTCGCGTTACTTAACCATTGCTACCACTGACTAATCCTGACTCGGTGTATACATACGAGTGTATTTTTCCAAAGTGAAAGACCTTGTTTTTTTTCAAAGTTCAGTTCCAAGCGGTGGCAGTTGATTATCATTGGCACAGACTCCTATAATGGGCATTATTCAGTCTAGGGTGTCAGAGGATTCTTGAGCGAACACTTCATCCAGATCTTCGCCTCCTACTATATGAACAGGTGAGACAGAGCCATTCTGTCTCAGCCTCTATATAGCTGAAAAGAGACTATGGGCCTCATTACGAGTCTGGTGGTCCGGACTTAACGCCACCGGTATAACCATACCGGCACCGTTTCCGTAACTGCCAAATCACGACCCATGATCCCGGAATTACCACCACCACAAACCACCACTACAGAATTAAGTGACCCGTAAAATGCGTGGCCGGGGAAACCCCCCAGTTAACAGCAACACCTAACACCTAACACCATGGGCATCACGAGTACCACGGACATGGAAACACCGCCATGAAAATGGCAGAAAAACCGTGGCCACGGAGGTGGTATCGGCACCACTGCGAACATGACGTTAAATAGTACCTGGTGAGCTGAATCAGGTCACATGTGTAGCAAATGAGCCCAGCTGGACCCAGCTAGCCACTGGGGGCCTACAAAAGCGCCACACCCAGGCCAACTCCAAACACAACTATGCAGGCAGCAGCTGTAGCAGCATTGGGACTGGGGGGTTATAGGTCAAGGGTTCAACTGAAAAGGATCGAATGACAAAAGGGTTGAATCAAAAGGACGAAAACAAAAGTGTCCCCCCTAGCCCCCTTTTTTTGTGGTAAAAAAGACTTTTCTTTCCTATACGAAAACCCCCAAAAAATATATATTTAAAAAAAAAATGTGACCCTTTTGTTTTAGGTCCTATTGACTCGACCCTATGGCATTCGATCCTTTTGGATTGGAACCTTTGAACGGACACCAGACTGGGGCTATTGAACCTATAGGCAGCACTGCACATGGTGGCAGTAATGGTGCAGTGGAGGATGAGGCGGAGGCGGAGGAGGCGCAGGCGGCAGTTAGCAAACCCTACACCATTGCAAATTGCATAGGTGCAGTAGACTGCACCCACATAGAGCTGACAGTACCACGTGCAATCGAGATGGTGTACCGGAATAGGAAACTGTACCACTCACTGAATGTACAGATGGTATGTGCTGCCGGACAAGTGATAACACATTGCTGCACACGTTTCCCGGGCTCAACACATGACTCAATGTTCCTGCAGAATTCGACATGGCCACGCTACATGGGACGCTATGCTAGACAAAGCACCTGGCTATTGGGTGAATACAACTGCCAATGCACAGGCTCTGTGGAAGGGGGGTGTGTGTCCAGGCCAATGACCTGTGTGAGTGGGTTGCTACAACTGCACATGCATCACCCCCCGCCCATGTAATGGACAGTCAGCACAACCCACACATCACAAAGCTATACATGACAGGTTGCCACAGTGTGCCCGTACACACCTTGCCAAATGAGACACACAACCAATACTACCACAAGCCCATACAACTGGAGCCACTCAATACATCCACCCACACTATGCAACACTGCCCCCCCAATGCATATGATGCCTGCACATGAGACATCCTGCATCGACCACATCATCACAGTCAATTGATTGACTCCGCCATGTGTGTACATCGCTGCACAATGCCATACTTACCAACCACTATTGTCCGCAAGGGCAACTACATATGCACAGCAATTCATTGGTCAATTACGCTAATGCCAACGTCGACAACAATGACCCAGGAATGGTAATCATCCACCGGTCCAACCACTGCTTGGCACATATGGATGACTGAATGATGACACAAGATTTCACTGCATCTGATCAAGACATGATACCACAAACACTGACATGTCCCCCAGATTTACATCCCATGTAGGTGATGCTGGATATGCACTCACGCCATGGCTGATGATGCCTGTACGGAGGCCAAGGAACAGGGATGAGGAGGCGTACAACAGGGCACACGTCTGCACACGTGGCATGATTGAGACGACATTTGGCCTACTGAAGGCCAGGTTCCGCTGCTTGAGCAGATTTGGCTGTTAGGGAGAATTCTCATTCAATGGCTAATTTCTCTTACCTAGTGAGTCCCCCAGCAGCTTTGTTGGATTTCTGGAGTTTGTTTTTTCACTTGGTAAGAGTATACCCTTTTTTGCCCACTCTTACTTGTGTTTTGCCATGTGTATATAATCTGTTTTTGTGATTGTGGACTCTGGAGTACACCACTTCAGTAGCCCCCTTCTTTTGTGTGTTACACAGCACCCTCAGTGCAGTAACACAAGGTTGTCTTTTAGACTTCCCACCGACTCCATTTCAGAGGCTGACTACTGTCCCCCAGATAAGGGTAAAGTTGCCATTAACTTAACTTAGTCATTTAACCACAGATCCAGTACACCCCATCTTACATGGAGTACTGAAAAGGGTTAATCCATAGCCGTTATTTTATCTGTACCTCCTAGAGCATTGCTTTGCTCTTTTAACATTTAGACTTGGCTGGTGGCAGTGGTATCTACCCTAACTTTTCTACCGCGATTATACTATAAAAACGTGGTATTGTTTTAGGCTATTATATTAGCCTCGAACTTAAACCCGCTTGACCAAATACTTTTTCTTTTGGCTACGGTCGGGTTTATTCACCATTTATTTTTGTTAAAGTCCTTCTTGTGTTTTACTTTGCGCGGCAAACCAGGTTGGCCTTCTTTGTTCACTGTCTTTTGGCGGGCTTCTGCCAAGAAGCCCTCCTCTAGGCGCCTGGGTGTCTAGGTGGGCTGAATATGAGGGAGGGGTGTAGTCACCCCCTGCACAGGGTATCCTAGGAAACCCAAGTCACACTTTGCCATGATTAGCTGAGGTGGTTTTTCGGGCTGGAAAACCCCCCTGCTGCGTGATTGACAGCCATGCTCTATGAATGGGGGATTTTCGCATAAAAGGCAGGTCTCTTGGGCTAGAAGTCAGAGTCGCCACTGGAACTCCAAGGAACCGAAGAGAAGCGGAGAAGAAGTCGACTGCTGCAACTACCCCGTCCCGGTGAAGCCCTGCTGCAGTCCTGAGCTATCTACCCTTCGACGACCAGAGAAGATCCAGTCCGGAGTCTTCTTCCCTTGAGCTTGGTGGGGATAATCAGCTCGTCTTCTACAGCCAGAGGATCCTCTTCGTGGTCGAAATCGCTGCACACTCCTGTAGTGGTCCAGATAGCCATCCGAAAAGCCTCTCCTGTTTTTAAGGAGCAAACTTTTTATTCACCGTCGCTGCTGCCGGCTTCATCCCTATGTGGTGCAGACCCCTCCAGATGTCCTCCTTCTTCCCGAAGTTCCAGGAACCGTGGGTCTGCAGGAAACTACCAGGAACAACTGCTGTGGCACCAGCCTTGTCTTTGAATAAGGTACTGTGTTCTGCTTGAGAAATTAGGGTGAATCCCTTTTCTTCATTTCCAAGGCTTGCCCTTGTCTTCCCTCCTTCTTATAACTTTTGCTTCCCCTGTTGACAATATCTAAGTACTCCTGGCTACGTTGAATCGTGAACTATCTGACTGTGAGATCCTCGACAACAGGAACCCAGTTCCACTTGTAACTGGCTCCGGCCTATTGACTTTTGAATTTCTGTCTAAGAGTGTTCTCTGGTTCTGTCTGCCTTGACAAAAGTATTGCCTATGATTTTTGCCCCCAACTCTCTCTGGGTATCTCAGGTGCTAAGTGTGTTTTTGCCCCGGTAACATTTCTTGCCGCGGATACGCATTTCTTTAGTAAGACCGAACTGTCATTACTGTCAAAAAGTGATCGCAAGTGTATTCCCGGTAACGTCTTTTGTTTCACAACACCGGCCCATGGTACTTACCTTGAAGTATACCGTACAAAGTGAATTTGTTAGTTGTAGTATATTTTACGTGTGGTTTTTGAATTAAATAGAAGTGTTGTGTGTATAACAAATGGTTTGAAAATAAATGTACTTATATTTTTTACCTGAAACCTTGAGTCAGTGTTTGCTTGAGTCACAGTAATTGTGGTCCCTTTGTGTAATCTCTGCTACTGCTCATATACTCTTGAGATAAGCCTGGCTTCTCTGCTACTGCTACCACTTTAACATAGTAGTACAGGCTTGTACCAAAGGTAAAACTTGTATTGCCACCTGTAGTCTTAATTGTGTGTAGTGGTCCCTAAGGGCACTGCACAGGATTCTGCCTAACACTGGTGTACAGCGGTGAGGATTTGTAAGTAGAGTGATTACACATAGAGTGCTGCTGTTCCTTGCGTTCAACTAACCACAAGGCTAACACCACTAATTCTATTTAACTGAGAAATCATGTCAAAAGCTACACTGAAGAGGGTCTCTTGAACTACAATGCTGAGGTTTTGAGAACCATAGGTAGGGAGAGGAGTCTCTCTTGTAAAGGAAAGAAATCTGAATTGATTGCAAAGTTAATGGGAAAACAAAGTGGGTCAGAAGGGCCTACCCCTCCAGCACATGTGGATACTGATGTTTCTGATTCTGAGAGTGTTACTTTAGAAGAAGTAGATGAGTCCTTGTTAGGAAACCCTACAACTCCTTTGCCTGCTCAGAAAGCACAACCTCTGTCCACAGGGACCCCCACAAGTCCTACACTTACTCCTGAGTTTATTGCACTTGAGAAAATGAGACTTGAATTGGAAGTGAAACGTTTTGATGCACAAACTGCCATGAAACATCAAGAGTTAAGGCTCAGAGAAATGGAGCTGAATCATGAACAAGAGATGAAGAAATTGTGTGTAGGAAATGCTTCTCTTACAATACAAAAACCAGAAAGAGACGCAGAGCTAATTATTGACGTTTTTAGATCATGCTCCTTTAAACAAATTATGGACTATCACTACACGAAAGATCAAACACGTCCACTCGATTCTCCCTTTTGTTGTTTCCCAGGTATCAACAATTTACTACGTTGACCAAATAAGTACTAAGTCAATTCACTATAACCATAACACAAATAAATAATCACAATTTTATTTCACAACATCATCACTCATACAACAATTTATTACATTTGGATAAAAAATATATAACATTTCATATATTTCTAAACACTTTACAAACAATTCCTAAAATTAGTACATCACCAATAATAGAAAAAATAGAAAATGATTATAGTTTTTTATCAAAAAAACTTGAAATGTGCTAAACCCTACGACACCCTGCCTATACAAAACTATACGATGTAAGACACCTTTATGGACACTTCATTAGTTATACATAAAGGAACACAATGGTCGGTAGCTCATGGGTTCCTTTCTATTTAGGATACCTCATAAATATCTCACCATGATCAGAGTACTATTCATCCCCTTCTCTTGCTACCCTGGGGTTTATTCCAGCTAAATATGTTAATCTACTGTATTGTTAACAACTCACAATACTATATCTTAACAACCCCACATGTTTCGTTCAACACAATATTGTTTTACACAATTAATCTGAACTTCATCAGGTCGACCATATGTACCCTTCTTCCATCTATCTTATTGTAAGGGTGACTAAACAATGTTCGTAACACAACTCAATGTACTGTTAGTCCGTAAAGTCTAACTTTACCACGCACAACTCACGACCTGGGAAAACAAACAAAAAGGGAAAAAAACAGGACACAACAGTCAGTAATGTGTATCATACTGTTGTTCTACTTAGTCAACACCTATATTTGCCAGGCTAAGGTTTACCGTGTATCACAATTCAGCACAGTCACTTGACCACAGTTCTAGGGGAGAGTCAAAACACCTATGTCGGACAGCTCAATTTCTAGAAAACACAAAAGGGTAAAGACAACCTGAGAGGGTATACAATCGGAAGTGGAAATAGTCAAAATCACTTATCTTTGTCACTTTCAAACTACCAAGGCATTCCACATTTCTAAAATTCAAAATTGACTGTTCTATATCATCTATGTGCCATCCACCTGAGCGAACTATTATTCTCACACCGTCATCATTCTTTGTTCAAATTATAATACCCATGGTATATACTGTATTCTACTGTTTTCTGTAATCAACATCATCTTGCTGGGACATAATTTACCTCTGGTTTTTAGAAGTATTGCCACACGTGTGTACCACCTGCTCTCTGAAATGCAACAATGAACGAGTCATTCATCCTCTTTGGGGTGGATCAGCTCGCTAACGGTAGAGGTACCGTTCCTATACCAAAACAAGTTCCTACACCAACATAATGGGAACGCATTCAATTCACGTATCCGCTGCGGCTTTGATTAGCGTTGTACTACAATCAATACTGTTCAATACGGAGCAAGCAGACTTACCAATTTCACATCACTCGCCTTCCGAGTGTTACCGTTGTTAGCCATAGCAGTCTCAGCTCCTTCCACTCCAGTGTGTTTTCCTCTGTGCGTTTTATCACGTGAGTCAGACCATACTGATCACGTGTTACGTTTCGTGTGTCATTCGCGCATCGGAACTATTAACTCCATCCTGCTCATCACCACCTACTGCAATAGATTTTCAGTACTGCGACTCTCACGCCGCCATAAATTAAGGCTATATACTTTAATCCGTGACTGTAACAGTCTCTGTTGGTCGCCCCTGCCGTTAGTTGTTCTAATGGCACATCCAGCTGTTCATTCTGGCAAAGCCAGATACCACCAAATGCTTATCTCCCAGAGTCTTCTAGGTCTTCCAGCCCTAAGAGACCCCATATGCCAAAGGAAATGATTGGTATGTATGAGACTAAACTTGATGTTTTGGATTGGTTAGCAATGTTTGAGTACAATCATGGGATTCAAGGTATCTCAGGGAATCAGCTGATTCCATGACTTTTCTCTAGGCTTCCCTCTGTTGCAAGTGATGCTGTAATGGAATTGGGGGAGGAGGATAAACAGGATTATAAGTGTGTGAAGCGAGCATTAATAGCTAGATTTTGGAAGACCCCTTCCCAATATTTTAAGAGGTTTAGAACCCTCAAAAAGCATGATGGTACCCCTTGGGCTAACTGGGTGTGTGAATGTTTGAAAAATGTAGGTGGTTGGGTTAAGGGTTATAAAGTGAACACTTATGAAGGTTTGAGGAATCTTGTAATGTTGGAGCCTATTTTTGATGTCTGCTCCCCGGAGCTTAGACAGCACTTGGCTGATCCAAAGGAGATAGATCCTAAGAAGCTAGCTAAGGCTGCTGACTTGTGGGTTGCCAATAGGGCTACTCACAAAGATTCTGGGGTAACTCACAAAAAGGATGAGGGAAAGCAGCCAAAGAAAGACAACAAATAGAATTCCAATAATTCCAATCCAAAAGAGGGCCCCAAACATAACCAGGGTAAGCCACAAGGGAAACCGAATTCAGGCTAGAGGACAGAGCAAATCCCCATTCCAGAGAGCATTTGGAAAATGCTTTGTTTGTGGGTTACCTGACCATGTGAAAGGAGATCACAGATGGAAGGGTAAACCTTCAGGGGTCAACACTGTCTGCTTAGCCTTCACCCAGGTGGATGAAGTACCTATGACCAGTGGAAACTTTCAGTTACTAGCCGATGAGCCCATGAGAGTCTCAGCTACTATTTCTTTAGTGTCCTTGGGTCTTTGGGAACAACAGAACTCAGATGTCTATAACTCAATCCCAGATAATACTAAAGAGTATTACAAAGATAGCGTTCTTGTGAATGGTCAGGAAACCCTGCCATCAGAGACACTGAAGCCAGCATAACTGTGGTTGATGAATGTTTTTTCAAGGTGGAGGATGTTGCTAATAATAATATCTTTAATGTGATATAGTTTAAAAATTCAAACTTTACACATGTACATCTTAATTACTTTCAATACAAATTTCAAAACTCCATAAACATAAAATTAAAATCAAATAAAAATTCTTCGTAAAATAGCACACCATAGTTACACATGGGCATGGTTTTGATTATTTCTTATCATGTCAGCAGTTAAAATGCATATACTGGTCTGTATTATCCCATGGTTCTGTCCAGTGTGATGGCTAGCTCTCCTCATATCGATATACCCAGCTCATCTTCCACTCTTAGCCAAATGGAATAGAGTGCGGCTAGTAGACGCATACTGTTGGTGTTTACACAATGATTCCAGAACAACATGTCTCCAATAGTCTCCCAATTATGGACAAACATACTTAAGTGCAGTTTTATGTCAACCATCATGCCCTGCCATTCGGTTAGTACATGTTTAGCTGTCTCCAGAGCTTCCTGGTTCTTACACAGGCGACAATAACGTTGTTCTCTGGGTATCTTTTCCATAATACCAGTGGTCATCTTAATGGGGAGATATTCCATTCTTAATAGAAGTATAAACCTCCTTAATCTTGGGGACGGGCATATCATCAGGTATTTCTGTGGTTTCTTGAATGTGTATAATCTAGTTTCCATGAACCTATACCTTTTTAATTTACGCAGTTGTTCATAGTTCTCTAGCCAATCCCATAACTCAACTCGTCTCCCCATACAGGATTGCATAGCCTCCGTAAAAGTCCCTGCACGATGATTCCAGCAAATTTCTTTGAGCAATTGTTCCATTTGTTTTTTGAAATCATTAAGTGTCTTTTCATTATTATTATTCAGGGCAAATTTCGTTAGCAGGGCATTACCCGCGCCATTCACCATTTTTAAGTAAAATCCGGCTCTTTTCTTTAATATCTGTGCTTTTAATGATATCAGACCCAACTCGAGTCTGAGGAGAGCCATAGGGATACATACCGGAAGTCCTAATATCTTCCTCCAGTATTTTCCCTCAATAATTTGTAGCCAATTTAAATCCATCTTAATTAATGATTCCAATCCATACACCATCATGGGCGCTAGTACCTGTATATAAAGGTGTCTAGATCCCCATAATGTGTAACCACCCTGTTTAATTGTAAAGCTTTTAAATAAGGCAGTAATTTGGGCAGCTCTTATTTTCCGGTTGCGTTTACAATTCGTGTAGTCACCTCTGGGTTCAAATTCAATCCCGAGGTATTTATATTCAGGGACATATGAAATTACAACTCTATCAATGCATAGAGAGACACGCGCGGACCTTTTACATGTGTATCTCATCACATGTGTTTTTTCAACATTAATTGTAAGTCCATTTTGTTCAGAATATCCCCAGAGCGCTATGGCTGAGCGACGTATACCACTGATTGTGTGGTCAAAGATCACTAAATCATCAGCGTATGCAAGTACCAAGCATGGAGTTTTACCAATATTGGGAGGACAGTTTTTTACCAAGGCTAAAGATGCCGGTATGTCATGCACATACAGATTGTATACTAGGGGAGCGGTCACACAACCTTGTTTGACTCCTCTGTTTTGTGTGACTACCTCCGTCATATGACCTGCTTGGTCTAATTTCAATTTAACCTTGGTGTTCTGATGTAGCAATCTTAGGTAGTATAGTAGATCATCTGGGCAGCCAAGATTTTGTAACTTCAGCCATAGTTTTTCTCGGGGGATAGAATCAAAGGCCGCTTTAAAATCTATGTAAAGTGCATAGAGGGGTGGTTGTCCGCTTTGCAAGGCTCTAGTTCGTAAGTAGTCGATGACAAAAATGTTTTGGCTAGTTGAGTAGTCTTGCCTAAAGCCACATTGAAATTTACTTAAGATTTTAGCCCGGTCAACCCATATCTGTAGTTTTTCCAGCAGGAGTGACGCAAATATTTTACTTGTACTGTCTAGCATGGAAAGTAATCTATAATTATTAGGGTCTAATCGATTGCCTTTTTTAAATATTGGTATTAGTATGGCTGATTGCCACGAGCTCGGCAATACCCCTGTCCTCAAAATCTTGGAGAACCATACATTCATTAGGGTTGCCCAAAAAATTGGGCTACTTTTTATTACAATATTAGGGAGCCCATCGGGACCAGGTGCCCTGGATGACTTCAACCGTTTAATCATAGAGAGGATGGAGTCATGGGAAATGTCAATGTCAGGGTCCGTTGGTATGTTACCCAAAGGGATTATCTCCTCGACTCTAGTCGCTGTGTTGCATTTTTCCAGAAACGCAGTCCATTCCACACTGGAAATAGGATTAACTAATTGCCGTGTCCTATTCCCTCTTGCTTCGTTAAGAAGAGCCCATATACTGCTAGTTTTACGGGAGCAGATAGTCTGTATTAGCTTTTGCCAGGCTCTATTTCTATCAGAGCTTCTTTTTGCTTTGATCACCCTCCTATATCTCATCTTTATTTCCTTGGACACAATGTTATATATATCCCAGGTCATACTTGTTTTCTTTGCTCTTCTTAGTTCCGCCCTCAGAGTTCTTTTAGTATCTCGAATAAATTTGTCATAGGTAGGACATTTCTCCTGCTCACCGAGCATTGTCCCAACCGGAGTTGCGGCATATTGATCGGAGAACAGGTATATCCAGTCCTCTACTCCATCTATGGTCATTTTCTTAAAGTCTTCGACACTGAGGTGGAAAAGAAGCAACACAGGAATAAACTTGATATGATTTCAGCAAAACATAATATAATCACTTTTCCCATTTTTGCAATTCACCCCCCCTCTATGCAATGTAAGGAGGTGGAAGTAACACACCCAGTCTTCAGGAATACAATCACAGTACAATCCTAATTCAGTTCCCCCCTAGCAAGCTTAGAGAAACAGGGATGCTTTTAAACACAGGCAAAGTACTTTAAAGGTGGTATGCAAAGAAGGGAAAAATATGCTAAAAATGATTTTAATTCTCTCTAGAGGTTCAGGGTGAGTGAGAGATACTTTAAATCAGTTCAGGCCAGCCCTATCAATGATTCAGGGATTCAAGTTGAAAACGGAATTCCGTAATGGAAGCAAAAGACAAATATTTTTACACGTGGCTGAAATTAAACAAAATGTCAAATCGTGGCAATTTAGTCGTGTGCGTCGAGCACAATTACGGAGGAAGGAATAAAGGATTTTTAAAGGATGCTAAATAAGGAGTAGCAAGTCGATCAAGCTTGTTGGAAAGCTTAGAATCCCAGCTTTAAAATAAAAGTTAAATCTCGCTTCTATCACAAACGGTTCAAGAGATACGGATGATTTTGTGAAGGTAGATTCTCAAAATAAAAGTAAAGCTCAGAATGACAGATGACAGTTTTGCAGCTTTGAATCAAAAGGAAGGCACACAATTCTATGATGTAGTTCTAGATAGGTTAAAATAGTTTGAATTAGATTATTTTAAACTAAGAGATTGGTTTTGCACAGTTCTGGCTGAGTACTCACACTATATTTTGGACAGGAAGGCGACTTCGTCACGGATCGGGTCAGGATTGGCTGCGGTTCTCTCGCCACTGGGTACTGGTTCTGTGCACAGCGATCTGGGTCAGCTCTCAGCACTGCACAGCAATCTGGTCTCTCTGGATCAATGGGCTCTCGGGATCTCTGGTCTCTGGAGATTGATGGATTTGAAGTCTGGAGTCTCCCGGCAAAGCGTCCCGCAAGAAAGTGGAAAGTGAATGTCCCTGCCTGGGTTCCAGTGGCTCTTTTTATGTCTTGTTAAAATGGGTGTGGATGCTAACTTTCTTTGCCCAACCCACTCACTATTTGATAGGTCGAGGATTTCTCTTTGACCTGATTTGAGAAGGGAACAGTGAGTCAGAGTGATGAGGTAGGTTTATGGTCAGAGGATCCTCCCCTTGTCAAATTGCACACAAATCTATTTCTGATCCAAATACCCATTTATCTATGTACCATTTTTCTAATATTATATGTCCAGTTAACATATTTTCTGTAGCACCAAACCATCCGATCCCTGTCTTTGTAAGATGTCGTGTCCACTTGTGACAGAATTCTGCCCCTTTGCATCCAGATAACGACCTCTAAACGTTTCCAGATTTTACACAAATGTGCACAAGGGATATGAGTTTCAGATGATAAAGTGTCAGATTTTTAACATATATACATTTGGAATAACAACCTATTTTCCGCTACTACCCCCAAGAACAAACCACAGAGTCCTGACACCTCTTAAAATGTGCACAGAAAAATCACAAGAATAATGATATTAATTATATCATTTTGACAAGTCCGTACTATGAATTATCCATCTTTTTAAAATTATGCTCTGGCCCAGAGGGGTGTGGTTTCCCAAAGCACATGGTGGAATGTCTGGTTTGTCCACTTCCTCCAACTCAAGTTGATCACAGAGGCACTGCCCCTCCCCGTTTCTCTCAAGAGGAAGCCATTTACGACCCCCCCTAATTTAACATTTGCCTGAGCCAAGGAAGGCTCATTGTTCTGTTTCCCTCCAGTCCTAGGTGCTCCTCCCCTGATTCAATCAGAGAGTGCCTTTACCGGGTTTAACACAGAGATCCCGCTATATGGGTCATATTGACTAGAAGAGGCTTCTACCTTCTACTCTATTGAGTTCTTGCCTCCACGAGGTTTGCGGTTTATATTAACCGTGAAGTTACCTTATATACATATGCCGTTCCCATAACAACGGCGTCACTATCGTATGCCCACACTAATATGGCCGCCTTCCTGGCCGGCCCAGCGCGCATGCGCGGGGTTGCCGGGACAACAACAAATGCTTACCATAGTCGAGCCGCTGCCCTTACAGCGGTCGGCTCACTTGGTGAAACTCTGCAGCTTAGGTAAGTCTTTAGACCCACTATGGACGGCGCTCCTGCGTCTTCACCTGCACTTTGCGGCATCCGCCTCTATAAACCTGGCGTGATGCATTAAGATTCACGTATCTCGTAGCGAGATACTAGGTCTGCGCTCCTACATACTCCCTTGAACATTGCTGCATCCGCCTCTATACACACGGCGGGAAGCTTAGAGATTTGCGTATCTCTTAGAGAAATATGTTGAGGATTGTTAGCTTATGTTAACATGACTCAGGACCGTATGGTCTGATCGTTAACCCTTTATTATTCTTCATATGATTTCCCCGCCGTACTCTGTCACTTCCCGGCCTCCGGCGCACCACAGCTGCTGACTGGGTAAGTGGGTTGCCCTGGTACATCATTAAATATCTGAGTAGGAGCGGCCTGCTCATGCACGCTAGGTATTTACTTGAGTCATATTTATGTTTCCCTTATGATAGGTCAGAATTGGAACATTGCCAGCCTCAGATTGAGGTCAGTACCTATTACCTCCCCACCTATTCCGGTTCCAGCTTACATTATTTAACCTCACTGATTAGCTTAGATGGTAACGTCTATTCTTTTGAATTTCCCGCAGGAAAGGCTTTTAAGAACCTATCTATCAATCATTACCCTACCACATACAGGAACAGTGAAGCCTCCACCCTGAAGATGGATCACTAGATCCGAAACGCGTTGGTTACCTATGTTACCCATTAAAAGGGACTTCCCTGAATGGAGCTACCTCACAGTATAAATCACCAATCCCCTTACAAGCTCAAACATGGTCAATCATGGAGGGTCTGTTTTGGAGGAAAGCTTTACAGCTGCCTAAATCAGCCCCAATACAGCAGATAAGAAGAGAGCTGGCTCTGACATCACTCAAAACAATAGTGGTATGGAAAACACTAAGTTTCTATCGGAAATGTCTTGAGGAAAACACTACGGGTGGATTTGGGGTGTTGAAAAAAGCCCTAAAAGATCAATCCGATGTAATCCTAACAGACTGGCAAAAGTCATGTCGAGGGATCCTAGTGAACCTCAGCGAGTCAGAGGATGACTTATGGATTAACCCAGACAAAACTAAAAAGAAACTATACATGGCAGATTGGATCGAAACCCAAGAAGATAACTGTAAATATTAAGGTTACGAAGACTTCTGGGCCCAGCCACGAAAACTGAATCAGATCCCGAGCTATCTGACTTTATTCCCCAATTGGTACTTCCGAGACTTTTTCCTGAGATTCAGATTGAACATTTTACCAACAGGAGAAATATGACAAAGAAGAAAAAGGCTGGACATCAGGGAAAGCTGCAGAATGTGCAAAAAAAAAGGAGAGATAGAATCTCTGAAACACCTCATACTACAGTGTACCGGTTTAAGGAAAGAGCGAGAGCAGTGCTTGGGGGACATCCTTAGAAGCTTCACGACAAGGAATGTCGATGAGTGGTGGAGGACTCTTGTAGAAGGAGAAAAAATGAAAACGACATTAGCACTCATAAAATTTTTGATTTTAATCCTTAAGAAACCAGAGGAGATCAACAACATAACCCAGGACTAATAAGATGCTACCAAGCACTGCTACTAAGATACTGTATACCAAACGAAGAATCATGATGAAAGAACGGACATGCTCAGGTTAAAGGTTTCAAATAAGGAAACCACACAATCTGTTTAAATAAAATAAAAAATAAAAATAATAAAAAATTACTTCCTTCAAGTCATTTCAGAATATAGTTTTACATTGTATCCACCTCTTAGTAAGTCTTTCTTTGGCCTGGTTTGGTTCATTTGTTCAGTTTTACACAAGTGTCTGGTGGTTTTAAAACACCTGCTTTCTGGTAGTGGTGAGCACCAATATTGCACCTATTTTTGACATTAATAACAACAGATTTTTAACAGCACCATATTCCTTAGCACTGATGGGTGGCAGGTCAGGGGACCATTTTTTTGTGCGCAAAGACTGCGCGATTCTCCAGGATTCTGGCGCAAATGTGGGTTTTTCCGCCATCTTGGATTTTCTAAGCCCACAGCACCAAATGTTGTAGCATAATAACTTGAACGTGGGTCACGACACCCAACACCACCAACCCTTGAGGTGGCTGATGCAAATGAAAGGGGAAAACCCAAAGTTCCTCAGATGGTCATTCTGCCTGCAAGGATTTGATTTTTCCATTGAGCACAGAGCAGGAAGTCACCACCAAAATGCTGACGGTCTCTCTAGGATGTTTGTAACTGACTAGAGGTATGAGAACCATCCAGGAGTGGATTAAATCCTCCTGTCTCTTAGTCTGGGGGGGGGGCAAGTGTTAGGGAGAATTCTCATTCAATGGCTAATGTCCCTTACCTAGTGAGTCTCCCAGCAGCTTTGCTGGATTTCTGGAGTTTTTTTTTCCACTTGGTAAGAGTGTCCCATTTTTTACCACTCTTACTTGTGTTTTGCCATGTGTATTTCATCTGTTTTTGTGATTGTGGACTCTTGAGTACACCACTTCAGTAGCCCCCTTCTTTTGTGTGTTACACAGCACCATCAGTGCAGTAACACAGGGTTGCTTTATAGACTTCCGACCGACTCCATTTCTGAGGCTGACTACTGTCCCCCAGAAAAGGGTAAAGTTGCCATTAACTTTACTTAGTCATTTAACCACATATCAAGTACACCCCATCTTACATGGAGTACTGGAAAGGGTTAATCCTTAGCCTTTTTTTATCTGTACCTCCTACAGCATTATTTCGCTCTTTTAACATTTAGACTTGGCTGGTGGCAGTGGTATCTACCCTACCTTTTCTACCGCGATTATACTATATAAATGAGGTATTGTTTTAGGCTATTATATTAGCCTCAAACTTAAACCCGCTTGACCAAATACGTTTTCTTTTGGCTCCGGTTGGGTTTATTCACCATTTGTTTTTGTTAAAGTGCTTCTTGTGTTTTACTTTGCACGGCAAACCAGGTTTGCCTTCTTTGTTCACTGTCTTTTGGCGGGCTTCTGCCAAGAAACCCTCCTCCAGTGTCTGGGTTTCTAGGTGGGCTGAATGTGAGGGAGGGGTGTAGTCACCCCATGCACAGGGTATCCTAGGAAACCCAAGTCACACTTTGCCATGATTGGCTGAGGTGGTTGTCAGGGCCGGACAACCCCCCTGCTGTGTGATTGACAGCCAGGCTGTGTGAATGGGGGATTTCGCATAAAAGGCAGGTCTCTTGGGCTAGAAGTCAGAGTCACCACTGGACCTACAAGGAACCGAAGAAAAGCAGAGAAGAAGTCGATTGCTGCAACTTCCCGGTGAAGCCCTGCTGCAGTCCTGAGCTATCTACCCTTCGACGACCAGAGAAGATCCAGTCCGGAGTCTTCTTCCCTTGAGCTTGGTGGGGATAACCAGCTCGTCTTATACAGCCAGAGGATCCTCTTCGTGGTCGAAATCACTGCACACTGCTGTAGTGGTCGGGATAGCCATCTGAAAAGCCTGTCCTGTTTTTAAGGAGCGCACCTTTTATTCACCGTCGCTGCTGCCGGCTTCATCCCTGTGTGGTGCAGACCCCTCCAGATGTCCTCCTTCTTCCCGAAGTTCCAGGAACCGTGGGTCTGCAGGAAACTACCAGGAACAACTGCCGTGGCACCAGCCTCGTCTTTTAATAAGATATTGTGTTTTGCTTGAGGAATTAGGGTGAATCTCTTTTCTTCATCTCCAAGGCTTGCCCTTGTCTTCCCTCCTTCTTAAAACGTTTGCTTCCCCCTTTTACAATATCTAAGTACTCCTGGCTACATTGAATCGTGAACTATCTGACTGTGTGATCCTCGACAACAGGAACCCAGTTCCACTTGTAACTGGCTCCGACCTATTAACTTTTGAATTTCTGTCTAAGAGTGTTCTCTGGTTCTGTCTGCCTTGACAAAAGTATTGCCTATGATTTTTGCCCCCAACTCTCTCTGGGTATCTCAGGTGCTAAGTGTGTTTTTGCCCCGGTAACATTTCTTGCCGTGGATACGCATTTCTTTAGTAAGACCGAACTGTCATTACTGTCAAAAGGTGATCGCAAGTTTATTCCCGGTAACGTCTTTTGTTTCACAACACCGGCCCAGGGTACTTACCTTGAAGTATACCGTACAAAGTGAATTGGTTAGTTGTAGTATATTTTACGTGTGGTTTTTGAATTAATAGAAGTGTTGTGTGTATAACTAATGGTTTAAAAATAAATGTACTTATATTTTTTACCTGAAATCTTGAGTCAGTGTTTGCTTGAGTCACAGTAATTGTGGTCCCTTTGTGTAATCTCTGCTACTGCTCATGTACTCTTGAGATAAGCTTGGCTGCTCCGCTACTGCTACCACTTTAACATAGTGGTACAGGCTTGAACCAAATGTAAAACTTGTATTGCCACCTGTAGTCTTAATTGTGCGTAGTGGTCCCCAAGGGCACTGCACAGGATTCTGCCTAACACTGGCGAATCACTGCTCTACAGACCAGTGAAGACGGGTAAAATTACGCTCGTGTGTGCCATGGTGCACAATCTGTGCATGCACAGGAACATTCCGCTGCCCACAGACACAGGGGCTGATGATGGTGATGAAGATGGGGATGGGATGGGATGGCTCCACCTCTTTTGAGAGACTGCACATTGACAGCATTGCATGGATATGACGATGAAATAAAGCAGTTAGAGCTGCGGAGTCCTCTTTTTTAGGGGGCTGTGTGGCAAAGGACTAATATGAATCTATAATGCAACAAGAATACCACAAAAACAGCTACCCGCCTACACACGTGCCAGGTGTGTCTAGTTGCACAACGTGCTACCTTTCATGTCGATCAATTATTTGCGACAGAAAACATAGAGAAATACATATTTTAATTCATGGATACAAAACACTTAGAAAAATTAAAAACAGGAGAGACAAAAATGCACATAACATTCCATAAGAGAACCGATACTGAAAAACAATTGTCTTGACCAGTTGGTTTTAACTGAACACATTCGTCAGATACTGGTGATGTAGTGAGGTTAGTAAACAAATAAGGTGACATCCTATTATTAAATGAAACCTTGATGCAATTCACTATCCTTGACTTTGTTAATTTTTCTGTCCTTGACTTTGTCGACACCAAAGAGTGTGTTTCTGGGTCCTGGCAAAAGATGGTTAAACAGGCTCAGTAGCTAGTTATTTGATGCTATCAGGCATGCGTCGGACCCGTCTTCAGGACTTGATTTATATAGATCTCCCAAATTGGGATTTCAGAAATAGTTCATTGGTAAATTTCCTAAAAACCAAACGAAAAAACCGTGTTGGAAACAAGATAAAAACAAAGTGTAATGTCTCTATGTGTGTGCACATGCAACTAATTCAACTAACCTTTTCGTGGTTTATTTGGCGTGTGTGGCCTTGATTTTAGAACAAATGTGGACAGGATTCACTGGTCCCAACTGTGATTTCTTTTCAAAGATTTTGAAACTGCAACAAACGAAAATGATTTTTATGAAAAGTTTGTTTTTTCTTTTGCGCTACATTCATAAGAAGGCAAAAGTTCAAAAATGACTGACAACAGAGCCACCTAAATGAGCCAAATCGAGTTCATATTTAAAGCGGTACAGACTGCCTTTGTTTGTCATTTGTATTACATTCGTTAGAAAGCGGGAGTTCAAAACGAAAATGGAAGTTAAATAGCAGCGAAGCCTACTAAATGAGCCAAATTAAGTTTGTACCTAAAGTGATACAAACTGCCTTCAAATCATTTATGTTGCACTATTGTTTTGAGCATTTTTTAAGAAAATACTACATGTTTTTTTGAAAAGGGAGGAACATAGCTCTTGATCCAAGCGAAGATATTCTACGATATAGCTTCATTTGCGGACACACATGTCCCGTATGTGATGTTTTTCGTATTGTAAATTGAAGTTTACCTAATTTGTTAAAGGAAATACAGAGATGTAACAGTCTGTATATAGCTAACAGAATAGTGCTGTTTGCATATCACAAAAGCACGATATGAGTGCTTACAATTGCTGCTTTTCAAGAAACTTACTTGATCACAAGCATTGTTGCTTCCACTCGAAACGAACGCGGGTAGTTACTGCCGGGTTCGCTTTCACTTACGTTAGGAAAAGGCTAGACTTGCTGTATTTATAAATTCATCTAATCGCGACCGCCATCTTGGAAGGAACAATGGTGGACGCGGCCAGATTACTAAAGGGCTGAAAAAAGTATGCTGCACAAGAATGGGGCATCCTAATTGCAAACATTAAATAAAATTGTACTTTGGTAATATTCTATTTGATATTTCAAAGGAAATTTGAAAAAAAGTGGTCAATACATATTGTGACATTTCCACACAATAATGTGCATTGAGGGCATTAAAAAGCTGTGTTAGAAACATGCATATGTGATGGCTCAGCATGCACTAATGAATGTTTTGCGTGTGCTTCATGAATGTCATTTGTGCAAAGGAGTTACTTATGTAAAAAAAAACTCCATTCAATTCCGATGTTAAGGCCAGCCTGAACATTGTTTAGATTGTAAATCCACTTCTGTTCAAGCTGCCTCAGCTTTCGGTCGTGGTCTCCCCCACGAGGGTGTGATGGAACTGTTTGAATAATATACCACTCAATATCCTCACAGGTGTGTTTTGCTTTTACAAAATGAGCAACTAAAGGTTTCTCCGGAACTGAATTTTTAACACATGACCTGTGCTCTCAGATTCTCTGCTTTACAGGTCTTTTTGTCTTCCCGATGCAAATTAATTTGCACGGGCAGATGATAGCATAAATTGCCCATGCTGTGTTGCAATTGGTGAAGGCTTTTAAGTGCCATGTTAGACCCTTTAAGTTGACAGTTTTCACGTTTTTTGTCAAACGACACACCGAACAGTTACCACATTTAAAGTGACCGCTCACTGGTGGCAGATGCCACAGTGTAGCTTGTTGTTGTACTGACGTAGTTTTTGGCACTTGATATGTATGGACCAATTTGTCTCGTAAATTGGGCATACGCTTGAACGCAAATCGGGGTTTGTTTATAGAGAAGTCTTCAGTTTGAATTAAAGACCAGTTTTTTAGGATGCAGCGACGAAGGTCGTTGCTAATTGGGGAAAACGTGGAGACACATGTTATTTTGTCTTCTTGTACTCTATGGCGTTTCTCCAGACATTGGTCTCTGTTTGTGTTCCTTGCTCTTTTAAGTGATCGGCGGATCACGTGAGATGGATATCCTCGTTCTTTTCGTTTTTGCGACAGGTGACTACTATGCAGGTCAAAGTCTTCCTTAGTGGAGCAATTACGCCTGATGCGTAAGAATTGACCAAAGGGAAGATTTTCCCGCAGTGATTGCGGATGAAAACTTTTGTATGACAACAGTGTGTTTTTATCTGTTGGCTTTTTGTATAGAGTGGTTTTTAATAAGCCTTGAGATGTTTTATACATTTCTAAATCTAGAAAGGCTATTTTCTGATGATTGAAACTCATAGTGAAATTTATGCATGGGCTTTGTGCGTTTATCTACTCAAGAAATTCTGTCAAAGTTGTTTCACTTCCATGCCATAAAAGGAACACATCATCTATATACCGATGCCAAGCTTTGATGTTTAACTGGAAAGGGTTCTTTTCATGATACACAGAATTTAATTCTAAGTTGTCCATAAATAAGTTTGCTAAATCAGGAGCAAAGGTAGCACCCATGCTTGTACCGTGTAGTTGTTGGTAAAATTTATCTTCCACCATAAAGAAGTTATTGACCAGCGCTATTCGAATGCATTCGCAAATGAACTCAGACGGGACTGAAAGGTCTTCTCTGGTTTCGAGATACGAAAAAATGACTTGAATGCATTGTAATTGTGGAATACTGGTGTAGAGGGACTCTACATCTAGAGTGACCAGAATATCGTTAGTGTCCGTGGCAAGTTCATCAATGATCTTAATCATGTTCGTGGTGTCCTGAACATACGACCTCATTTTTAGTACAAAGGGTCTAAGAAATGAATCTGTGTAAATTGATAATGGTTCAAGTAATGAACCAATGGCGGCTACTATGGGGTGCCCTGGTGGTTGACTGGCATCTTTATGAATTTTAGGCAAACAATATAGAGCTGGAGTGGTGGGTTGACTTCTAGTGAGAAAAGCTTTTTCTTCCTCATCTATCCATCCCTCGTGTAGTGCATGAGACAGCAGGCTGCTGATTTCATCCCGTATTATGTTAGTGGGGTTGCCTGGCAGCTGTTTATAGAATTTTTTGTTTGTCAATTGTTTATGAACTTCATTATTATATTGTTGAGTGTCCCACAGTACCACACCTCCTCCTTTATCCACCGGCTTAATGACGAATAGGTCATTATTTTCTAAATTAGCAAGAGCTAGCTTTTCTTCTTTTGATAAATTGTTGGTGCATCTGTTTTTAGTTTTAACTAGAGTTCTCATCTCTCGAAGGACTTTGTTCTCGAAACTGATGATTTCAGGCGAAATCATTGAGATTGGTGGGATAAAGGAGGATGGAGGCTTGAGGCCAGTGGCACTCGATCTCTTGTCCGATGTAGATTCTTTGTCACGGAAAAGGTATTTCAGTCTTACAATGCTAAAGAAGTTGCGCATCTCCGTTTCTGTTTTAAACAGATCAGCATTATTAGTAGGCACAAATGATAAGCCTTTACTAAGAAGGCTGGTTTCAATAGGTGTGAGCGTGTGTTTAATCAAATTGAAAATTGGAATTCCCAATTTTGGAATTACCAAGTTTGAGGTGGCGTTTGCCATTGGCGAGTACGCATTCCATGATTGCCTGGCTGGCGCATTCTCCCTCGTCTGCCCCGTCCTTGAAAAAACTGGCCTCATGGAGGGCCGCCTCCCCTGTTGGGAGCATTATTCCCAGAATCTGAACCACTACTATTGCTAGAATTTGAGAAGGAAACACATTTTTTGTGTTGTCTAGGCCAAATCGGGCCCCTTGGGAGGCCTTGATTCGCGTTCATTGATTGGTAAAAACCTGGAACCAAATATGGGTAAGTAATCTCTTCCCTATAATTTTGTATATCTTTTTTCAATTTCCACATTTTTTTGTCTAGGGTGAATGTTTTACATTTCACCATTTCATCTTGTAATTTGTCAAGCAGTGTTTAAGTTTCTGGGATCACAGATTCATCTAGGATCTTTTTTTCTAGGATGGCTAGATCTTTTTTCTGTTGTTTTGCCTCCTCTTCTGCCGTCGAAATAACTAGAATGACCCAGTTCCTTGAGCATTTGTTGCCCACCCCACTAAACCCAACGATAAACTTTGGGTTATCTAAAAAGACCCGGGGGATGTTTTTTACCTGGAGCCCCTCTGGGATGACTCCCGCTTTTAGGTACTCGACCATAAGTTGGCCGTGGGACTTAGTTCTAATGAGTTTCTTTTTCTTTTGTGTCAACAGGTCTAAGTCATTGGTGGTTGGTGGTGGAGCAGCAGCTGTATTCGGGGTGGGTGTATCTAGCATTGACGGAAGGTCAAAGAATTTTTTATATTCATCATCGGAAAATATAGGATATTTACATTCTCCATTGTTAATTATTTTAAGCTCAACCAACCAAAGGGGTTGTCCAATATAGTGAAATAAAGCAGTTAGAGCTGCAGAGTCCTCTTTTTCAGGGGGCTGTGTGGCAAAGGACTAATATGGACTAAAAGGACTAATATGAATCTATAATGCAACAGACGAGGGAGAATGCGCCAGCCAGGCAATCATGGAATGCGTACTCGCCAATGGCAACGCCACCTCAAAATTGGTAATTCCAAAATTGGGATTTCCAATTTTCAATTTGAGTAAACACACGCTCACACCTATTGAAACCAGCCTTCTTAGTAAAGGCTTATCATTTGTGCCTACTAATAATGCTGATCTGTTTAAAATAGAAACGGAGATGTGCAACTTCTTTCGCATTGCAAGACTGAAATACCTTTTCCGTGAGAAAGAATCTGCATCGGACAAGAGATCGAGTGCCACTGGCCTCAAGCCTCCATCCTCCTTTATCCCACCAATCTCAATGATTTCGCCTGAAATCATCAGTTTCGAGAACAAAGTCCTTCGAGAGATGAGAACTCTAGTTAAAACTAAAAACAGATGCACCAACAATTTATCAAAAGAAGAAAAGCTAGCTCTTGCTAATTTAGAAAATAATGACCTATTCGTCATTAAGCCGGCGGATAAAGGAGGAAGTTTGGTACTGTGGGACACTCAACAATATAATAATGAAGTTCATAAACAATTGAAAAACAAAAAATTCTATAAACAGCTGGCAGGCAACCCCACTAACATCATACGGGATGAAATCAGCAGCCTGCTGTCCCATGCACTACACGAGGGATGGATAGATGAGGAAGAAAAAGCTTTTCTCACTAGAAGTCAACCCACCACTCCAGCTCTATATTGTTTGCCTAAAATTCAAAAAGATGCCAGTCAACCACCAGGGCACCCCATAGTAGCCGCCATTGGTTCATTACTTGAACCATTATCAATTTACACAGATTCATTTCTTAGACCCTTTGTACTAAAAATGAGGTTGTATGTTCAGGACACCACGAACATGATTAAGATCATTGATGAACTTGCCACGGACACTAACGATATTCTGGTCACTCTAGATGTAGAGTCCCTCTACACCAGTATTCCACAATTACAATGCATTCAAGTCATTTTTTCGAATCTCGAAACCAGAGAAGACCTTTCAGTCCCGTCTGAGTTCATTTGCGAATGCATTCGAATAGCGCTGGTCAATAACTTCTTTATGGTGGAAGATACATTTTACCAACAACTACACGGAACAAGCATGGGTGCTACCTTTGCTCCTGATTTAGCGAACTTATTTATGGACAACTTAGAATTAAATTCTGTGTATCATGAAAACAACCCTTTCCAGTTAAACATCAAAGCTTGGCATCGGTACATAGATGATGTGTTCCTTTTATGGCATGGAAGTGAAACAACTTTGACAGAATTTCTTGAGTGGATAAACGCACAAAGCCCATGCATAAATTTCACTATGAGTTTCAATCATCAGAAAATAGCCTTTCTAGATTTAGAAATTTATAAAACATCTCAAGGCTTATTAAAAACCACTCTATACAAAAAGCCAACAGATAAAAACACACTGTTGTCATACAAAAGTTTTCATCCGCAATCACTGCGGGAAAATCTTCCCTTTGGTCAATTCTTACGCATCAGGCGTAATTGCTCCACTAAGGAAGACTTTGACCTGCATAGTAGTCACCTGTCGCAAAAACTAAAAGAACGAGGATATCCATCTCACGTGATCCGCCGATCACTTAAAAGAGCAAGGAAAACAAACAGAGACCAATGTCTGGAGAAACACCATAGAGTACAAGACGACAAAATAACATGTGTCTCCACGTTTTCCCCAATTAGCAACGACCTTCGTCGCTGCATCCTAAAAAACTGGTCTTTAATTCAAACTGAAGACCTCTCTATAAACAAACCCCGATTTGCGTTCAAGCGTATGCCCAATTTACGAGACAAATTGGTCCATACATATCAAGTGCCAAAAACTACGTCAGTACAACAACAAGCTACACTGTGGCATCTGCCACCAGTGAGCGGTCACTTTAAATGTGGTAACTGTTCGGTGTGTCGTTTGACAAAAAACGTGAAAACTGTCAATTTAAAGGGTCTAGCATGGCACTTAAAAGCCTTCACCAATTGCAACACAGCATGGGCAATCTATGCTATCATCTGCCCGTGCAAATTAATTTACATCGGGAAGACAAAAAGACCTGTAAAGCAGAGAATCTGCGAGCACAGGTCATGTGTTAAAAATTCAGTTCCGGAGAAACCTTTAGTTGCTCATTTTGTAAAAGCAAAACACACCTGTGAGGATATTGAGTGGTATATTATGCAAACAGTTCCATCGCACCCTCGTGGGGGAGACCGTGACCGAAAGCTGAGGCAGCTTGAACAGAAGTGGATTTACAATCTAAACACTGTTCAGGCTGGCCTTAACATCGGAATTGAATGGAGTTTGTTTTTACATAAGTAACTCCTTTGCACAAATGACGTTGATGAAGCAGACGCAAAACATTCATTAGTGCATGCTGAGCCATCACATATGCATGTTTACAACACAGCTTTTTAATGCCCTCAATGCACATTATTGGGTGGAAATGTCACAATATGTATTGACCACTTTTTTTCACATTTCCTTTGAAATATCAAATAGAATATTACCAAAGTACAATTTTATTTAATGTTTGCAATTAGGATGCCCCATTCTTGTGCAGCATACTTTTTTTCAGCCCTTTAGTAATCTGGCCGCGTCCACCATTGTTCCTTCCAAGATGGCGGTCGCGATTAGATGAATTTATAAATACAGCAAGTCTAGCCTTTTCCTAACGTAAGTGAAAGCGAACCCGGCAGTAACTACCCGCGTTCGTTTCGAGTGGAAGCAACAATGCTTGTGATCAAGTAAGTTCCTTGAAAAGCAGCAATTGTAAGCACTCATATTGCGCTTTTGTGATATGCAAACAGCACTATTCTGTTAGCTATATACGGACTGTTACATCTCCGTATTTCCTTTTACAAATTAGGTAAACTTCAATTTACAATACGAAAAACATCACATACGGGACATGTGAGTCCGCAAATGAAGCTATATCGTAGAATATCTTCGCTTGGATCAAGAGGTATGTTCCTCCCTTTTCAAAAAAACATGTAGTATTTTATTAAAAAATGCTCAAAACAATAGTGCAACATAATTGATTTGAAGGCAGTTTGTATCACTTTAGGTACGAACTTAACTTGGCTCATTTAGTAGGCTTCGCTGCTATTTCACTTCCATTTTCGTTTTGAACTCCCGCTTTCTAACGAATGTAATACAAATGACAAACACTCAAAGGCAGTCTGTACCGCTTTAAATATGAACTCGATTTGGCTCATTTAGGTGGCTCTGTTGTCAGTCAATTTTGAACTTTTGCCTTCTAATGAATGTAGCGCAAAAGAAAAAAACAAACCTTTCATAAAAATCATTTTCGTTTGTTGCAGTTTCAAAATCTTTGTAAAGAAATCACAGTTGGGACCAGTGAATCCTGTCCGCATTTGTTTTAAAATCAAGGCCACACACGCCAAATAAACCACGAAAAGGTTAGTTGAATTAGTTGCATGTGCACACACATAGAGACATTACACTTTGTTTTTATCTTGTTACCAACACGGTTTTTTCGTTTGGTTTTTAGGAAATTTACCAATGAACTATTTCTGAAATCCCAATTTGGGAGATCTATATAAATCAAGTCCTGAAGACGGGTCTGACGCATGCCTGATAGCATCAAATAACTAGCTACTGAGCCTGTTTAACCATCTTTTGCCAGGACCCAGAAACACACACTTTGGTGTCGACAAAGTCAAGGACAGAAAAATTAACAAAGTCAAGGATAGTGAATTGCATCAAGGTTTCATTTAATAATAGGATGTCACCTTATTTGTTTACTAACCTCACTACATCACCAGTATCTGACGAATGTGTTCAGTTAAAAGCAACTGGTCAAGACAATTGTTTTTCAGTATAGGTTCTCTTATGGAATGTTATGTGCATTTTTGTCTCTCCTGTTTTTAATTTTTCTAAGTGTTTTGTATCCATGAATTAAAATATGTATTTCTCTATGTTTTCTGTCGCAAATAATTGATCGACATGAAAGGTTGCACGTTGTGCAACTAGACACACCTGGCACGTGTGTAGACGGGTAGCTGTTTTTGTGGTATTCTTGTTGCATTATGGATATGACGATGCCAGTTAATAAATGAATTGACTGCAAATGAAATGATGGATGTCCACTCATTAATGATTTTCTCAAAGATGATATATTTTAAACAAAACAGGTTAGAAGGTGCATTGGGTAGGGAAGCTTTACACCCGTGCCCACCCACCACCCAAATGTACCCACCCCCAACAAGGCCCCAAATTACTATCCCCCTAATGGACCTCCCTCACCACCCAAACGTACCCACCCCCAACAAGGCCCCAAATTGCTATCCCCCTAATGGACCTCCTCCACCACCCAAACGTACCAACCCCCTTAAAACCTTTTTGTTCATGTATGTCTCCTGCACTGCCAAACACACATGGCATTATTTGCGTGTGCGGTTCTGTGCATGGGCATCCTTGCCTGAGGGCCCTGTCAGGCCATTTGAGCGCCTCCGTGGGCTGGCAGTTTTGGAGCTAGATGGGTTTGTGCTTGTGGACGGCACTGTTGCTGTCATTGTTGGCATACGTCCCAGATATGCCTGCTGGGCAAGCAACATGGACTCTGCTATGGTGGATGTATTGTTGTTGCCCTCCCGGACATGGCGTGCCAAGGTCACAATGGTGGTGGACAACCGTCCACGGCCCTGGAGATCCGACGCACAGATGTACTATAACTCTCCCTCTGCAGCCCGGCCTCCTCCCTCTGCAGCCTGGACTCCTCCAGCTGCCGCTCAACTAGCTGGGAAAGGGTGGCCTACTGATCCTCCATCCGCAGCATACGGGCATTCAGCTCAGCCATGGAGGGGGTTGGCAACCTCATGGGACTATGCAGTGATGAGGGCTGAACTTGAGGTCTTGAAGGGATGATAGGTCATCCAGGTTGGGCACCTCCCCCTGTAGCCCTACATCAGCCTGCAGGGCTGGGGTACTGTTGTCACTGCCTGCAGCCTCCTCCGCAGTGCATATGTTCTCAGGGATGGGATCTGTTGGCATGATGGATGGGCGTGGCACTTGTCTGGCAGCAGGCAGCATGGGGATGGTGGTGTTGGCTGGTGCATCCCTGCCAGCTGCAGCTGGTGGCTGAGTTGCAGAGCAGCTTGTTTCGTCCTGCTGGGCGGGGGTGCTGGGTTGCCCATGTGCAGGTGCACGTTGCCTCACCTGTTGGGTATTTTCGCTGTCACTTGAAATGGCTGTGGGGACACAGAGGGGATGCTATTAGTTGTGTGCTGGTACCTGATGGGTCCATCACATGCATCAGACAGGTTGATCAGTGAACATTTGCATTTACACGCATATTACTGTTGATGGTCATGTATTGTGGGGGTGTTGCTTATCGTCTGGGTCATGAATGGGTCCTTTGGGGCACTCCTGCACTGACTGGGGGGATTGTGAATGGGTCCTTTGGGGCTCTCCTGCACTGACTTGGGGGGTTGTGAATGGGTCCTTTGGGGCACTCCTGCTCTGACACGGGGGGGTTGTAAATGGGATCTTTGGGGCACTCCTGCACTGACTGGGGTGGTGGGGGGTTGTGTATGGGTCCTTTGGCACACTCCTGGGCTCAACAAGTACTCATGGCATTGTAATGTGTGCACTTACCAGCACCTGCAGGTGGGCTCACTCCTCCCTCTGCATCGCCAATTCTATGTATTGCCTCAAGGTGGAGGACACTGCTGCAGCGCTCCTCCCATGTCTGCAGTCTTAGTGGTGAAGCAGGCCCTCCACCTGTGCCACTGCTGCTCTGCCGGTGTGCAGCAATTAGGTTTTGCACCCTTAGTATGAGGTTGTCCCACCTCTTGTGGCAGTCCTTCACGCTGCGTGTTGTGACACCCACAGCTGTGCACTTGCGTGCAGCTTCTGCCCACACCTCCTTTCTACGCTGCTGGGTTGCACGGCGTTGGTCAGTGCTGAACAGCATTTTGGCATGCTGCACAATGTTGTCCACTAGTACAGTCAGCTCTGCCTCGCTGACGCATGGTTATTGCTATCTCTGTGCAGGGATCCTGGCTGCCATGGTGGTGGTCCTTTTTGCCTTCTCAGAGTGGTGATTTGGCCTGTGCTGACTCTGGATGGCAGTGGATTGTGGTTTATATAATGGCCGACTCTCTCTTTCTGGTTTCGGGGACATGGTATTTCCGCTTCCGTGTCCATGAGGACGGCGGCGGACACGGTTTTTACACTACTTTTGAGGGCGTTATGTTCATTTCTGTGGGTGTTTATGTGGTGATGACGACACCATTTCCGCGTTGGTGTGGTGCGCGCGACCGACAGGCTATAATCGGCCACTCTTTCCGCAACCTTGCAGACGCGGAAACTGTATCACCGTCGTCACGGAATCACTGCATTCCGGACCGCCGGACTCATAATGAGGCCCTATGACTAGGCGTTGGTGAAATTATCGCCAGCGGAAGTAAATCCCTCAATCAATCAATTCAGTTCTTGTTAGTAATTTCTCTTGGTGACCCAGTACAAAGTTAGTTTTATAACCACTGAGCCTCGATGCGATTTGGTTTGCCAATAGTAGCGCAATACAAATCCCTCCATCAATCAAAAAATCGGCGAAAAGCACCGCCACGCTAGTGGAGTTGATTTTTTTTCACATTTTACAACACTCATTGTCGAATTTCTTTTTTCAGCCGAAAATGTAATTTTTTGTCTGAAATTTCAGTTGGAATTCTGGACTAAAACATTTCACAACCCCTTAATTGGTCGAAATGACAAGCAAAAAACCGAAACTAGAGGTGGGAAAGGCTTGAAATTGGTAAAGCGGCTGGATTATATGAAGAATTCACAATTCATCAACAGAGCAAATTTCTGCAATTTCACCCACCCCTAGTTGAGACTCTAGTGAGCTTCCACTGTTGAGTTACTGTAAGTCATTTGAACCAGGCCTAAGTGTTCTCTTCTTGGACACCCATTTGCCTAAGCTTTGTCCATAGCATCACCCTATTGTTTATATCAAAGGCTGGTCTTAAATCAACAAGCACCTAATACAAGTGTGTCCCTCAAAATCCACATTCTTTTAGGCCTAATTTGGCAAGCCCATACCAAGATTGGTAGTCCAGAATGATTTGTCCAGGAAGAATAACATGAGGCAAGAAGGTGACAATAAAAGCCAATACAGAGGAAATTGAATTTAAGGCATAAATAAAAAGAAAGCTAGCAAAGAGAAGATAGAGACAGTGAAATAGAGATGCGAGGAGAGCGGATATAAAAGACGAATGGAATAATGGAAGACAGACTTTAAGGGAGCTAAGCGAGAAACAGGAAGACCAAAAAGTGCAAAAGAGCAATAGAATAGACATGAGAAAATAAGTGAGGAGATCATAAGCTTAGCAGCATTAGACGTCGGAAAGGGTAGAGCTTTATGGATGTCAAATAGATGATAATGACAGGAACGGGAATGATGGAAATGTGATGAATGAAAGATAAATCAGTATCAAGATAGTGGCCAATGTTCGGAGCAGTGCTAGAGATAGGAAGCAGGAAAGTAGGAAGAGACAACAGAAGGTGGGGGATGGGGGAACAGTATTAGCCAGGGAAAAGAGAACTTTGGTTTTGGTTGCATTCAAAACAAGAAATTGATCTGGAATCTAGGATTTGATAGCTAGAAGGCAGGAAGTAAGAATGTCATGGAAAGAAGGCGAAAAGGAGGAAAAGGACAGAAAAAGTTGAGTTTTGTCCCCATAGAAGTGATGAGATATCCCAAAGGATGAAATGATAGCAGCGAGACGAGAAGTATAAAGGGAAAAAGGAAAAGGGCACAATACAGAGCCTTGAGGAACACCATGAAGAAGAGGTAAAATATCAGAAGAAGACCCAGCCCAAAATACTGAGTATGTACGGTTGGAAAGATAAGAACAAAACTAAGAATAAACAGAGCCAGTCATACCAAAAGAGAAAAGAAGATGATGTCTATGTGACCATTTGCTACGGTCTCCTCTCCTCAAGGGCGTTAACCTCATTTACTCCTCCCATTTCTCCCATCTCCTCCCTATGGAAGCCCAGGAAAGTCTTTCTGTCTCCAAACTATGATTGCTTGTTTTGCACGTATCACCAATGTGGGATGTATTAACCCACTTATTCTCTGCCCTGCGGCATCACTGTGTGCTGATGGTGCCAGAATTATCAAAATGGCTGCAAAACCACTATGCGCGCCAAAATCTATGGAAATCGTGCCTTACAAGACAAAAAGATGGCTTCCAAATCTACCATGCATGTTGTCAGTGGTGGAACGGAGACCTCACTGCTGAAACATGTCACTGGGCTGCCCAACAAGTAAAAATGGAGACTGCATGAAAAGCAGTGTTTTGATGAATGGAATCCAGAATCTTGTTTTCAAATCCTTTTTCTTGGTTGCAGAAACTGCAGAATGCCGGTCCAAAACACTATCAAACATCCAATATTCTTGCTTGGTGTTACTAGTGACTTCATTCAAGAAATCATTATGAACATACAATGTCATGAAAAGTGGAATTTGTCATCAAAACATTCACAGCAAATGTGCCTGCCTGTGAAATCTGTCAAATTCTGGGCACAGTACCAGTGGCCGCCTGTGGACAGCTGTCGGTAGCTGGCATCAGAAGATTTAAACTTGTGCAACTGAAATCAAATGTCTGAATACTAAGTGACCTGTCAATAAGAGTGGTTTAGAAGCTGGAATCAGTGTTCTAGCTGCTTGTTTTGAAAATTGCAAGTTTATTTTAAACCAAGAAAAAATGTGCAAGAGAAATAACATTTAATTCTAAGCCTGGCTGAGCTGCAAGAACTTGAAAGGCAAGTTTCTGCCCAGAAGGAGGATACTTCCCCCCAGCTGAAACTCTCGGTGAGGTGCCAATTGCTGGGGAGCCAGAAGGAGACAATGGACTTCCTCCAACTCAAGGAGATGCTAATTAGGAAGGTTTGCAAATGGCCTCTGCCTGAAGGAACTGGGAGGAGATTGCTCCTGAGCTGGAAGAAGAGGAAGGAGGCGGGGACAGACAACCATTTGTTGATTCCCAAGGACAAAAAGCAAATGTTTAAAAAGATTGATAATTTAGTGTGTAAAATTGTGAAAAATATGTAAACCCCAGACTTATGAATCTAAGAGGCGCCAGAACTCTGTGCTTTGTTCTGGGAAGTAACAGTGGAAACTATGGTTTTACACCAAATGTAATTATGTCAAAAGCATGAAACTTCAGATGCTTATGCCCCTATACAATGTGCACATTTGTGGAAATTTGCTCCGAAATTGGACCATGTGTTCTGGCCAAAAAGGGCGGAATTCTGTCAAAAGCAGACCGAAGAGCCTACAGCGACAGGGCTTGGAAGAGTATCTGCTCCACAAAATATGTGATCTATGTAAGTTATTGTTAGAAAGGTTGCACATTTGTAAATATGGATTGTACTAAAAGTAGATTTTATGTTCAAAGGGACAAGGGGAGGATTTTCTGACTCATAAACCCACATCATCATGGTGACACCCTGTTTCCTTCTCCAATCAAGGGGGAGAATTGATTCTAACCTATAGCCTGCCTAGGGTGCGCACTTAGGATAATCCAGCACAGAAACCCCTTTACCATATGCATAAATAGAGAAAGCTGAGGACATAAAAACACACACAGATTCACCCACTATCCTGGAGAAGCACCCTGAAGCAGATGCATCCATATTCTTTGCTCCAGATTCCAGAAACTTGGCAAGCAGAAAGGCCCATTCCATTAGTTGAACCATTTTCAACTAGGCCATGAGTTATCAGAAACAGAAAGAATCCCACAAAATCTAAGGGGACCAAAAGAAACAGCTGGGCTGTGCTGTAACTGCTTTCCTGCTAAAAGAATCCTTACCAGAACCAAAAGATCCCATCCAGTTGTGCTGTGATGTGACCAGCGAGCCATTGCAGACCCAGTCCAGTCATGCTGTGCCGTGCAGACCAGAGCGCCTTCCTGCCCAGTCCGATGGGCCCAGCAGAATTTCTGAGCTGAATCCCTGATCTTGATGGACCAGAATTCCTGATGGTTCTGTTCAAACATATATAGAGAGTATCCATAGAATGGGACTGTGTCACTAGTATATGTACTGACCATAGTAATCCCTGTCTTAAACCCATCCTATCTTATATTCAGAACTGCATTGTTAGGAATATTTTTGAATTGCCTGAACTCTCTATATTATCCCTACTATCTTCCTTCGATACTAGTATTGTTAAATATCTTTGCGCTCACATATTTCATCTGAAGAAGGCAAGCTCCTCGGCAGGCAGTCGCCCGGATTCAGTGGCACCCTGGTCCAGTGGCTGTTCTTCCGTGTGGTATTTGCTTCTTCATAGTTATTTCCTAGTGTAAAGAAATCCTGTTTGTCTTTTGAAAGCGCAACAGTGTTTTCTCATTCTTGCACCTATCTCAGAAAAACAACCTTCACTAAAACGTCCATAACATCCTCAAATTTCCATAGAACCAAAAACCGCATTCCAAATCCATATAGTTTTCCCGCAATCACGATTACAACGCACAGAACATTTTACCAGACAGGAAATTTCTCTAACGTGTAAAACAGCTTTTGATTGCACCCAACCTCAATTTTAAGTTTTCACATTGCTTTCACATTGCTTATTAGTGTCAAATCATTGTTAGAGTTTGTCTGCAACTATCCAAAGCGGCTCCTATTATAATTGAAACAATTTCAGCAATTTAGCCCATATTTACTGTTTTACCCAATCCGTTCTCAGATAACTTTGAAAACCAATTTGACCGTTTGGCAATCAATTCTGTTTCTCTCTCGTGTTGCTGGGTGGAAATTGGGATTGTTACCTTGTTTGAATTCTGTATTCCTGAATACCTGCTCTCTCTCCTCCTATCTCTTTACATTACCTGTTGGGGGGTTGAGAGGTGTGCAGGGGGGAAAAAGAAACCATACTGCTATTTGATATGAACACACACAAAGGTATTTCTGTACTGATTTTTTTTTGCTCATTATTGCTCCTTGTAATTAAAGAGGTTGCCTAGTGTTGCATCACCCCATTGGTGATTATTGTATAACCATTAAACATAGTGTGATTATATTGTGAACTAAATAAATAAATATTTTAACTTTGCAAACCAGCCTGGTTCAGTGTGACCGGGGGGTTCCAAGAGAGAGGCGCTATATATGTGGTACATCGTTCAGAATAAAGAACATTTAGAGTCAAATAAATAAGGATTTCAGTTGTGCATTGCACGCTAGGCGTTGACTCAGGTAAAATGCCGGATTGAAATCACTTACAGATTGGGGGCTTATCACAAGATTTCTGAAGTAGACATACCACTTGTGACAGTCTAATACAGCGTGCTAACTGATGGGGTACATAAACCCTGTTGGGCTACCACACTGTGTTACACTGTAAAAACACCCTTCGATAGGAACGCTCCAAGGAGTTGGTCTGTTTTGCAAAAATAAAATAACTCCTGTAAGTCAGAAAGGAAATTAATATTTCCAGAATGGCAACCCAGTAGACATTAATATGACAAAAGAACCCCTACTGCACAAATTATTTGTCAGGGGTGAATGGACAGAGCAGGATCAGAAGGTCTGGCTGCAAGAAATCAAAGAACAAGCCACTGCCACAGGATTAGATATATGACAGGATCAGGGTCCATTACACATGGAACTTAGTGAATTGTACATGGCCCCTAAGGTGAAAGAAGAGCAAAGTAAAATTGCCAAAATAGCAGCATGTACCTCCACTTTGGAGCAATACAGGAAAAATATGCCGAAAACTTAGATCTTGCCAACAGGCAACTACAATCACTAGAAAAAACCCACACTGATTTGGACTCTGCAGAACAAAGGCTACAAAAGAGCCAAGAATCAGAAAATGAAACCAGACTGTACCTGATAAAAGTAAAAAGAGATCTGGATATCCTGCAGCAAGAGAAGGTAGAGCAGGATACCAAAGTACTGGCACTGCAAAAAGAGTGCCAAGAAAGTTTGGACTCTCTACTACGGAGCCAACAAAAGCTGGAGCAGCAGTTAAGCTATAATAGGGCCTGCACAGGGCAGATAACCGCCCTGGAAAATCAGATTGATGAGATAAAAGAGGAAAATAACAAATTAATTGTCAAAGACCTTGACTCCCAGACAGAATCTGATGAAGAGCGCCAGAAAGCTGGTGCACGTAAAAAACAAAGGGACAATCTGGCTACACAGAGGGGTACTCTAATTCAGGAAATTGACACCTTAGGCCAGGAGGTCAGTTATTTAAAAAACAATATGGAAAAAAATCATCTGGCCCTTCAGGGACTGGGTGAGCTCCAAAAAGACTATGAAAAACTGTTAGAGCACACCAGGAGGGTGGAAGATGCTCTAGCAAAGAATGACCAGGCCAGTAAGGACAGGGCTCAGGAGGTAACCCTCCTGCAGCAAAAATTGGCCCAATACTCCAAAATGACACAGGAAGTACAGAGAGACAATGAGGCTCTCTGTGAGAAAAATGATAGGCTCCACAGACAGGTAGCTATGCAGGAACAACTAATAGAGACTAGTAAGGTCTTGATAGAATAGCAAAAGGGTCAGGTTCTTGCATGGCAACAAGGAGTAGGGGCTGAGAGAGATGAGGTCCACTGGGAGAGGGAAACAGCTGAGCATAACCTCAGGAACCCTGGCACCAGAGACTTTCATCTCTTGAACTGCAATAACTCTGCCTTCCCCATGTCCACTGGTTCACATGAGCCAAGGGCCACAGGGATGGCAGACTTCAACCCAATGAGGAATATGGGACCAATAAGTCAGCGCCTCCCAGAAATGGATGGGCGGGCATCTGTGTATGGGTTCCCAAGTGCTAGGGCCATATTCTCTCATCAGGGAGACTCCAATGAGGGGATAATCAGAGAAATGGATCCTCAGAAATACCACTTGTCCAGAGATCAGATGGTAAAATGTAGTGGGGAATTCCATGAGGGTAGGCCCACTAAGAGTATATTAAAAACCTCTTCCCAGCTAGGACAGTGGAGGGGTACTCAGCCAATCCTGGGAGCAAGGAAGAGTCAGAAGACTCTTCTGAGCACCACAGGACCCAAGAAACTAGGCCCCCACATTCTGCCAGCCATTCCCAAGCTCGCAGAATCCAGGAGAGCCTAGAAGACCAGACAGGCACCTCTGGTAGCATTGCCTCTGAGTCAGAGGATGAGTGGACCAGGGTGACACGAATTAAGAAAGCCAATAAAGTCAAAAGGGCCTTGCTCAAGGATCCCCTGAAACAAATAAAAGCCATTAGGAGCATCATCACGCCCTATCACAAGAATGCAAAATATTCGGTTTGGGAGCACCTTGAGCTATTTGAACAGATGATGGACATTTTCCATCTAAAGGACAGCCAAAGCTGCATTCAGTATGTGAAGTAGACATTTTCTCCTGAGTACTCCAGCTTCTTTGCGGGGCTGGAGGATCAGAAGTATTCCAGATGGTCCACCTATAGGGCGGCCATACTGAAACATTTTTCCATTCACAGGAATCCTCAAGAGGCTCACAAGGCAGCCTATAACTTACAATGTGGGAAAGATCAGGCTCTGCAAGAATGTGTTCAGGAGTTGAAACGCGCCTTTGTGCAGACCACTAGAAGGGTGCGCACTGACAGCAAAGAATTGGTAAACACTTTCCTTCATGCTCTCCTTAAGTATATCATGACCCAGCTAGTGAGGGACTTTCACGAGAAAAGATCACTAGACTGGGTCATCGAACAAGCAACATGCATCTAAGAGGTGCAGAAGCTGTTGGAAAACAAAAATAATCCCAAAAGCCCCAAAACTACTAACACCCCTGCTGCTGCTAAAGTGGCAGAGGTGAAGGTTGCCCCCATTTTAGATTTGGAAATGGGGGTCTAAAAACCTGCCCACACAGAATCAAAACAACCCCAAGCCCAGAAGGCCCTTGGGCAAACAAAAACAGGGAGCCAGGGAGGTAACCCCACAAATGGAGCCCCTAACTCCCCTGACTACATCGGCCCACGCTACAAGGGTAATAGACCCATCCTGGGTTATGTGTGGACTCCTCCAGCCCAATGGGGGGGGGGGTCCAACCAGACAGCAGGAAACCCAGGGAACTTCCCTCCTCACTTCCCCCAGGAGGGCAGTAATCCCCCAAATACCAGACAAAATTTAGTTCCTAGGTACCCGCCAAACATTAATCCCCAAAACAATCCATCCTTTTTTCCCCACTTTCCTGAGCCCAGACAGCCCAATCCGGGAGCGGGGAGGCCAAGGGTGGAGGTGTACCCAAACTTCCCTAACCCAGGGTATTTTCTGAGAAGGGATAAGTACCCTTCCCGGGATCAACCTAGGCGAGACATGAGGACCCTGTACCAGCCAGAGCGGGTGTCCCAACTAGAGCGCCAGGTCCAAAACATGGCACAGGATCTGGGTCACATGCTGAGGGCTCAACAGAACCCTCAGATGAGCATGGCAGCTCAGAATGCCTCAAATCCAGGATCTGGTGCTCCAGAGCAATGACAGGGGAAGAACCCTGACAACCCACCGGTTCCCAGGGAGGAGGGAACAGGGGTGTGAAGCCTTGGAGGAAGCTTCCTTCCCCACTTGTGAAAATCCCCTGGAAACCCAGGAACCAGAAGCAAAATCTCCTGCCCCCGACAGTCTGCCGCCCAAGGAGCAGAGGGAGGGGGTTAGGAGAAATAAAGAACCTACAAAGACTCATTTTGAGGAGGAGGTACAAATCTTACAGTTTGAAGGAGAGGGATCCTCAGAGGATTCTGGGAAAAGGATTTTCTCTTTCAGGGATGGGGGAACTCCTCCCAAAGAAAAATGGGTTCCAAAGGATCCAAATCCAGACTGGGTAGATGTGGGGACCGAGTTGAAACTGCCCATCAGTACTCAGAATGACCAGAATGAAAATCCCCTAGTTCAAACCATCCTGGTGACTGCCTCCAAAAAGGGGGGGCGGGCAGTAGCCCAGTATCAGAAACAAACAGAATTCTGCCAAAATCACCTCTCTGTCAGTGTCCAAAACCAAGAAATTGACCCACCAGTTGTCCAAAAATGTGAATTATCTTTGCCCCCTTGAGGAAAGAAGGCAAGATTCTATGCCCCAGTCCAAATGCAGGGGCAATGTACAATTTCGGCACTGGTGGACACTGGATCCCAAGCTACCCTTCTGTCAAAAAGGGCCTTTGACCAAATGAGTTTGGGAATGGTAGAGGAATACCAAATTCCTCTCACCCCTCTTCCTGGACAACTTCAGAACTTCGACAGGAAGGAAATTCCCGTTGAGGGTACTGCAGATTTGGACATTAAAATTGGGCGACACAAGGTGAAGCACCCGCTCATAGTTGTGACTCCAGAGGGCACACCTTGTTTACTAGGGAATGACATCCTGCGTAGGTTGTCTCCCGTCATAGATTGTGTAAACAAGGTCCTCTGGTCCCAGACTAGCCAACCAATAAAATTGAAACATAGGGCCTCATTACAACTTTTCCGGTCTGGACTGTGGTGATTCCGCGGTGGCGGTAACAAAGTTTCTGCGTCTGCAAGGTTGCGGAAAGACCGGCCGATTACATGCTGTCGGTCGCTCGCACCACACGTACGCGGAAACGGTGTAACCGCCGCCGCGGAAACACCCAAGGAAATGGACATAGCGGTGCCACAAGTAGCGTAAAACCGTGTCCGCCACCGTCGCCACAGAACCGGAAACATCATGATCCCCAAACAGGAAACAGAGAGGCGGCCATCATATAAAGCACTATCCATTGCCATCCAGAGTCAGCACAAGCAGAATCCTCACTGTGATAAGCCAAAAGGGACCACCAGCATGTCTGTCCGGATTCCAGCCCAGGGCAGCGCAAACAGCGCTTTAGTGAGGCGGAGCTAACTGTTCTGGTCGAGCACATAATGGAGCATGCTGACATGCTGTTCAGTGCCGTCAACGGCGTGCTACACAGCAGCGGAGGAAGGAAGTGTGGGCGGAAGCAGCACGCAAGTGCACCACTGTGGACGTGACTGTGAGGAGCATAAAGGACTGCCACAAGCGGTGGGACGACCTCAGACTGAGGGTGTGGAACCTGATCTCCACACACTGCCAATGCAGCAGTGGGACAGGTGGAGGACCCCCTTCCCCACTGAGGCTGCAAACATGTGAGGAGCGCTGCAGCAGTGTCCTCCACCTTGAGGGCATCCATGGGATCGGGGATGCGGAGGCAGGAGTGAGTCCACCTGCAGATGCTCGTAAGTGCACAAATATGAATGCCATATGAGTATATGTTGAGGCCAGGAGTGGCCCAAAGGACCCATTAACAACCCCCCCCCAGGCAGTGCATGACTGGGCCAAAGGACCCATTAAACCCCCTCCCCACCAGGCAGTGCATGACTGGGTCAAAGGACACCATCATGATCCAGATGGTGACCCATATCACTACAATGCATTTCCGGCAACAAGCAGATGCATGTAAACACTACTATTAAATGATCAACCTGCATGATGCAGGCACCACCATATAACTAATTTCATGCCCTCTGTGTCCCCACAGCCGTATCAAGTGACAGTGATACTGCACAACAGCCCAGGCAATCAGCTCCTGCACGTGTGCAAGCCAGCGCCCCTGCCCAGGAGCATGCTGCCAGCAGTTCGGCATCTCTGCCCCCAGTAGCAACTGCAACACATGTGCCGGCCACCATCACTAACATCTCCACCATCTCCACGCTGCCTGATGCAACACAGTTGCCACAGGCACCCATCATGCCAATGCAACCCACCGCAGAAAGCATCTGCACTGCAGAGGAGGCAGCATGTAGTGACAACAGTGCCCCGGCAGTGCAGTCTGATACAGGGCCACAGGGGGAGGTGCCCACCCTGGATGACCTGGAATCGTTCCATCAGCTGGAGTTCAGCCCCACATCACTCCACAGTCCTATGAGGTCACCTACCCCCTCAATGGCAGAGCTAAATTCCTGCATGCAGCGGATGGAGGAGCAGCAGGCTACCCTCACCCAGCTGGTGGAGAGGCAGCTCGAGGAATCTAGACTACAGAGGGAGTGCTACAGCACATCTGTACGTCGGATCTCAAGGTCCATTGGACGCTTTGCCAGCACTATAGTCACCCTGGCACGCCATGTGCGGGAGGGCAATGACAACACCTCGAGGATTATCGAGTCCATCTTGATTGGCCAACAGCCGAATCTTGCACATTTGCCACCTATTCCAGATTCTGTGCCATCCAATACCACCACCCCATCCAGCTCCACCACTGCCAGTCCACGGAGGCGCTCAAGTCGGCTAACAGGGCTCTCGGGCAAGGATGCACAAGCGCAGAAGCGCACACGGAAATGATTGCATGTGTGTCGGGCACTGCAGGACACATGTGGACTAGAAGGATGTGAGGGGGTGGGTACATTTGGGTGGTGGGGGAGGTCTAATAGGGGGTTTGTGTATTGGGGCCTGGTTGGGGGTGGGTACATTTGGGTGGTGGAGGAGGTCCAATAGGGGGTTTGTGTATTTTGGTCTGGTTGGGGGTGGGTATATTTGGGTGGTGGGGGAGGTCCAATAGGGGGTTTGTGTATTGGGGCCTGGTTGGGGGTGGGTTCGTTTGAGTGGTGGGTGGGCATGGGTGTACAGTGTCCCTAACCATTTCACCTCATTCCCTGTTGTGATTTCATCAATATATCATCATCTGAAAAAACATACATGAGTGGACATCCATCATTTCATTTGCAGTACAACAATTAATTTACTGGCATCACCATATCCGTACAATGCTGTGAATGTGCTGTCTCTCAAAAGTAAATGCGAATCAGTGCATCCCGTACTTGTTGTCCATCAAGTGGATCCCCAGGAGGAGGTTGAGCCATCCCATCCCCATCCCATCCCCATCCCCATCCCCATCCCCATTCCCATCTCAATCTCCATCTCCGTCTCCATCCCCATCTTCATCATCTGCATCTGGGGGCATTGGAATGTTCCTGCGCAGGCACAGATTGTGCAGCAATCACAGCACAATCGAGCGTAATTTTACCCGTCTTCACTGGGCTGTACAGCAGTGATCCGCCAGATCTGCTCAAACAGCCGACCCAGGCCTTCAGTAGTCCAAATGTCCTCTCAATCATGCCACGTGTGCGGACATGTGCCCTGTTGTAGGCCTCTTCATGCCTGTTCCCTGGCCTCCGTACAGGATTCATCAGCCATGGCGTGAGTGCATATCCAGCATCACCTACATGTGGGGGACATGTCAGTGTTTGTAGTATCATGTCTTCATCAGATGCAGTGCAATGTTTTGTCATTGTTCATTCTTTCATATGTGGCATGCAGTGGTTGGACCAGTGGGTGGTTCTGTTCTTTGGTCATCGTAGAGGACATTGGCAACTGGACCTTGACCAACGCATTGGTGTGCATGTGTACTCTGCCCTGCGGGTGACATTGGCTTGTGAGTATGGCATTGTGCAGTGATGTGCATACATGGCAGAGTCAGTCCACTGTGATGATGTAGACGATGCAGGACGTCTCATGTACAGCCATCATGTGCATTGGGAGGGCAGTGTTGCATATTGTGGGTGGGGGTTTGTAGTGGCTCCAGGTGTATGTGCCAGCAGCAGTTCAGGCTGTGTGTGTCATGTGCCAGGGTGTGTACGGGGACACAGTGGCAACCTGTTATATGTTGCTTTGTGATGTTTGGATTCTGCTGTCTATTAAGTTGATGGGTGGGGGGGTGATGCATGTGCAGTCGCAGCAGCACACTCACATTGCTCATTGCCCTGGACACACACACACCACTTCCACAGGGTCGTTGCATTGGCAGCTGTACTCACCCAATAGCCATGTGCTTTGTCCAGCATAGCGTTCCATGTACCGTGGCAATGTAGAATTACGCAGTACCATTGAGTCATGTGTTGAGCCTGGGAAACGTGCGCAGCAATGTGTTATCACTTGCGTGGCATCACATACCATCTGTACATTCAGTGAGTGGTACTGTTTCCTATTGCGGAACACCATCTCGATTGCACGTGGTACTGTCAGTTCAATGTGGGTGCAGTCAACTGCCCCTATGCAATTTGGCATGCCTTTTATGGCATGGAAGGCCAACTTGGTAGCAATTACTTGGAGGAGGGTACGGGGTAGGGCAATCTGTTCAGACACATGGCGAAACAGGGAATCCAGTACCTGTACCGGGATTTTGTAGAAACAAGGTTGTGATAGGCCGTGCAGCTCACCAACTGTGTGTTGATAGGTACCGGTGCCAAGAAAATGCAGAAAAGACACAACCTTCAGGAGGGGGAGATGGCGGTGGGGGTGTCTATGTGGCTGCTGATGTTGTCCTCTACAATGTGTGGATCTGTCCTGGGGTAAGGTTCCAGGGTGAGGCCCTGATGCGTGGTATTGCAGGCTGCCTGCGGGGTGGTGCCCGCTGGACAATAGGATTTGTGATGGGTACAGGGTTAGCTAGTTGCCGCCTGCGCCTCCTACACCTCCGCCTCCTCCACTGCAACATTACTGCCATCATATGCAGTGTTGCCTGTTAGTTAAGTAGGCCCAGTCCCAATGCTACTAGAGCTACTGCCTGCATGGTTCTGTTTTGAGTTGGCCTGGGTGTGGACCTTTTGTAGGCTCCCAGTGGCCTGCTGGGTCCAGCTGGGCTGATTTGGTGCACCTGTGCCCTGATTCAGGCACTGTTTAACGTCATGTTCGCGGTGGCGGCGGTACCGCCGCTGTGATCACAGTTTTAATGCTATTTTTCTGGCGGTGTTTCCATGTCCGCACTACTTGCGATGCTCACAGTGTTTAGTATTGCCAGTAACGGAGGGGTTTCCGTGCAGGCAGAGTTTACGGGAGCTTAAACTCCGTGGTGGAGGTTGAAGGTGGTGCTATTTCCGGGTCCACAGGTCATGATTAGGCGGATGCGGAAACAGTGCCGGTATGGTTATATCGGCAACGTTAAGTCCAGACCGGTGTATTTGGTCAGGATTTTGTTCAACCATGTTAGTTTAAACGGCACATGCCACATGGTTGAACAAAATCCTGACCAAATAGAATTTCACTTCCAGAATAATCAAATCCCAGACGTGACAGTAATAGCAGTAGGACAACAAACTGGTGATGGTGAGTCCTCTCTATTCTGAAAATCAACCTTCCTTCCAGTCTAATGCGGCATTCCACACTGGAAAGAAACACTCGGAAATTCTTTACAAATTCATAATCAGAAAATCCCACTCCTGTAGCTCAGAAAGAGGAGAAATCAGCTCAAAACTTGGCTGATATTCAGAAAATTGGAGAGCAGTTGTTCATCCCTATTCAGTTACATGTGGGGAAGGACTCTGTTCTCGCCCGAGTAAGTGTGAACAATGGTAAGAGCTTCATCAGCGAAGCCATGTTCCGCAAACTCCCAAAAGATCCAGCCATTCCCACATTTAAACTGTTAGACAAATGGGAAATGGACCTGGAAACACCCAATTTCAAGCATCTCCTGCCTAGCAGGTGTATGCTCACAATTTCCATAGGCAACAAGAGCATAGTCCATAATTGTTGGTCGTGCGAGATGTCTCTGCTCCATTTTATTTAGGTAGTCACATTCTCAATCGCTTTGCTATTAGTTTGGAACTAATAAACTTCAAAGCTTGGTCCCGATTAGAGGGTAATCCTATGGACTTTCATGACCCAAAGAAAGCATTTAGGTGAGCTCAACTGCTGCCTTATGCAGTTGAAATTCAGATTGGAGAGGAAGTCACCATCCCAGAACAGACCCGACAATTCTCACTAGAAGTAAAAATTAAAAGGGGACAGCAACTGAAAAACCCTGATGCCTATATTCATCTTAATGCTCACTTCCAACAGCAAGGGTTGGGGGTAAACCCAACACCACTAGTCAACATAGAACATGACACCATTCCAATAGAGGTGGATAACAGCGACTTAAAGAGTATTACTCTAGCCGCAGGCACCATTATTGGAACGGCGGTTGATGACTGACATTTTTCCATAGATTTAGGTAATGAACTGATAGGACCAATCCCCTAGGACTGTTTTGACAGTGATAGCGATGATGACGCAACACCAGACAGGATCTTCACCTGGCATGGGGGGAATTTCCTGGTGTATTCTTCCTGCCCTTATGGTAAGGAAGATGTGACCTGTGACTTCAGGAGGGATGAGGTGATTTTCCAAGTCCACGAGGACTGCCTTCCCCACCTGAAGCCTCCAGTCCAAATCAGCATTTTGATCAGGGACTTCTCCACCCAGCTGGAGGAGGCCGCTGAGATAGGAAAACCAGAAGTCTTTCCAGGATTCAGGCAGATGGTTGAAGAGAGAGTCAACCTAGTTTTCTTAGATTTTCAAGATCTCTTTGCGGTGAACTCATATGACTGTGGTCGCACCGACATCCACACAACAAAAATTCCCACGGACCCTGGCATGACTCCAGTGTTTGTGAAGCAATATCGCTTGCCTCTCGCATCAATGGAGTCCCTTACTGAAATATTTAAGAACCTTGAGTCCCATTGGATAATTCGTCCAGTCCACAGCACTTTCAATAATCCGGTGCTGGGGATTTTGAAACCAAACGGCCAGTGGAGACTCTGTGCTGACCTAAAGGAGCTCAACAAACGGGTCCATACTTCCCGATGGCCTCTTCCCTACATTGACCAAGGGCTGCCCCAGATCCAGGGGTCAAGGGTATTCACTGCCATTGACTTGACCAATGGGTACTGGACTGTCTCTGTCAGTAGGGAGGACCAATACAAGCTGGCCTTTACCTTCAGGGAGCAGCAATACACTTGGACCCGGACTCCCTTCAGATACATCAACTCTGGCAATTAATTTAGCATTTTTCTACACAAGGCCATGCCCAACCTGGGTGAGAGGGGTAACCTGGCGTATGTAGTTGATGTTCTAGTCAAAAGCTCAACTGTGGAGGAACACATAGCGGAGATCTGTTATGACACAGTTGAGGGCTGCTGGAGCAAAACTCTCCTTTCAAAAGGCACAGTGGTGCAGAACCCGTGTCAATTTCTTGGGTATGAGATAACTCCTCAGGGTCCCTGTCCCCAGGAAAAGAAAGTGGGAGCACCCCAGAAATTAAAAGACAGCACAACTCTGCGGGAACTAAGGAGCCTCCTTGGACTGACTAATTACAGCAGAAAGTTCATTGAGGACTATGCAGAGATCACAAGACCCCTGATCCATTTTTCGAAGGTGGGCTCAAGTGGGAGTGGGGTCCAGAACAAGCCGAGGCAGTGAGACAACTCAAAAGAAACCTCTCACAAGCGCCTTGCCTAGCTCACCCTGTCAAAAACAAAGAGTTCTTCTTGGAGACAGGGTTCTCAAATACCTGCTTGACTGCAGTATTATATCAAAAGCATGACAAAGTCAATAAAGTAATCTCCCATGCAAGTAAAACTTAACTTTATCCTCTGTGGAGGAAACATTCTACGATTGTGAGAAGGCACTCCTGGCAACGGTGTGGGCATTGGAGAATTACTGCCTGTTTATCCAGGGGGAACAGATCATTGTGGAGACTCCACACCAGCCTCTGCAATATCTCCAACGTGACAGAATCTGGGCCGGAAATGTGAGTAATTCCCAAATTACTTCCTGGATTCTGTCAATGCAAGGCTTTCCTCTGGAGGTCAGATATGGCAAAAACAAGAAGAGTCCCCTCGCGCAAGGTCTGGCTGACTTGCATGATTGTGCCAGAGAAAACTTTCTCGGGGACGAAAGTCTTAAAATAAAGGACAACATGGAGGCATACCTTAATTCCCCACACAAAGTCTTTGAAGAAGACAAGTGTGAGGGAATGCCCACTGTCTATGTGGGTTGATGCTCCTACCATGTTGACAACAACGGGGTAAAAGAACTTGTGTCCGGCGTAGGGAATGCATGGGTGAATGATGCCCCAGAACCCTCGGCTGGGTACAAAATCGGTCCCTGAAGTAGTCAAGTGGCAGAGTTGATGGCTGTGCATCAAGCCATCCTCACTGCTGTACGACACCAACTCCACGAAATGGTCATGATCGCTGACTCAGATTATGTACGGAACGGGTTCGTGGAGCACCTGGTTAACTGGAAAATCAGAGGCATGCTATGTGCTAATAACAAACCATTGAAACATGGAAAATGAATACAGAATATTGATGATCTGGTCACCTCGAATGGGATGACCATCTACTGGAAAAAGATTAAGGGTCATTCTAAAGTAGAGGGACCAGACAAAACTGGAAATGACCTAGCTGATCAGCTGGCCAAAACTGGAGCCATCCAAGGGGATCTACTTGAGATCGAGTCCCTGTTGGGGGAAATCCAGGTCACTGCTATCACTAAGTCCCAGACAAATGCTCACAATGAACTCTCAACTGCACAATGGAGTAAGGAGACCCCAGATGCTAATTTCATTACGGCTCAAAAAGGGGATCCAATAATTGGTAAGTGTTGTCAACACATTGAGGACCCTGAGAACTTTCCCCTGACGGATACCGATTACATAGGGAAAGAGGACCTCAGAGTGTTGATGAAAAGTCCAGAAATGTTCCGAATCCAAGACGGTTTGTTGGTAAGGAGATCCATAGCTGGCCATGACCAGTGGGTGGACCCTACCTCATTCCGAAGCCTGATGCTAAGTCACGTCCATGATGCGGCAACAGCCAGTCATCGGGGGTTTCATACGACACTAGAAATCTTAAGAGAGATTGCATACTGGCCACAAAAGGGGTAGGACCTCGACCAATACTTGAAGGGGTGTCTTGTGTGTGCACAATTTCAGCCAACATCACTCACACACTGTGCTCCCCTCCAAAAGAGGGGGATGACACTGCCTTGGTCAGATTTACAAGTCAATTTTATCGGGCCCATGATTCGCTCCTCTAGGGGGAACAAGTACATGTTGACTGTGACATGTTTGTTCACTAAATGGGTTGAATGTCTCCCGGACCCAAATTGCAAGGCAGAAACAGCAGCTGCCTTGATGATCAACCACATCTTCTCGCGTTTTGGACTACCCCAAAGGATTGAGTCAGACCGAGTTAGTCACTTCACTATTGAAGTGATGACAAAGATGTGGGAGATACTTGGGGTCAAAAGGAAACTACACATTGCCTACCGTCAGCCTTTAGTGGTGGAGTTGAGAGATACAACAAGACAATTGTCAGCATATTAAAAAAGTTTGTGGCAGGTTCTGGGCCAAGTTGGGACATTCGACAACCTCTTGTCCTGATGACCATCAGATCTACCCCTTCTTCTGCAACAAAAATGTCACAGTTTGAGCTGATGACTGGATGAAGGATTGTGCTTCCACAGCATCTGCTCTACAGAACCCAAGAGCAGACCTTGATGAATGCCTTCACAACTCATGAGTATGTTGAGAATCTGAGAAAACACCTTGAACATGCTTTTGCCTATGCTCAGTAATATCTAGAAAGATCTGGAGACAGTATGAAGACCCACTATGACCTTAGGACAACTAGAAAAGAATACCAAGTAGGAGACCAGGTCTACTTGTACAATTTCCAAAGGAACCAGGCCAAACAGCGCAAATTTCTTCCTAGCTGGCGGGGTCCTTTTGGAATTGTAGACAGAATCTCACCAGTCACCTACAAAATCCGCATCCCCAAAGGCAGTTTGGCAGAAGGGGAAGATAAGTGGGTCCACATCAACCAGCTGAAGTGTTGCCATCCTAGGCACACTCTGCAGCAACTAAAGGAGCCATCTGGAAACCCAGAGGGGGACATTCTGGATCCTTAGAAAATTCCAATCATTAAAAACCATTCCTCCTGTTAAAATTAGTAGTAATTACAGGTGGCAAAGATTGTATGTCAAATGTACGCATCTGCCCAACTACATGAATAGTGGTGGGGAAATGTCTATAACCATGCTCTGTTCTGTAATCATAGTACTGAGACCCTGGATTCCAAGCACCAAGGAGGACCCGGAGGAAAGACCCAAGCGGCCCAGGGTATCGCTCCATACTCCAATCCGGAACCGGCGAGGAGAACCTGTCGATCCAGCACTGATGGGAGAAGCAGACACATTTTCCCACTTGGACCAAAAAGAAAGAATGACATTCCAATCTCCCCACTTCCCCTTGACGGGCGGTCAAATTTCAAGTCGTGAGGGGGGGCTTTGTGGGATGTATTAACCCACTTATGCTCTGCCCTGCGGCATCACTGTGTGCTGATTTTGCCAGACTTATCAAAATGGTCGCAAAACCCCTATGCACGCCAAAACCTATGGATATTGTGCCTTACAACACGAAAAGATGGCTGCCAAATCTACCATGCATGTTGTCAGTGGTGGAACGGAGACCTCACTGCTGAAACATGTCACTGGGCTGCCCAACAAGTAAAAATGGAGACTGCATGAAAAGCAGTGTTTTGCTGAAGGAATCCAGAATCTTGTTTTCAAATCCTTTTTCTTGGTTGCTGAAACTGCAGAATGCTGGTCCACAACACCATCAAACATCCAATATTCTTGATAGGTGTTACTAGTCACTTCATTCAAGAAATCATTATGAACATACAATGTCATGAAAAGTGGAATTCGTCATAAAAACATTCACAGCAAATGTGACTGACTGTGAAATCTGTCAAAATCTGGGCACAGTACCAGCGGCCGCCTGTGGAGATGTGCATCAGAAGATTTAAACTTGTGCAACTGAAATAAAATGTCTGAAAACTAAGTGACCTGTCATTAAGAGTAACCTAGTTTGTAACTATTCAAATCCCAGGGTTTAGAAGCTAGAATAAGTGTTCTAGCTGCTTGTTTTGAAAATGGCAAGTTTATTTTAAACCAAGAAATGTTTTTCAACAGTAATTACACGCTAGGTGTTGACTCAGGTGAAGTGCCGGATTGAAATTTCTTACACCAACCTCCTAATTATCTTGATTCATATTATTCAATTTCTTTAACAAGTCTAAGTGGCATTCTAACAGTTATTTTTGTTTTAGCACCTTCGACCTTAGATTCAGTGTTCTTTTTGGCAAGTGAAGTAATTTGTTCATTGTCTTCTTCATTTACTTGTATTTCCTCTGAATGTAAGAGATCTTCATTTCATTATTTTGGCATTGTCACTGTCTTTACTTGTATCCTAAAGTGTTTGAAATGGGAATTAGTTCTGTTATTTATTTTCAGATGCAGCAGTTACCACAGTTCCTCTTTGTGTGATTACTTGGAGCAGGGTGGGTGAGCCTTGGAAGCACTTTGCTTTAACTGTCCTTATCTGACCATGGTGTCTTACTGTATCTCAAATATATTTTCCTTTGCTCCTCGTCTTTTATTGATGTCTACCTTTGTCTAGTGTTTTGTCATGGTGTCTCCGACCCTGATGTCTGCATCCCTTTTATCTGTTATGATGAGACCTCCACGACCTTGAGTCTTCAATGGACGTTTCTTCATGAGGTCTACCGGGGTGAAGGAATCATATGGAATTGTATGATAATGTTACAACATGCAACTTCAGGCTCATGGGTGTTCTTTTAAATCACAGACATACATATTTCAGCCATTCCACTGGCTTGAGGCCATAAGGGTGTCATTTTCTAATGTTGAAAAACTCTGGTGTGCAGCTAAACTCTTGAAGTCCACACTGTTCTTTCATTTCAGTTACTGCTATGAAAATTGTTGATTATGTGGTTCTCATTACTGGAAACCTTGCATATTCATCGATTGTTACTCGCAGATATGATCCTTTCTGGAAAGGACCACAAAAGCCCATGGCAACTCTATACCGCACATCTTTTGGAAGTTCAGTAACCTGCAGTGAAAGCAGGGATCATCCCTAGGTGAGAATTCACATACTGTACAATTTGGTGTTTTCGATTCCGCTACAGACTACGTGAGCTTCTTTGACTACCACTTTTCCCATTAACAAAGTGATGTAAATATTTGTATTTGTAATTGTAATTGTTGCAAATAGCCTTGATTTCTTGGCAGTCACAGAAACCTGGCTACACCAGGCAGCTGGACCCGCACTCTCCCTTGCCCTGTCTGAAAACTATACCATCATCAGGCCAGACAGAACTGTCGGTAAAGGTGGAGGAATAGCCTTCATTGCCAAAACCCAGCTAGGCCTCAGAGCCATCCCATCTGCCAGCTTCCCTTCTGCAGAACTTCTCACAGTGAAACTAACCCTCTCACCTACCCAAACCATACTCTTACACCTTATCTACCGGCCTGCCGGCCCACGACTCTCCTTTGAAGAAGACATCCTGAACCTCCTCACCACTCACACTAAATTAGGATCACACACTATCCTCCTAGGAGACATGAACATTGGCTCCTAGACCCTAATGATCCTCACGCCCTAGCGGTGGATAGCACCATCTCTAACGTGGGATTCTTACACAGAATCACTACACCCACCCACTCCTAAGGCAGAACGCTGGACTGGATCTCGGACTTAAATTGTTCCATACCCATCACCCAAAATGAACCTGTAGCCTGGTCAGATCACCATCTCATCTTATTCTCCATCCCGGGGCCATCCCCCAACAAAACCTCTTTAGCACCTCCATCGCTATCCAGGAACTGTCGCAATATAACCATGGACAGCACCCAGCCTCTCATTAGCGACATCCTCAACGAGAACAATTTCAGCACCCGTGACGCATCTAATTTGGTCGACTTATACAACAACAGTCTCAAATCTGCTTTGGATATTGCAGCCACTCTCAAACTCAAAAAAGCCAAACCCCAGTCTCACCGTAACAAATGGTTTACCTCCGAACTAAAAAGTCTCAGAGACTTAAAAAGAGCAGCCAAATCCACCTGTCGCAAATCCTCGTCCATCAATAACAAAACTGCACTTTCATCAGCTTCTGCTATCTATAAAGAGTCTATACTCTCAGCAAAAAAAAGATACCTACAACTCCAGAATCCAGAATGCAAAATCCAGTATCAAGGAACTCTTCTGTATCCTAAAAGAGCTCGAATCCCCTGCACCACCTTCACAAGACTGCATCAAAGACACTGAGTGGTGTAGCAAAATTCAGCGAGCACTTGCTGATAAAATCACCCTGCTCCAAAATAAGATCAACGCCAAGAAGGCAAGCCTCACATCTAATGCCCAGCATGCCATGGACCCTAAGAAAACCCCAATAACATGCACCCCCTTCAGCTTCTCTCAAGTCACCCCGAAGGAAGTAGAGGACATTATTAAAAGCCTGGAACCCTCTCACTGCCAAGGCGACATTTGCCCAGCCACTCTGATCAAAGAAGGTGCCAAAAACCTTGCCCCTTTCATCACCGCACTAATAAATTCCTCCTTCGCCACCAATCAAGTTCCCAACAATCTTAAGGAAGCATGGGTATGCCTCTTCTAAAAAAACTTAATCTCGTTCCAAATGTTCCCACGGACTACAGGCCCATCACCACTGTCTCTTTCCTCCTAGAAAATTCTGGATCAGAAGGCTTATCTGCAAATACAGAAGCACCTCGAGGATAATGAACTCCCTGTTCTCAGACAATCAGGATTCAGACCCAGACACGGAACTGAGACTGCCCTTCTAGACCTAAAGATCCAAAAGGACAAGGCAAAGGATAAGGATAAGCTCTCAATCCTCCTACTCCTAGACCTTTCCGCAGCCTTTGACCTCGTCGACCATCAGATCCTCAGCAAACATCTGATCACAGCAGCAGCTTTCTCCACGAATGCCTCCGACTGGATTAAATGTTTTTTATCTAACAGGACTACCAGTTTCTTCTACTCATCAGCCTCAGCTGACCCCAAACCTATTCTATGTGGCGTCCCTCAAGGTTCTTGTGTGTTGCCCACATGGTACAATATATTTACGAAGCTACTCTTCGACCGTCTGGATAGTTTAGGTGTCTACACCAACTGTGCAGATGACACCCAAGTCCTCATCCCCCTCACTGGCTGCTATGACCATGATTCCAAACTTTTAAACACCATCTACCTCAAAATCCAGGCCTGGATGGCTACCAATGGTCTATATCTCAATGACGATAAGACGGAGCTGATGATTGTGGGAACTCCGGAACACCTGTACAAAATCGACAATAAATATTCCTCCTTTGTCATTGATGGCAACACTATTAGGGTTTCCAGAGAAATAAAAACACTGGGGGTCTACCTTGATTCACCTCTCTCCCTCAAAAAACAGGTAAACAGCCTAGTGACCTCCATGGCCTACACTAACAAACTGATCTACAATTGTAAAGCCTGCCTGTCAACAAGCAGCTGCCTAACGCTAGCTAGAGCAATTGCGCTCTTACTGTAACACCCTTTTCCTGGGCTCTACTGAACAAAACCTAAACAAACTCCAGGTACTTCAGAATAACTCCCTGAGAGCAGCACTCAGCCTCCCCAGATCTTGCCATATCTCCCTTCACAGACAGAATGGCTACTGGCCATCACGCACAAATGTCTAACAAATTCTGCCCCAAAATATCTGGCTGATAAGTTTTGCAAACACCTTCCCACTCGTACTACCAGATCCGCCCACTCACACTACCTGATAGTACCTAGATACAATCTGAAAACAGCTGGAGGAGCCAGCTTCCCAGTACAGGCTGCCAAACGATTAAACTCAATTCCCATCCCTCTCAGAAAGGAACCCTTGTTCCTCACCTTCAAAGCCAACATAAAAAATTGGCTGAGCAGTAGGTCTCCTCTTCAGTAGACCGTTACCTTGCATACTTACCTTTGTGTATTTAAGAATTTGTATCTAAGAATGAATTCATCTTGCATACTTCATATTCGTATTTGACTCTATGCCTTCTTTCTCACTCACCGGCCCCCCTGTAACCGGGGTCCCTCATTGTTATTATTATTGTTTGAATTATGCCTGCACCATTGCACATTGCCTACAAGTTTCTCAAGCGGCCAGTTACCTCAGGGTTTGGTGCGCGATACAAATAATGAACAAATGCAAATACAAAATACAAATTCAAACACCCAGAAGAGCTGCTAGACCATGGGCGTAGGAAATGGGGGAGAGCGGACAAATGCCCCCACAATTTTAAGCAGGTGGATATAATGCCATTTACCCCCCACCCACAATCAGAAGTGATGTGAGGGAAAGCAGGCGTTTTATTTTCCCAAGTGAAGTGATGAAGCAGCAGGGCAGTGTTAAGTAACATCAGGGCTGGACTGTAAGCAAACATCTATCCCAGCTTGGGTGGTTTGCTCATCACTACACTCCCTGTGGCTGGCTGCCTGGCGCACAGCACATAATTCCTTTCAGGCCGGACTTGCACATCTTCACATTTGAGGGACGTTGCACACATATATTGTGTAAAGTGGCATCTATGGTCGACACAAGGGGGTGTTCAAAGGGGTAGGGAGGATGCACACATGGTTTGTGTGTGGTGCTCGTTTTGTTTATGGTGGGGAATGATGCACACAGTGTGAGCAGCAGGGTGGCATGGGTGGTGCAGACAATGCATCTGCATAGCTAGAGAGGTAGGTCTGAGGCATAATGTCTTTATAGAATGTTAGGTAAAGTGCAGATACATTGTGGCAGGTATTGTATATATTTGGTGTCTACATAAATGTAGGTATATGGCCGGTAAAATAGCTCATCAGGTTGCACACTTGCCTCTGAAATCTGTGTGGGATCTGCAGGTCGCAGGCTGAAATCCCTGCAAGACCAACTCAGACTTTCATCCTTCCGAGATGGATCGATTATTACCAACTTTGGTTGGGTGATAGTATTCGCATGTAAATGATCTGTGTGCAGTGCTTTGGCAAACTCGCTATATAAATAAAACATATTTTTGTATTATGAGCAGAGTACGGCAGGGGCATTTGTTTTGTGCATCGTGGTAGATATGATGCACACATGGTGATTGTATAAATATCAATATGGTGCACTTTGTGTGCACAGAGTGGTAGTTAAGTATTAGGCACATCAGGTATAAACAAAGGGGTCCACATGGTTCACACTTCGATTGCAGAGCAGCTGATGTGCTGCATGTAATGTGTGCAGAGAGCTGAGTATGTTGCATGCACGCTGCTTTCATAGCAGTTGGTGTGCTGTCCACATAGTGTATGTACTGACTGGTTGGTGTGGTACACACTGTGTGGGGAATCATAGGTATGGTGCACATGATGATTGTTCAGGGATTTCTATGTACCAATCACATAGTATCCAGCAGAGTTGAGCACTCTTCGCATTAAGGAGTAGGTATCATGCTCAAGGTGTTTGTAGAGCAGTGGTTATATTGCATACATGGTTTGTGCTATGAAATAGTTACGTGCACCCGATGTAGATAGCACAGATGATACAGCGTGTGTAGAACTGCAGTGGTGGTGCATAAAGGGGGGGGGTGTAAATGAGCTGATATGTTGTAACAGTGTGTGCAGAACGATAATCTTTATGAACACGTGTGTGAAAAGCAGCTGGTATGGTGCACAAATTGTGTGTCCAGACATTTTGGAATGGTGCACGCACTATGTGTGAAGAGTTGTAAATATGGCATGCATATGGTGCTGTAGATTGTATGGTTGTGTAGCCCCCACACAGTGTGTGGACATGGAAAAAAGCTAGGTACCAGTGAATTGGGCAAAAGTAACACCTGTTTTTTGTAGAGCTACAATGGCTTCAGCATTCGGCTGGCCTTGCCTTATGTTGGTTTGAATATGGGTTGATTTGTGTCTGTAGCAAAGTCCCCAAGGTGTGATCTGTCCCCCCCAGATTTGATGTGTTTCCTACGCCCCTGCTCTAAAGTAACTTGGTGTGTGGTGTGGCATTTTTATATTGTGCTAATATAGCTCCCAGTCACTTCAGTGTGCCATGGCGGGGTGAATAAAGCCTGGTAATTCACTTCCAAGGGAGATCCTTCAATTCTTTTAAACAATTATTGGCATATGGGTGTCAATTTAAATTTCAAACTTTCTTTTAGGTGGGTGGTGGGGGAGTGGATCACTTTGACACTTTATTTTGAAGACAAATGAACCCTTTGCCTTTCGTTACATGATGGTTTAATGGTTGAAGGTATAGCATTCATAGTCCCTGTTCGGCTGTGCAACACATTTCTTGTTCAGGGCAGCAATGTGGACATTATCAGATTGCTTATACTCAGTTTTTAACTTTTTGATAACACCTCTCCATTTTAGATTTCTAAATAAATCACCTTGTTCATCTCTGTTGTTGTCCATCATTGCCTTGTCAAAGTCATCAAAATTCCTCGACCCGTTTGTCGCAGCATGAGCCATGGTCTTGTTGAAGGTTAATGTCAAAGGGGGGAATCATTCTCAGAAACGTACCCTGATTGGCAAGACACAATACACTTGGGCACCTTGTATGGCCCTGTTCATCCAGGCTATAATAACACTTCCATATGAAAAACGATCAAGACCTATAGTAACAACCTGAGCTAACGGTAATCTATTTCCAGTCATACACTTCAAGTAATGAAAATAAAATATTTATTTTTTCAATTAATTCAAAATATAGAAAATACAAAAAAGATTGCAAAATTGTTGACACCACTCTTCACTCAAATGAATACATGCACACCATACTGTTCATGCACAATCACTTGTTAACACAAAGCAGAATACAATCACATCTAAGATAAAGGACCCTTCTGTGTACCGGGACTAAAGATTAACAGCATATATTTGCAAACACCTATAGCGTTTTCATAGTGTGTCTATTTCTTCACATATCTAGAGTCGACACGTGTTTCAGCAGGTATTCATGAGCCTTTAAGTAGGGCTTTATGGTAATCCGGCCTTCATCTGAGGTGGCAGTGATTTCAAGCATCACACCAACAAAAAAAGGAGTCTAATCAACTAAATGGGCCTCATTACGACCCTGATGCTAATGGGTTAATGGCGCCGTAAAAGGCTGTGGCACCGTTAACCCATTAGTGCCTGATTACGAGGTCCCTTTGCGGGACCCGACCTTAACGGCTTGTCAAACTTATAGAGAGTAGGGATCTCGATCCCCACCTCCGAACCACAGAAGCCAAATAGATTGACCCCTCCCACCGTGGTTGGCACGGGCGCCTGAACGTATATCACAGGGAGCCACGTGGCAGCCAATGGGGGGAAGATGGGATTAGGGAAAGGGGATGGAGAGACAAAGGGAAGGAGGGGAACATAACAAACCAATACATACAACAGCAAATCCTCCTGTACCTGAAACCGTAATTCTAAATCACCTAGCCTAATCTCTTATTCCTGAAGTAAACCTGCTAAATTATAACCATGGTAGCTTTACATGTATTCCCTTTGCATATCACAAACATAACCTAGAACACAGACCTGGAACGTAACATGTTACTGGGGACAATAATGTATGAAAACACAGAAGATGGTTTAGGCGCAAAATGGCACAAACAAGGGTTGTCCCTTTCATGAAGATACAAAACACATGGCCCGTTGGGCACAATAAAACCACAAACAGAGTTTTGGGACCAAACATAACACATAACTGGCCCCTTGTGATAAGTGGACTCCAAAGACCTGAGTTCTTATAACATGTCTCCTCTCACATGGCGTGTATCAAGCGGGACGTGTATCCCAGAGCGTGTTACCTCACACACTCACTGCATAATGGATAATGAATCAATACATAAACATCCACGTATTATAACCCCAGTATGTAAGCACCGTGGTCCAAAAACACTTAACTGATGGCCCGGATGCCTCACGAGGACATCCGGACCCTGAAGAGCGATGCCCAACACCGGGTAATAAGAACCGCTTCACCGCCGCAGCCCGCGACAGACTTTCTTGTGTTCTTCAGCGTTACCGTCGAGGCCCGGGGAGAAGGGAAGCTCAAGAAGTCCTTCGGCGTCAGATATGCTCCCACATGCCGGCTCCAACACTGCTGCCGCCCATGCTGATAATCAGTAATTACCTGCACCGATGCACGGGCGGCGGCGGGTTTTAACAGTTGCTGCTAATGAGCAGCTGGTGCCGCGCGCGATAGAGGAGAACTACACTCTTCCTAAAGCCTAATGGGAAATGTAGTTTATCTCCTCCTGCCAAGCACTAAGCGCCGTCCTCGGCCTTTCCACAGATTCCTGACAGTACCTCCTCTCTCAAGGCCTCTCCCAAGTTTCGTTTTCTCTGCTTGCTGCAAATGAAACTGTCGAACCAATCTAGGTGCATGCACCGCACTGGCCGGTTCCCATGAACAATCCTCAGGTCCATATCCTACCCACTGTATGAGATACCATAACTGCTTCTGTCTCCATCTTGAGTCCAGTATCTTCTTGACTTCATATTCTGTCTGCCCATTCTTAATAATTGCTGGTGGTCTCTGTACTCGCGTTCCCGGAGCTGCGGGTTTAAGCAGAGACACATGGAACACTGGATGTATCTTTAACATGTGAGGCAACTTTAGTTTACATGCCACTGTAGAAATACATTTCACAATTTCATAGGGGCCAATAAACCTGGGGGCAAATTTCCGGGGACCCTTTAAAGGCAGATTGTGTGTCGAAAGCCATACCTTATCCCCCACTTTATACTGAGGAGCCTCCCGCCTTTTTCTGTCGGCATATTTCTTATACTGTTTCTTAGCCTGATCTAAATTGGCTCGTGCTTTCTGTCTGAGTTGTAATAGTAACTCTTTTCTGTCCTGAAGCATAGGGATATTCTCCATGTCAGGTAGATGTTCGGGTAACATATTCTGTGTCTGACCATACAAACATACATTTGGAGACATTCCCAACGAGGCATGTTCAGTGTTATTATAAGTGAACTCAGCCAACCATAAAGATTGTACCCACGATTCACGACCATCACTTAAATAACATCTTAAATATTGTTCAAGCGTCTGATTGACTCTCTCAGTTTGTCCGTCTGTCTGTTGGTGATAACTGGTGGACAAAGCACACTCCATGCCTAACATTTTACAAAAAGCACGCCAAAATTTGGAAGTAAATTGTGGACCTCTATCAGATACAATACTTTGAGGCAGACCATGTAATCTGACCACATGTTGTAAAAACAATTTCCCTGCATAATAGGGAAGTCCCTTGTGGAATTTTTCCGCGGGATTCTCTCCCCAATTCAATTTGACCTTTCCTTTCATTTCCTGTTTAACTTGTCTTAGTAACTGAGTCATTATTGCTCCTACTACCTTTTCCGCAGGAATGATAGTTTTAACTTCGGTTATCATGCTTTCCATATGTTGCTGCCGAGATAGAGCGTCAGCTTTTCCATTTTTTCTTCCTGGTCTAAATGTGACTACAAAATTGAACTCATTAAAATACTGTGACCATCTTAACTGCCTTGGACTTAATGTATGCGCTGTCTTGAAATATTGCAAGTTCTTATGATCAGTGACCACTGTAACCTGATATTTGGCCCCCAGCAAATAATGTCGCCACTCCAAAAAAGCTGCTCTAATTGCCAATAACTCTTTATCGGTGATTGAATAATTTTGTTCACAGCTAGTAAGCTTGCGAGAGTAGAAAGCTACAGGGTGCCATACTCCTTCTTCATCCTTTTGAGACAATATAGCTCCCACAGCCACATTGGAAGCATCCGTTTCCACTTGGAAAGGTTTTTCCGGATTAGGGTGTCTCAATACCGGAGCTGATGTAAATGCTTTCTTTAACTCTTGAAAAGCTACTTCTGCCTCATAATTCCAATCAAATTTAGTGGCCTTCCTTAATAATTTGGTAATAGGTGTAACGATTTGTGAAAAGTTTGAAATAAAGCGCCTATAAAAATTTGCAAAACCCAAAAAGGATTGGATATCTTTGATGCATTGAGGCGCTGGCCATTCCGTAACTGCTTGTACCTTCCTTTTGTCCATCACAATACCAGAGGGAGTCAAAATAAAACCAAGGAATTCCACTTGAGTGGTATGAAAAGCACATTTTTCCAATTTTACATACAATTGATGGTCTTGTAATCTTTTTAACACTGCTCTTACATGATCTCGATGCTGTTCTTCAGAAGATGAATAAATCAAAATGTCATCAATATAAACTATAACAAACTGATCTAAAAACTCACTCAACACTTCCTGCATAAAGTATTGAAATGCTGCAGGAGCATTACATAAACCAAAAGGCATCACAAGGTATTCAAACAAACCAAACTTAGTCCTGAAAGCTGTCTTCCACTCATCCCCTGCTTTCACACGGATCAAATGGTAAGCCCCTCTTAAATCCAATTTGGTGTAAACCACTGCTGTCTTTACTTGATCTAATAACCCTGAAATCAAAGGCAAGGGGTACCTATTTTTCACTGTCACCTTATTCAATGCTCTATAGTCAATGCATGTCCTAAGTGTTCCTTCTTTCTTTGGAACAAAAAATAAGGGTGACGACACAGGGGAGGTGGAATGTCTAATAAATCCCTTATTTAACATGTCATCCAGATATTCACGTAAATGTTGGTTTTCTTTTTCAGTCAACGCATAGATTCTACTGCAAGGTAACTTAGCCCCTGGCTCCAAATCAATTACACAATCATAAGATCTATGGGGTGGTAACTTGTCTGCTCCCCCTTTGTCGAATACCTTAGCTAAATCTTGGTACTGATTTGGGATACTCACAGCCATTGCTCCCACCCTTTGTGGTTCTGCCACTTGGTCTGCCAAATACAATGCGGGTCTCACCTCTTCCTCAAGGTGACTCTCGCATTCCACTCCTTCAAAAACCACCTCCCGCTTAATCCAATCAATCCTGGGATTGTGCCTAAGCAACCACGGCATGCCCAAAATGAGCCCAAATTGAGGTGCCGCAATTAAATCAAAGACAATTTCCTCTGTATGTCCAGACTCACACCTCATTATAAGTGCCTCAGTTTGTTGACAAATGGGTCCTGACACCAGTGGTGAACCATCCACCGATTGTACTCCCTCAACCTGAGATTTTTCCTTCAAGGGTAAACCCAATCTTTTCGCCAAACCAATGTCAATAAAATTACCAGTGGCGCCTGAATCCACCATTGCAGACACTAGCTGCTTAGTACAGGCAAACAGTAAAGTCACCAGTATGTACAAATGTGAATTTCTTTTCCCTATCGTATTTGCACTCCAATTGGGGAACCTAGTTAAGTCTGGGCCTGTCGCCTGAGTTCCCCCTAAGGCCGGCCCAATCCTTTTCCCGACTCAACTTTGTTTCTATCCACCCCTGCCCCTTTCTTGGGAGTATTCGGGCAAGTTCTAATAAAATGTCCTGGTTGTCCACAATAGAGACACAAATTATTAGCCCTTCGTTGCTCCTTCTCAGCAACAGACAAAGGCCCCCTTATTCCACCAATTTGCATGGGTTCTCCTTCTGTATTCCTGTTTCCCTTCCCCCGATCCAATCTAGCAAAAGGCAACACTTCTGGTCTCTTCTTCTCACCCCTGCGCTCTCCAATACGATGATCCAATCTTAGAGCTAAATCAATCATGGCGGTACATGTCATGGGCTGGGGTTCTACTTGAGCGATAGCATCCTTCAACTCCTCTTTGAGCCCTTGATAAAACAACACAGTCTGTTTCTTTTCAGGCCAATCTGTCTCAATAACCAACCTGTTAAATTGTGTAACATACGAAACCAAGTCGCGGGTTCCTTGTCTTAAAGCTAACAATTCTTTGTCTTGAGCCAAAGAAACCTCCCGGCGGTCAAATAACCTTCCAAATTCCCCTAGAAACCCATCCCAATCATATAATAAAGGATCATCCTTTTGCACCAAAGGCATTGCCCATGCTGCCGCATCTCCCGTTAAATAGGAAATAACAAATGCCGTTCTAGCTTGTACTGTCTCAAACGCCTTAGGTTTACACAAAAAATGAAGTCGGCACTGCGTTAAAAAGGTCATATATTTCTTAGGGTCTCCTGTGAATCTTTCAGGTGTGGCTAAGGGCACACTACTAGAGGGCTGCACAATCACAGTAGACGTGGCTCTCCCAGTTTGCCCTCCAGTAGAGGTTCCAGCCCCATCAAGCGGGGTGCCTTGTGCGACCAAACCCTGTACCTGAGCTTTCAACATACTCGAATCCTGTCTAGTCTGTACCAATTCTACTTGTATGTCCTGTAGTGCCTTGAGCACATCCGCTAAAGAGGGAGGATTCGTATCCATTTGGCCTGGGTGGTTCAATTACCCCGAAATCGGGGGCAGGTAATTCTGTCAAACTTATAGAGAGTAGGAATCTCGATCCCCTCCGCCGAACCACAGAAGCCAAATAGATTGACCCCTCCCACCGTGGTTGGCACGGGCGCCTGAACGTATATCACAGGGAGCCACGTGGCAGCCAATGGGGGGAAGATGGGATTAGGGAAAGGGGATGGAGAGACAAAGGGAAGGAGGGGAACATAACAAACCAATACATACAACAGCAAATCCTCCTGTACCTGAAACCGTAATTCTAAATCACCTAGCCTAATCTCTTATTCCTGAAGTAAACCTGCTAAATTATAACCATGGTAGCTTTACATGTATTCCCTTTGCATATCACAAACATAACCTAGAACACAGACCTGGAACGTAACATGTTACTGGGGACAATAATGTATGAAAACACAGAAGATGGTTTAGGCGCAAAATGGCACAAACAAGGGTTGTCCCTTTCATGAAGATACAAAACACATGGCCCGTTGGGCACAATAAAACCACAAACAGAGTTTTGGGACCAAACATAACACATAACTGGCCCCTTGTGATAAGTGGACTCCAAAGACCTGAGTTCTTATAACATGTCTCCTCTCACATGGCGTGTATCAAGCGGGACGTGTATCCCAGAGCGTGTTACCTCACACACTCACTGCATAATGGATAATGAATCAATACATAAACATCCACGTATTATAACCCCAGTATGTAAGCACCGTGGTCCAAAAACACTTAACTGATGGCCCGGATGCCTCACGAGGACATCCGGACCCTGAAGAGCGATGCCCAACACCGGGTAATAAGAACCGCTTCACCGCCGCAGCCCGCGACAGACTTTCTTGTGTTCTTCAGCGTTACCGTCGAGGCCCGGGGAGAAGGGAAGCTCAAGAAGTCCTTCGGCGTCAGATATGCTCCCACATGCCGGCTCCAACACTGCTGCCTCCCATGCTGATAATCAGTAATTACCAGCACCGATGCACGGGTGGCGGTGGGTTTTAACAGTTGCTGCTAATGAGCAGCTGGTGCCGCGCGCGATAGAGGAGAACTACACTCTTCCTAAAGCCTAATGGGAAATGTAGTTTATCTCCTCCTGCCAAGCACTAAGCGCCGTCCTCGGCCTTTCCACAGATTCCTGACACGGCTGGTATACACCAGCGTTAAAGTAGGGACCCGCAAAGGGACCTTGGTGCTAAGTACTGTACCGCAATTTGCGGTACCGTACTTAGCGCCTTCCCCATTCCCATTGAGCCCTATGGGGCAAAAATGGGAATGGGGAAGGGCCATGGAGGAAGGAGGAATTACCGCACCGCCAACCTTGTAATGGGGTGGTAAATCCCCCTTTCTCAATGGTGGAGTCGGTAAGTTACCGGCATGGACCATGGTGCTATTAGCACCATGGTTTTCTGCCTGGGTCGTAATGAGGCCCAATGACTATGCAGGCTTCATGTAAACCATATGAGGTGCATCCCTTCGATGAGTTTAAACTATGATTCTTTGTGGGTGTTCAGCCTGCAGTCATTTATAGTTCTTCTCCTTGTATCTTGTTCATTAGGTGGTCCTATTTTACAGGAGGGTCAGTCTCCAGAAGAGGGCTGATAAACAAGATATTGTGAAAACAAAATCAAAATATCGAGGCTGAGTACCCCAAAAGGAAATACACCAAACACAGGTTACAAAGGAACATACAAAGTACTTTATTTTATACTGAATCCAGTTACTAAGAACAGAGCAAAATCAGATAGCTATCAGCCCTCTGTGCAACACAACGAACTCCAGTGTGGTTCAGTGTGTTCAGTGAGAGACGCTGTACATTAGAATTCATTGTTTTTTTATATTCTTTGTGAGCACGATGTCCAGCCCCACTTCGGGTTAATATTCTGCTAATACATCACCGATCTAGGGTTCATGCCAAGTCTCGTACATCCGCATATAACTAACTGGTTTGCTTTTAATACATATATCAACAAGACTGTGTATTCTGGGATTTTTCCATGCAGGTCTTCTCAAACATTAATACAATGTAGTTAAACAAGTGTTCCACGTTCAGTATTTGAGTACATTGTTCTTAACATATGCTCTCGGATTAGTTTCATTGCACGAGTAATCCTTCACACACAGGTCAACGAATGACAAGGTCTCAGTTCACAACCTCAACTAGTGGCCTGCATGGAAGTTACATATTAGGTACACAGAGAGAGGTCAAGAGAGCCATGTTGTATTTCGGAATGACATCGTCCACCATTTTAACTCACAGGGTGACTTTACAAAGCAAACCTAAAATGGCGGATTGACCTAAAATGGCGGCTTACATTGATTCTAAGGTCAGGACCTTGCAACACAGATTTCTTCGCAAGCGACTTATAAGCAGCTTGGCATAGGCCAATATACATATATTTATTGCGATAGGAGGCCCAATATAATTTCTCTTTCAACAAACCCTCCTTTTGGCCTATGCCAAGTGCTAAAACTACTTTGGATCTCCTTGTAAATAACTCCATGCATCATCGTCCATGCACCCTAAATCGCTGTCGGAAATATCTATTGCCATTAGGTCATTCGCTCAAGTTTCTTTCAACACACATTCTTTGGAAGTTTTATCTGGGGCATACACTTTATGTCCTATCGTACCTATCGCTTGTGCGCAACATCCCCCTAGCATCGAACATATACTAGCTAGACACTGAATACAGCAACAAAGAAACAACAGGATTCCCAAAATAATCAGCAAGACCGAAAGTACCTTCCAACCCCAAGATCGCAAGAAGTCCCAGAACCAAACGCTAAGATCCCAGTTTCCCTCGGGAACATGCACTTCTGAACTAAGGACATGCAGATTCTGTATTGCCTTGAAGATGGTTGGGGAGGAATCTGGTATGAAAACACAGCAAGCGGACCCCACTAATTTACACACTCCACCGGGTTCAGCCAGAATGACTTCTAATGCCATCCGGTTCTGAAGTGCTACTAGTCTTATCGCCCTCTTTTCTAATGTCATATTATAGAGTATGTCCGTGGTCCAGTTGATGGTTCTCTCCAGTACTCTCACCAGTCTTCTGATATCTTCGGAATTCGCTATCTGCCCCCAAAATGGCACAACTGATTTTGCTATATCTCCCAAGATTTGTGCTGGAGTGTCACCATTCTCATCCCGCCGTGGACGAGTCTTTGAAACTTCTCTTGTACTAGCTATAAATACCCCAGGTAACAGGATCCCTAAATAACAGGTTCCCTGCCAATCCCTGGGCAACCATGGGAATGCTACATTACCGCAGACAAAGTAGACACGTTCGCCTTCATTCAAAGGTCTGTTTTCCCCAGTCAAATTTGCAAAGTTGGCACAACCTAGAAAATCTCCCATTGACTGAGTTCCATTTCTCTGTATGCAAAAAGAAACTGACTCGGCGCTATGATTAACAGTGTAAGAAGGAAGCATGGCATCCTTATTGCCTATCGGAGCCATCTTAAAGGAAATCAAAGATTGGAAAGGACGAGACAGCCTATCAGAAGACCTAATAGAAGCAACGTTAGGTTTACTCCTGTTTGCGAAAAGCGAGCATCCCAGGGGAGTCAAAACCCGTTTCTCAAAACTATTCAAATTGGTGCCATGAAAGTTCCCTGAGATGCTATCATTCCAACGGGCAAAGAACAGTGCTCTAAGAGAAGCATAGCAAGCAGTTGTCAAAGGTAAAGGATGAATATACCAACCTAGCCCCTTATCCCCGTGTTGCGGTAGATGTGAGCATTGTTGTGGTACCTTTGTCTATGCTGAGAGTCCCTAGGGGACAGAGTATGCAAATGTACAAAGGGAGTAGGAACAGCAGGTACATTTTCAGTGGGCAACAAGGATTCTAAAGGATGCATTTCCTCAAGGTACCACAATCCTAAAACAGTGACTATTATAAACCCAAATATCATTATAAAAACACAGCAATACGTTTTCGGGGCCCAGGCATATTGTCCATTGTCCCGGTTGGTCACTCCCTAATTTACAAGTCCCATACGAGCGGTAGCGGTAGCAGACATTGTAGTCTTCACACGGATACCCCCAATGTTCGTTGCTGGCGACCTCCCGGCAGCGCGACTTCTTAGTCCTTCCACAACCCTAGCCAACAGAATCCCCTTTCTCAAATTTGGGCAAATACAAGCCCTCGATGATCCTTTTCTTCTTCGAATGCGCAGCCGAACCGTGCCATAAGTCTATCAGATGCACATCAAAACCGTGCCGTGAGTCTATTTTCTTGGACGCAGATTGTACCTTGCTTTTCCCAGTACTGATTGATCCGGAAACAATGTGTCATCACTTTCCGTTGGAAGCAACGTATTAGAGACAAGTGAAGATGCCGAATTTGGAACAGCAGTTTCCGGATGCAAAACTTTTGGAGAGTGTGGAGACAAAATGGCAGCTTCCTCAAACCTCACGGGCTCAGAAAGATTCTGCGACACACTCTCAGTGCTATTTACTGCTTTGGGATTGTTGGTTGCAGCATTAGCGAGGGGTTCTGTTTCTTCTGGAACGTGTGGCACTGGGTGAGGAAGTTTCTTGACGTGGGATGCGTGGATCCAGTTCTTTCTTCCAGAGACCCGCACCGCTATTTGGGTGACCTACAGGACCTGGAACGGGCCACGCCAGTGAGGCGCAAGGCAGGAAGAGCGCTCAAATGCCTTGATGAACACCCAACTTCCAGGCCGATTACTGTGGCCCGGGCCCTCGTACCGCACAGGTAAAGCTTCTCGTACCTGGTGATAAATCAAATACAGGTTTTTAGTCAACTGGCTGCAATAATCTGAAAGTAATACATTTTCAACATTTCTCAATGAATTGCATTTAGGAAGGTTCCAGATATTGGCAGGTCTCTCCATTACCACCTCAAATGGAGAGAGCCCAGTCTTAGTTTGAGGGGTTGTACGCATGGATAATAACATGATCGGCGTCCGGCCATTTTAGTTTGGTGCCGGCACACGACTTAGCGAGCTTGTTCTTGATCATACCGTTGTGTCTTTCTACTAGTCCGGCGATCTGAGCATGTCTGGCCGAATGGAACCGTTTGTCGATCTGTAATGCCGCACATATCTGCAGAATTACAGCAGCGACAAAATGTGGACCATTGTTCGACCAGATAACTCTTGGTAGCCCGAACCGCGGGAAGTACTCCTTTAACATGGTTTTCGCAGTAGTCATGGCTGTAGCATCTTTAACGGGGAAAGCCTCAACCCATTTACTAAAAGCACAGATGACCACCAGCACATATTTTTTATTGTCACATCGTTCCATTTCAATAAAGTCAAAGTGGATAACTTCAAAGGGGAAAGAGGGTGGCCCAAAACTTCCCCTTGGAGTTGCTGTCCACTTTCCTACATTGTGTTGTAGGCAAATCATACAATCCTGGACGTAGCGCTGGGCAATTTTCAAAATGTTGTCATTTGCCCAAACTTTCTCTAACATTTTTGTCATCGTCTAGGCACATACATGCGTAGGACCATGGGCCATGACGACCATCATCTTTATATACACGTCAGGGAGTAGCCATTTCCCTTCCGCTATGTCCACCCAACACTCGTCATCATCAAGTTTCCCCAAGCCTTCAGCCCACCTCTTGGATTCTTCTAACGTGGCATCAGCTTGGATATCCTGTACAGACCCAACACCCTCATCCATTGCATAAGCATTTACAGTCTCCCTTTAAACATACATCTCCGTAAGGGGATTAGTAGCATTTTGTCTAGCTACCTGATCAGCGAAAGCATTCCCTTTCCCTATGTCATCTGTAACCTTTCGATGTGCTGCACATTTCATAACTGCTAACTGAGTAGGGAGCGCAAGCGCTGAGAGTAGTTGTATTATTAGGGAGCCATGTTGGATTTTAGTGCCATGTGAGGTTAGGAACCCTCTCTCTGACCAAAGTCTCCGAAAGTTGTGAACCACCCCAAAGGCATACTGACTATCAGTATATATATTTACTTCAAGCCCTTCGGAAAGTTCACAAGCTCGGGTCAATGCTATAATCTCTGCGGCCTGCGCAGAGTTATGCGTGATTCTCTTGGTTTCCACGGCCGTGCTTAATGTGGTGATTGCATAAGCAGCTGTGGGTGTACCATCCGGAAGTTTGAAGCAGGAGCCATCACAAAACAGCTCTCCTTGCGGATTATCCAAAGGAGTGTCTAATCAATTCTACCCTTTGTTTCTTGTTCGGTAGTATACAAACAATCATGTGACTCTTCATCGCCGCAAGTAGTATCTTGCGGGAAAGGTAGGAGTTCAGCCGGATTAAGAACACAACACCTCTTAATTTGAAAGTGAGGAGCAAACAAGATGAATTCATATCTCGTCAACCGTGCAGAAGTGAGGTGTTGCATTTGGGTTCGGTTCAGTAGAACATCTACAGAGTGAGGCACCATCAGGGTTAGATCATCGCATAGGACCATTCCCTCACTCTGTTTTACAGACGCAGCAGCGACAGCTCACAAACATCTTGGCAAAGCGCATGCTAAAGGATCAAGGGTGGAAGAAAAGTAACCGCATGCCCTATTCTTCCCTCCATGTTCCTGCGTTAATACAGCCAAAGCACATCCATCACATTCATGCACAAACAACACAAAAGCCTTTTCATAGTTTGGTGTGCCCAAAACTGGTGCAGAGCATAATGCAGTCTTAAGCAAGTCAAACGATTGCTGGTGTTCCGCGTTCCACGGCAATGGCGAAGAAATGCCCTTCTTTGTCAAAGCCAACATCGGTTTGATCACTAGTGAAAAATTTGGGATCCACAACCTACAGTAAGAAGCCATGCCTGTCAAGGCTCTAACTTCCTTCTGTGTATCTGGGACAGACATGCCAGAAATGTGTTGTATTCTTTCAGGTGTCAATCTTCTTCCCTCCTTTGACAGGAGATAGCCTAAATAGGCAAACTCCTGGCAACAATATTGACATTTTTTAAGCGAAGCTTTGTGACTATGCTTAGCTAGATGGATAAGCAATAACGCAGTGCCCTCCTTACAGGTGCTCTCAGAGTCAGCAGCTAAAAGCAAGTCATCAACATACTGAAGCAATGTACAAGTAGAGGGCAATTCAAGGGTATCGAGCTGTTCTTTCAAAGCCCTCCTATAAATGCTAGGACTCTCTGTGTACCCTTGAGGTGCACAAGTAAATGTGAACGAGCATCCCCCTAAGGTGAACACAAACAAGTATCTACTATCCTTGTGTATAGGAATACTAAAGAATGCATTCTTTAGATCCACCACACTAAAGTAAGTAGCTGTAGCTGGAATCATGGTTAAGATTGTCGTTACATCAGGCACAATTGGAAATTGTGGAGAAACGACTTTATTAATGGCACGTAAATCAATTATGAAAGGGAATGCAATTGCATTATCGCCTTTCTTGTACACGGGTAAAATCGGACTATTGCACAAACTTCCTGAAATTTCTTCAATCACCCCGCGATGCACAAAATAGGAAACAATGCATTTCAAAACTTGCTCGCCCTCAACTGAAATCTTATACTGGGGCATGCGTGGCAGCTCGATTCCGTGTTTCAAAACTATCTTAACAGGCTCAATCTGTAAAACACCGACATCATTGTCATCAACAGCCCATAAGCTCTCTGGTACATTAATGAATTCTGGCGGCAAAGGTCTAGTCAAGAATTGCGAGACAGAAAATTGCTGTGGTGGCGCACTCCATCAGAAGAACAATAAATCACTGCATTTAATTCTTTTAACAGATTCAACCCCAGCAAGTTCTCTCCACAATTCGAAGTCAACAGAAAAAATGAATGTTTTAAGCATAACATCCTTAGGTATGCATTACTGTTTTTGAATTCATTGATTTTAAAATGATGTATGATGATCTAATCAATAGCAATAGAAAAGTAAAGACAGATGACACCATTCTGATATAATGAACATGTTTTTGTTGTAGACACCCATGAATACAAGATGATATAAGGAGTGGTGTAAATTTCTCAATCCATTCCCATCCTGATGAAGGTCGGAGTGCCATAGAGCCCTACCGAAAGTCTCACGAATACCGGCTGAAACACCTGTAAGTTATAGATATGTGAAGAAATAGACACACTTTTTAAAAAGCTATAGGTGTAAAACATTTGCAAATTAGCAAATATATGCTGTTAGTCTTGAGTCCAGGTACACAGAAGGTGCATTAGGTGTGATTGTATTGTGCTTGTATTCTGCTAATTGGCAAGAGAAAGTGAGGGTCCTGCGTGGCCTAAACGTGCTCATCAAGAATAGTAGGTCATTGTAAATGGGAGATGATTTGAGGATGGAGCAATTTGCTGGTCTGCATCAGGGAATGGTTGTCAAAGGTTGGTGCAGGTGTTCTTGGTGTTGGATTCCCCAGGCACCTGATGGTGTCTCAGCGGGAAAGAAAACAGCAAGGTTGGTGTGGAGAAGGAAACTCGCCACCTGCTAGCGGTCTCACAAGCAGGTATGCAGGTCATCAGCCATGCTGTTCGATCAGTCACATTTGCACGCATGGAGTTTAGCAGCTTTGGCAGAATGGCAGGCAACGGTCTTGTGTCCATGCTGTCACCAGATGATATTCGCAAGAGGAATTACACAAAGCATGAAGGTGATTTGACATTTCTTTTTATCTTCTATTTTCTTCATGTGTCAAAGGCATGGAACCATGTTCTGGTCTCCTCTCCACCATTGCCTCAACCTCCTTTGCTCCTGCCCTTTCTCCCGTCCTCTCCCTACAGAAGCTCAGGAGAGTCTTCTTGTGTCCAAACGATGGTGACTTGTTTCGCACATAAAAGAGTAACCGACCCAAAAATGTGTTTGTGAGTGAAGCATAATCTTATTCTCATCAACCTACATGTGGACCCTCGTAGTCAATGCCAGCGAGTTGGCGAACGCCATTCCTAAAATGTCCAGCATTGATATAGGTTGCTAGCAGTACAGATCAGAGAGCAATGCTTTTGATCGAATAGGCACAACAGTACAGCACAGGTCATTATTTCTATAATTTCATTTACTGCAGTGTGTTGAGTTGGGGGGTGTTCATAACTCGTGGTGGATTACAAATAGGTCTATCTGTTATAAAGCTCTCAGACACAGGAATACTTCTACCTGGGTTGGCAGGGCACTCTGTAGCCAGCCTCCCAGCACCATTTTCTGACATTAGAGTGACATTATGCTTTAGGAGTCAGGATTATTTAAGGTCTGTCTTGTCTTCTACCCCCAAAATGACCTATTATCTTTTCTCTCATAATCCCTTTCTCTGTGGATCTCCTTGTTAGCCTTTATTAATTCAGTAAGCTTTTGTCAGATTTATTCAAGGCAAATCTGACATGATGAGGTTAAGTAGCGGATTTAATTGATACTTTGCTGCATGGCAGCCTATCTCAAACCATGCTGCCTGCTGTGTTCCACAAATACTCTCTTTGTGGGCAGCTGATTACTGGATACCAAGGGAGATAATTAATTTTTTCAAATGAATGAATGCTTTATAGGGGATTTTACAGTGGGCGACATGCAAGAATGTTCCTTGTGAACCATTTATAGATGTGCTTCAGGCCTGACAATATCTGCCTTCCCCTCCTCTATCCCCAAACATTTAGGGAAATCCCTAGCCCTTTTGTTAATGATCTGTTGTGCCATGCAAGGGAACTTATTTTGAGTATGTTGGTAAAAGTAAAAAAAAAAAATGCAATATTTTAAATGCTGTTTTATTATGAGTCACATTGAATATTCATTGCATAATGTACTTAAAGTCAAAAGTACTCTATGCCATAAATAACACATACTTTCCTCGTGCAGTACGTTCTAGGTATCCAATGTGTTCTACTTATTCCTGTTAAAATTATATCGGAGCACTTTCCAGGCCCATGCAATAAATATGTGATCCCAACTCATAATTTGACAGAAATAAGTTGTATTTAAATTGCTACCAAATGACAAAATCTCGAGGACAACAATCCCGTGGAGTAGACAAGAATGAATTTCATCAAATAAGACAATACTCACCAGAAACACATTAGGGAGACACAAGGAGGTTAGATTCTATTCTATATAATTTTTATAGAGCGCCAACTCTCCCCGGGCCTCAGAGCGCTAACAGACTATACAGACATTAAACCAGAAAAAAGAGATGCATTGAAGGGCAAGAGGAATCACACAAGATATATGTATAGGCATGGGGTAAGACTTGATACCGCTGCTATCAAATAAGTATGTTTCAAGGTTTTTTTTAAACTGTGCCAGCAAGGGTAGTTGCCTGATTGGCAAAGGGAAGTTATTCCAAAGTCCTGGACCCCATGCACTAAGGCTCAAATCACCAAACCTCTTGAGTTTGGTCCGAGGTTACGCAAGTAGGTCTCTGTCATTGGATCGCAATACACAACTACACGGCGGTCTGTTAATTCAGGCTTTGATGTAACTGGGAGCATTCCCTGCAAGGCATTTATCACCCATGCAGGATTATTTGAAACAAATCCTCTGCTGTATAGGCAACCAGTGCAGTTTTCTCTGGGCATCTGAGACATATTCCTGCCACCTGATGCCACAGGTTGCTCCAACAGACCCGTTCTGAGCAACTTGCAATTTCTTGACATTTGCTTGCGTGGTGCAAAACCAGGAGCCCATTACAGTAGTCGAGCCTGGAATTTAAATCATCCAATGACTGCAGACATAGGTCGGAATCTCTAAACAAAATGTGATATAGACTATGAAAAAAAAACATAAAGACATTAATGAGATTTAAAGTGTACATGTAACAACACATGTTGACGTTTTGAAAGTGTTGTTTGAATTGAATATGTAAAGACTGCAAATGTTTGTCCTGAAGAAGCTTAAGAAGATGCTATTGAATATTTCCATCTAATAAGCAAAACACGTGTAGGCTATATTTGAGCTAGTTACCTGCATTCTAATAGAATCAATGATATTAGAGATAATTTATATACAAACTCAATGTTAATATAGTTTGGAAAGTGTTAACTTAGAGAAATCAGAAGAGATTGTAAATACTAGGATATAACCTATCCCTGGGGAGCAGCAGGCCAGATCAGAGTTATTTGTTCATCCTAATAGATTTAACAGACTCAGACATTCAGGGGCCGATTCATGGAACAAACGTGCGCCGAAAATCGTTGCGCAAGCAGGTGCAAGCCCAAAGAAACAGGCGTACGCGCACGCGTGCGATTCATGGAAGTCCCTGCGCGTGTTCACCTCGGGATGTGCGCCAAACCCGTGCATGGCGCACAAGTCACTGCAACATCCCGAAAGGCGTGCGCGACGCGCACAGTGAAGGCGCACAACCTCAGCGCATACACCAGAAAGTGGGCGGGACACGGGGCATAACGCGCGGAATGGGGAACAACGCGCGAAAATAAGGGCGTAACTGGGGATGTACTGCAGGGAAGCAGACGGAACGCCCACACGCACTCGAACCACACGTATTCATGGAATCGAATAGGGCAAAGCCACGCACAGCCAAAGACACGCACAAGCTGAAACACGTCCGCCAAACGAAGGCAGGCGGTAGAGTCCCAGCGCATCACAAAAGTGGCAACATACAGCAATTGGGCCTGTGCGAGCGGGGCACGTGTATTGCGGGGGTGCGCGGGAAGCAATACACGCGATCGAGCGGGGTACGTGTATTTCGGGGGCGCGCGGGAAGTGACACACGCGATTGAGCAGGGTACGTGTATTTCGGGGGTGCGCGGGAAGTTACACACGCGATTGAGCGGGGTACGTGTATATCGGGGGTGCGCGGGTAGTTACACACTCGATTGAGCGGGGTACGTGTATTTCGGGGGTGCGCGGGAAGTTACACACGCGATTGAGCGGGGTACGTATATTTCTGGGGTGCGCGGGAAGTCACACACGCGATCTCATCAGGGTACATGTATTTCGGGGTGCGGGGGAAGTATCCCACGCAACCTCAGCAGGGTACGTGTATTCCAGGGGTGCGCGGGAAGTTCCACACGCAATTCCATCAGGGTACGTGTATTACAGGGGTGCACGGAAAGTTCCACACGCGATATCATCAGGGTACGTGTATTACAGGGGTGCGCGGGGAGCAGCACACGTGAATTGCACGTGTGGGTCCTCCCAGGTGTTCCCTCTACACCCTCCACGGCCCCTGCAGGTGGCTCACACCACAGGGGCCTACCCAGCACATGTCATGCAGACACCCCATCCACCATGGCCATGCCCACCAGCCAACCCACATGTCAACTTGCACTACTGCCCACCAACGCATGTCCCCCTGCACCCCCAGCCACCAGGGGCACCCTCCACCAGGCCCCCACCCATGTCTCCCACCACCCCCACCCCCCCAGTCACCAGGGGCAGCCTCCACCAGGCCCCCACCCATGTCTCCCACCACCCCCACCCCCCAGCAGTGCAGGGGCAGCCTCCACCAGGCCCCCACCCATGTCTCCCACCACCCCCACCCCCCAGCAGTGCAGGGGCAGCCTCCACCAGGCCCCCACCCATGTCTCACACCACCCCCACCCCCCAGCAGTGCAGGGGCAGCCTCCACCAGGCCCCCACCCATGTCTCCCACCACCCCCACCCCCCAGCAGTGCAGGGGCAGCCTCCACCAGGCCCCCACCCATGTCTCACACCACCCCCACCCCCCCAGTCACCAGGGGCAGCCTCCACCAGGCCCCCACCCATGTCTACCACCACCCCCATCCCCCAGCCACCAGGGGCAGACTCCACCAGGCCCCCACTCATGTCTCCCACCACCCCCACCCCCCAGTCACCAGGGGCACCTGCCAGCAGGCCCCCACCCATGTCCAACTCATGTTGCCCACCACCCCCACCCCCCAGCACTGTGGGGCACCTGCCAGCAGGCCCCCACCCATGTCCAACTCATGTTCCCCACCACCCCCACCCCCCAGCCACCAGGGGCAGCCTCCATCAGGCCCCCACCCATGTCTCACACCACCCCCACCCCCCAGCAGTGCAGGGGCAGCCTCCACCAGGCCCCCACCCATGTCTCACACCACCCCCACCCCCCAGCCACCAGGGGCAGCCTCCACCAGGCCCCCACCCATGTCTCCCACCACCCCCACCCCCCAGAACTGTGGGTCACCTGCCAGCAGGCCCCCACCCATGTCCAACCATGTTCCCCACCACCCCCACCCCCCAGCACTGTGGGGCACCTGCCAGCAGGCCCCCACCCATGTCTCCCACCACCCCCACCCCCCAGCACTGTGGGTCACCTGCCAGCAGGCCCCCACCCATGTCCAACCATGTTCCCCACCACCCCCACCCCCCAGCACTGTGGGGCACCTGCCAGCAGGCCCCCACCCATGTCCAACTCATGTTCCCCACCACCCCCACCCCCCAGCACTGTGGGGCACCTGCCAGCAGGGCCCACCCATGTCTCCCACCACCCCCACCCCCCAGCAGTGCAGGGGCACCTGCCAGCAGGCCCCCACCCATGTCTCCCACCACCCCCACCCCCAGCACTGTGGGTCACCTGCCAGCAGGCCCCCACCCATGTCCAACCATGTTCCCCACCACCCCCACCCCCAGCACTGTGTGGCACCTGCCAGCAGGCCCCCACCCATGTCTCCCACCACCCCCACCCCCCAGCAGTGCAGGGGCAGCCTCCACCAGGCCCCCACCCATGTCTCACACCACCCCCACCCCCCAGCACTGTGGGGCACCTGCCAGCAGGCCCCCACCCATGTCCAACTCATGTTCCCCACCACCCCCACCCCCCAGCAGTGCAGGGGCAGCCTCCACCAGGCCCCCCACCCATGTCTCCCACCACCCCCACCCCCCAGTCACCAGGGGCACCTGCCAGCAGGCCCCCGCCCATGTCCAACTCATGTTCCCCACCACCCCCACCCCCCAGCACTGTGGGGCACCTGCCAGCAGGCCCCCACCCATGTCCAACTCATGTTCCCCACCACCCCCACCCCCAGCCACCAGCGGCAGCCTCCACCAGGCCCCCACCCATGTCTCCCACCCCCCCAGCAGTGCAGGGGCAGCCACCACCAGGCCCCCACCCATGTCTCCCACCACCCCCACCCCCCAGCAGTGCCGGGGCAGCCTCCACCAGGCCCCCACCCATGTCTCACACCACCCCTACCCCCCAGCAGTGCAGGGGCAGCCTCCACCAGGCTCCCACCCATGTCTCACACCACCCCCACCCCCCAGCCACCAGGGGCAGCCTCCACCAGGCCCCCACCCATGTCTCCCACCACCCCCACCCCTCAGCACTGTGGGTCACCTGCCAGCAGGCCCGCACCCATGTCAAACCATGTTCCCCACCACCCCCACCCCCCAGCACTGTGGGGCACCTGCCAGCAGGCCCCCACCCATGTCTCCCACCACCCCCACCCCCCAGCACTGTGGGTTACCTGCCACCAGGCCCCCACCCATGTCCAACCATGTTCCCCACCACCCCCATCCCCCAGCACTGTGGGGCACCTGCCAGCAGGCCCCCACCCATGTCCAACTCATGTTCCCCACCACCCCCACCCCCCAGCACTGTGGGGCACCTGCCAGCAGGCCTCACCCATGTCTCCCACCACCCCCACGCCCCAGCAGTTCAGGGGCACCTGCCAGCAGGCCCCCACCCATGTCTCCCACCACCCCCACCCCCCAGCACTGTGGGTCACCTGCCAGCAGGCCCCCACCCATGTCCAACCATGTTCCCCACCACCCCCACCCCCCAGCACTGTGGGGCACCTGCCAGCAGGCCCCCACCCATGTCTCCCACCACCCCCACCCCCCAGCAGTGCAGGGGCAGCCTCCACCAGGCCCCCACCCATGTCTCACACCACCCCCACCCCCCAGCACTGTGGGGCACCTGCCAGCAGGCCCCCACCCATGTCCAACTCATGTTCCCCACCACCCCCACCCCCGAGCAGTGCAGGGGCAGCCTCCACCAGGCCCCCCACCCATGTCTCCCACCACCCCCACCCCCCAGTCACCAGGGGCACCTGCCAGCAGGCCCCCACCCATGTCCAACTCATGTTCCCCACCAACCCCACCCCCCAGCACTGTGGGGCACCTGCCAGCAGGCCCCCACCCATGTCCCACTCATGTTCCCCACCACCCCCACCCCCCAGCAGTGCAGGGGCAGCCTCCACCAGGCCCCCACCCATGTCTCACACCACCCCCACCCCCACAGCACTTTGGGGCACCTGCCAGCAGGCCCCCACCCATGTCCAACTCATGTTCCCCACCACCCCCACCCCCCAGCAGTGCAGGGCAGCCTCCACCAGGCCCCCACCCATGTCTCCCACCACCCCCACCCCCCAGTCACCAGGGGCACCTGCCAGCAGGCCCCCACCCATGTCCAACTCATGTTCCCCACCCCCCCACCCCCCAGCACTGTGGGGCACCTGCCAGCAGGCCCCCACCCATGTCCAACTCATGTTCCCCACCACCCCCACCCCCAGCCACCAGGGGCAGCATCCACCAGGCCCCCACCCATGTCTCCCACCACCCCCACCCCCCCCAGTCACCAGGGGCAGCCTCCACCAGGCCCCCACCCATGTCTCCCACCACCCCCACCCCCCCAGTCACCAGGGGCAGCCTCCACCAGGCCCCCACGCATGTCTCCCACCACCCCCCAGCAGTGCAGGGGCAGCCTCCACCAGGCCCCCACCCATGTCTCCCACCACCCCCACCCCCCAGCAGTGCAGGGGCAGCCACCACCAGGCCCCCACCCATGTCTCACACCTCCCCCACCCCCCAGCAGTGCAGGGGCAGCCTCCACCAGGCCCCCACCCATGTCTCACACCACCCCCACCCCCCCAGTCACCAGGGGCAGCCTCCACCAGGCCCCCACCCATGTCTACCACCACCCCCATCCCCCAGCCACCAGGGGCAGCCTCCACCAGGCCCCCACTCATGTCTCCCACCACCCCCATCCCCCAGTCACCAGGGGCAGCTTCCACCAGGCCCCCACCCATGTCTCCCACCACCCCCACCCCCCCAGTCACCAGGGGCAGCCTCCACCAGGCCCCCACCCATGTCTCCCACCACCCCCACCCCCCAGCAGTGCAGGGGCAGCCTCCACCAGGCCCCCACCCATGTCTCACACCACCCCCACCCCCCAGCACTGTGGGGCACCTGCCAGCAGGCCCCCACCCATGTCCAACTCATGTTCCCCACCACCCCCAACCCCCAGCAGTGCAGGGGCAGCCTCCACCAGGCCCCCACCCATGTCTCCCACCACCCCCACCCCCCAGCACTGTGGGGCACCTGCCAGCAGGCCCCCACCCATGTGCAACTCATGTTCCCCAGCCAACATGTCATCACAATCTAGATCCCTGGTCCCTATGGTCAGCCTCCAAATGCAAAACACCCACCCAAGTATTGCATCCACCCACTCATAATTTGCAATTACATCACAGAACACCAATTGCAAGTTCCGAAACAAACACATTTCCCTCACATACACCCAATGGGTGTCAGTGAATCTCAAAACACATATCATGAAATGCATGAAACCAATGAGATACCACACATTGAAGTTCACCAAAAATAATATGTATTAAAGGAAACATCAATAGAATAAAAAATGAAGAAACAGAAACGTGAATGTACAAAAATGAAAAGAAGAATGTCCGTCAAAAAAAGCAAAACCAAAAATAAAAATCAAAAGTAATGTCCAAAGTCAATGTCCACAAAACAAAATCCAATGGGAAATAAAAAAGAAAGCCATTGCTCCATGGTTAAAAATAGAAAAAAAAATGCAATCCAACTGTCAACTATGTACATGGGAACAATCCAGGGTCCATTATCCCAACAAAATAAAGGAAACCTATCTAACTACACTAACTAATATAATAAACTATATACAAAAATGTGGCCAATGTCCGAAAGGTCCAAATAAAATAAAAACAAAAATGAAACCTAACACTACCTAGAAACTATGTACAAGGGCAGCGGGCTAGTTTCACGGCTCACTTGTGGATGTTCCGGGCCAGGGCATCATTGAACTCCTCCTCAATGTCCCGGAGGCGGTCCTCCTCCATGGCCCCGAGGGTCCGCAGGGCCGTCGACGTCTCCACCTCCAAACCCCTGCGGATTGCCTCGAGGCACTCGGCCCGCCTCAGGGCCCTCCGCATGGAGTTCTCCGCCCTGACCATTGTGAGCCGTGCCTCTTCCGCCCGCTGCCGCTCCGCATCTATGGCGTGGCCCAACCGCTGCCACACGGAAGACACTCTCTGTCCTGGGTCCTCCTGCCCTCCGGCCGATGCCTGCCCCTCCGATGTCGAAGGCCCCGAGCCTTCATGGCTCCCACCACGTTGCTGCTGCTGCTGTGCCTCTGCCAGTGCACTGCCTCCTGCTGCCTGCACATCCTCCGCCGGCTGGGGTGCAGTCGTAGATGTGGCCACCCCTGCTGGACGTCCGACTCCCGACTGTGGCAGGGATGCCTCCTCCACCAGCCTGGCCGCACCGTCAGAGGCAGCTCCACAGGGCACCCAGGTGACTGATGGGTGGGAAGATGGCACAGAGGACGACTGGCGCGTAGGGGGTCCAGTTGAGGAGGGGGTTGGAGCAAGCCCCATCAGACGGAGGAATCCGGCCTGGGTGACCTTTCCCAGCAGGCTGACGTGGTCAACGAGACATTCGAGATGACGTGCAGTCTCTCCATGAAAAGACTGCAGGTCACCTCGCATGGCCCGTTGACGCAACGCCACACCAGCCAGGCCAGGCTCAACCCGGACCTGGATAGCCACGTCCGCAGGCAGAGGAAGGCCAGTTGACGTGAGCTCATCCCCTGCCTGAAAACGGGTCTGGACGTAAGCATCCCTGCTGGTGCAAGATGATGCAGGGACAGGATCGGGGACAGGATTGCACACAGGCACCTCCGCGGCAGCCTGTGCTGCCTCCTGTCCCTGGTCCTGCACTGCACCACTAGCACCAGTGGGATCCCCACCTCCAGACCCCGTCTCTGGTGCTTGCACGGCCTCCTCCTCCACCAAACCCACCACCAACCTGGATGACTCCGTGCCATCTTCCCCTGTTGGGCCCTGTGGGGTCCCAGCTGCCCCTTCTGCTGTCGAGGAGTCCAACTCCAACCTCCGCCTCTTGGACCTCCCCCCGGCAGCTGCGGCCTGGGACGCGGCACTGGACTCCTCACTCCCCAACGAGATCACAACATGGGAGGGGAGCCGGGCCTTGCGTCTCCGGCTGGCGGTCGGATCCCCGCCGCTGTGCTCCACAGCACCTTCTCCGCCCTCTTCATCAGTTGACGCTGCAGACAGGGAGAAACAAAACACAGGCATCAGGGCACTGTACAATGGACACATTGTAAGAGGATTCAATTCAACACTACAGCTAAGTCAACGCCTAGTCTATAATACTGAATGAAAACCCTTATTGATATATCTTTAGGTCCAGTTCATGCGTTCTGGATGACTACCCCTATATAACACCCCTCTCTTGGAATCCCCCTGACCCCACTGAGCCAAGAAGTAGTTCTGTTTTGCAAGTTAAAAAGGTTTATTTGAAACTTTAAACAATATGGATATCACACTTTATAATAAATTAATAATTGAATAGCACACTTAATCTGATATGATAAAGATCAACAACGGAGAATCTGGCACTAGCACACTTCTTTATAATCACGAAGGAGTTGAGATGAAATGGATAAGGTAGCACACTGGTAAATAGGAACAAAAGTATAATGTGGTAGAGGATGCTTTATGTAAGCTCAGGTGGATGCAATATTCAATGAATGCAGTACAGAAAATACTCAATATGATTTCAACCAAACAATGTAATCACTTTTCTCTGGCAATCCCCTCCCCCCCTTGATGCAAGGCAAGGAAATGGAAGGAAAACACACAGTTCTCAGAAATGCAATCAATGTAAATCAGTTCACCCCAGCAAGCTTACACTACAGAAGTTTGAAAACACAGGCCCAAATTGCTTTTATATGTGCTAGCAATGGATGAGAAATATGCTGGAATGCTTTTAATTCCCTTTCAGAGGTTCAGGGTGAGTGGTATCTAGTTAATATTAGTCCAGGCTCACACTAGCAATGATGCAGGGATAGTTAGCAGGTTAAACGAATTTCTGGCAAATGGAAGGCAAGCAGCAGCAGTTTTTACATGTGAAGAAATTTGCAAATCGCGGCAAAATTCGCGGATGCGCCGAGCGCTATTACAGAGGAACCACAAGGACTATCTCTATTGTTTTGGGGTCCTAGGAAAGCCTAGGATCCCAGCTTCAAAATGAAAGTTACTGCAAGTCTCTAGCACAAACGGTTGCAGAGATATGAACGATTGAATAAAGGTCGTTTTTCAGATTTGAAATTTTAAACGCACACTTTTTCAGCTTTAAAAATGATGGCAGGATAACACAATTTCTAAGCTACAGTTCTACTTAGGTTAAAAATGGATTGAATTATATTATTTTAACTAGGAGATTGGATCTGCACAGTTTTCTAGGTACTCACACTATATTCTTGAGTGAAATGGGCCACGCCACGGATCTGGTCAGGGTTTTAGACTCGCCTCTGGTCTCGGCACTTCACAGTGATCTGGGTCAGCTCTCTCTGGTTCTCTGGTCTGGGTCTCTAGTTCTGGATAGATTGAAGTCTCTAGTTTGGCTCTCTGGAGGTTTGATGAATTTGAAGTCTGGATCTCTGGATGTTGTATGGTCCGGCAGAGCGCGTTGCAGCAAATGGAATTGAAGGTCCCTATCTGTCCTGTCTGTCTGCTTTTATGTGTTTAGAATGTGGGTGTGTTCTAGCATCACTGACCCTACCTCTCTCTCAGCTTCTAATTGGTCAAACTTCCATTTATCATTTGATTGGGGAATGAACTGTGAGTCAGAGGGATGTCATTTTATGGCTTGCAGATAGGGCACTCCTCTGTCAGATTGCACACATTCTATATTTGATAATAAAAGACATATTTCAGAGTTACACAGTTGTTTGAAATTACATATACATGGTGTGGCTGAATTTAGCCATGTCTCTGTCCAAATCTGCTGTTTCTAAGAGCTTGCATTCAGAAATGGCAGATAATTGACTTTTTAACTGATTTTTCACTTTCTGACACTGACCCAACTTTACATACATGTGTGCAGGGAGTAGGGACATTAACTGATGAAGTTTCAGATTTTTAACATGCATACATTTAGAGTAATATCCACTTTTCCGCTAAAACCCCCCTGAACATGCCACCGGGTCGAAAAACCTCTTAAAATGTGGGCAGAAAAATCACAAGAATTATGGTATCATTTATAAAATTTTCACATGTCCGCTCTATGAGTTATTCATCTTTTTAAAGTTATGTTCTGGCTCCAAAGGGGTGTGGTTTACCCTCAGCACAAGATTGAATTTCTGGTTTTTCCAGTTCTGCCAAGCCAGCTTGCTCTCACAGGCAGTGCTCCTCCCCTTTCCTCAGGAGGAAGCCACTTTTTACGACCATTTACGACTCCTGCCAATAAAACCTTTGCCTGAGCCAGGACAGGGCTTTGTTCACTTTCCTGCAGAGCACAGATAATTCAATTATCAGATAGATGGCATATCCTTAGTGTGAGCAGCAAAAGGGCAGCTAGGCCTGGGAACACAGCTGTGACTCAAGTTTCACTCCTGATGGGGGTAGTTGCCAGGCAGAATTCAGTTCCTTAAGCCAGGTTTCAGATAAAATGTCACTTTTTGTTTCCCAGTTTCTGCATTCAAATAAAACTAAACATTTTCACATATGCAGCTAGAATGCTGATTCTAAGTGCAAAACTATGACATTTCAACAGTTACAAAGGCATGTGACACCAAACATAGGTCACTCATTTAATCTAAACATTTTCGATTTTAGTGTCTTTAAATCCAGTGCAACTTAAACTGCTGACTCCATAGCTCAGCCAGTTTTGTTATAAGCATTGTTCTGGGCTCTTCATTTCCCAGATTTTGTAGGCACACAACACTCCATTCTACCAAATGTCTGCTGGTGTCCAGTGAGTTTTTAGATGTGTTGCAATGTTTAAAATAGACAGTTTGAGCCTGCCTTCAGAGAAACACAGGGTGGTTTTAAACTGCCGGCTTTTGGATAGTGGTGAGTACTGGTACTGCACCCATTTTTGGGATTTAAGAAAATGAATTCCCAACAATTCTAGGTTGCATTTGGCAATCAGCATTGCCATTCCCAATGGTTTCAGACTACTGTGCGGGTAGTCCAATGGTGATTTTAAAGCGCTTTGAAGCTAACCGGCGCTACTGTTTTTCCTTTGGCAACCCGGCCTTTCATTCTCGCACTGGTGGGTGGCAAGTGAGGCAACCATTTTGGTGGGCGCACAAACTGCGCAGCTTTCCTGGATTTCGGCGCACATGTGGGTTTTCCGCCATCTTGAATTTTCTAAGCCCACAGCACCAAATGTTGCAGCATGATAGCTTAAACGTGGGTCAGGACACCCAACAAGCCCCCCCACGCGACTACACTTTGAATTTGAGTCGATGGGGAGTTGGGTGCACAAGGGTTTTGACCCACGCACCGGTCTGTCCGCATAATCTTCTTCCTCTTCTGTAGATGGCACAGTTCAGCATCTTCTTCTCCATCCGGTACTGATCGATCGGTTCTCCTCGCCAGTCCTGATGGGAGTATTGGGCGGTCCACTGGGCCCATTGGATCTTCGTTCCCGGTCTCCGGATCGTCCTCCTTGGCCAGACTCAAGGTCTTCTTTCTCCTAGGACGACAAAGGAAGAGCGGCAATACCTACTCATAGACGTTTTTCCACCACTGTTGAGATGGTGGGATAGCATATGCATTTCATCATGACGAAACATTACATTCTTATTTTGATAAAAAACAGTATAACTAAGAGACAGTTTCATGCAAATCACAATATTTTAGAGACTAGATGTGGTATGTTTTATGATTGGAACTGAATTAGTCTGAGACAGTACCCGCTAGGATTCCAGAGGATTCCTCCAGTTGTTGCAGAGTGTGCCTGGGATGGCAACATTTCAACTGGTTTGTGTGGACCCATTTGTCTTCCCCCGCTGCCAAAGGGCCTTTGGGGATGTGGATTTTGTAGGCCACAGGGGAGATCTTGTCGATGATCTCAAAGGGTCCCTTCCATGTAGGCAAAAATTTGCGCTGCTTGGCCTGGTTCCTTTGGAAGTTGTATAGATAGACCCGGTCTCCCACCTGATATTCCTTCCTGGAAGTTTTCAGGTCATAATGGGTCTTCATGCTATCAGCTGATCTTTCTAGATTCCGCTGAGCATAAGCAAAAGCATGTTGGAGGTGTTTCCTTAAATTCTCTACATACTCATGAGTAGTGGAGGCATTTATCAGTTTCTGCTCTTGGGTCCTGTAGAGCAAATGCTGAGGAAGCACCATCTTGCGTCCAGTCATCAACTCAAATGGTGACATTTTGGTTGCAGATGAAGGGGTAGATCTGATGGCCATTAGGACCAGAGGTAATCGGATATCCCAACTTGGCCCAGAATCTGCCACAAACTTCTTTAATATGCTCACAATGGTTCGGTTATATCTCTCTACTGCCCCAGAAGAAGCTGGCCGATAAGCAATATGCAACTTCCTTTTGACCCCCAGTATCTCCCACATCTTTGTCATTACTTCACTGGTGAAGTGGCTACCTCTGTCTGACTCAATCCTTTGAGGTAGACCAAAACGGGAAAAGATGTGGTTGATCATCAAGGCAGCTGCAGTTTCCGCCTTGCAATTTGGGGCTGGGAGACATTCCACCCACTTGGTAAACAAGCATGTGACGGTCAACATGTACTTATTCCCCCTAGCCGATCGAACCACGGGGCCTACAAAGTCGATTTGTAAATCTGACCATGGCAGTGTCATTCCCCTCTTTTGTAAAGGCGCCCGGTGTGTGAGGGATGTCGGCTGAAATTGTGCACACACAAGACAACCCTTCAAATATTGGTTGAGGTCCTGGCCCATGTGTGGCCAGTATGCAACCTCTCTTAAGATTTCCAATGTTGTGTGAAACCCCCTATGACCGGCGGTGGCCGCATCATGGGCGTGACTTAACATCAGGCTTCGGAATGAGGTAGGAACCACCCACTGGTCGTGGCCAGCTTTGGATTTCCTTACCAACAAACCGTCTTGGATCCGGAACATTTTTGGACATTTCATCAACACTCTTAGGTCCTCTTTCCCAATGTAATCGGTATCCGTCAGGGGAAAGTTCTCAGGGTCCTCAAGGTGCTGGTAAAATTTACCAATTATTGGATCCCCCTTCTGAGCAGTAATCAAATCAGCATCAGGGGTCTCCTTACTCCATTGTGCAATTGAAAGGTCGTTGTGAGCATTTGTCTGGGACCTAGTGATGGCAGTGACCTGGATTTCCCCCAACAGGGACTCAATCTCAATTGGATCCCCTTGGATGGCTCCGGTTTTGGCCAACTGATCAGCTAAGTCATTTCCAGTTTTGTCTGGTCCCTCTACTTTGGAATGACCCTTAATCTTTTTCCAATAGATGGTCATCCCATTCGATGTGACCAGATCATCAATGTTTTGGATCAACTTCCCATGTTTCAAGGGTTTGTTGTTAGCACATAACATGCCTCTGGTTTTCCAATTAACCAGGTGCTCCACGAACCCGTTCCGTACATAATCCGAATCTGTGATTATGACCAGTTCGTGGAGTTGATGCTGGACAGCAGTGAGGATGGCATGATGCACAGCCATCAATTCTGCCACCTGGCTACTTCGGGGACCAATTTTGTATCCAGCGGAGGGTTCTGGGGACTCATTCACCCATGCATTCCCTACGCCGGCCACCAGTTCTTTCTCCCCGTCGTTGTCAACATGGTAAGAGCATCCATCCACATAGACAGTGGGCATTCCCTCACACTTGTCCTCTTCAAAGACTTTGTGTGGGGAATTAAGGTATGCCTCCGTGTTGTCCTTGATTTTTAGACTTTCGTCCTCGAGACAGTTTTCTCTGGCACAATCATGCAAGTCAGCCAGACCTTGCACGAGGGGACTCTTCTTGTTTTGGCCATATCTGACCTCCACAGGAAAGCCTTGCATTGACAGAATCCAGGAAGTAATTCGGGAATTACTCACATTTCCAGCCCGGATTCTGTCACTTTGGAGATATTGAAGAGGCTGGTGTGGAGTCTCCACTATAATGTGTTCCGCCTGGATAAACGGGCGGTAATTCTTCAATGCCCACACCGTCGCCAGGAGTGCCTTCTCACAATCGTTGAATTTTTCCTCCACAGAGGATAAAGTTTTGCTCGCATAGGAGATTACTTTATTGACCTTGTCATGCTTTTGGTATAATACTGCCGTCAAGCACGTATTAGAGAACCCTGTCTCCAGGAAGAACTCTTTGTTTCGGACAGGGTAAGCTAGGCAAGGTGCTTGTGAGAGGCTTCTCTTGAGTTGTCTTACTGCCTCGGCTTGTTCTGGACCCCATTCCCACTTGACCCCCCCCTTCAGGAGATGAATCAGGGGTCTGGTGATCTCTGCGTAGCCCTCAATGAACTTTCTGCTGTAATTAGTCAGTCCAAGGAGGCTCCTTAGTTCCCGCAGAGTTGTGGGGTCTTTCAGTTTCTGAAGTGCTTCCACTTTCTTTTCCTGGGGACAGAGACCCTGAGGAGTAATCTCATGCCCCAAGAAATTAACACGGGTTCTACACCACTGTGCTTTCTGAAAGGAAAGTTTTGCTCCGGCGGCCCTCAACTGCGTCAGAACATAACGGATCTCCGCTATGTGTTCCTCCACAGATGAACTTTTGATGAGGACATCATCTACATAAGCCAGGTTACCCCTCGCGCCCAGGTCGGGCATGGCCTTATGTAGGAAAATATTGAACTCATTGCCGGAGTTGAGGTATCCAAAGGGAGTCCGGGTCCATGTGTACTGCTGGCCCCCAAAGGTAAAAGCCAGTTTGTATTGGTCCTCCCTGCTGACAGGCACGGTCCAGTATCCATTGGTCAGGTCTATTGCAGTGAATACCTGTGACCCCTGAATCTGGGCCAGCCCTTGGTCAATGTAGGGCAGAGGCCATCGGGAAGTATGGACCCGTTTGTTGAGCTCCCTGAGGTCGGCGCAGAGTCTCCACTGGCCGTTTGGCTTCAATATCCCCAGCACCGGATTATTGAAGGTGCTGTGGACTGGACGGATTATTCCCCGGGACTCAAGGTTCTTAATTATTTCAGTAAGGGACTCCATGGATGCGAGAGGCAAACGATATTGCTTCACAAACACAGGAGTCATGCCAGGGTCTGTGGGGATTGTTGTTGTGTGGATGTCAGTGCGACCACAGTCATACGAGTCTACCGCAAAGAGATCTTGGAAATCCAAGAAAACTTGTTTCAACTTTTGCTTTTGTTCCAGAGTCACACAGGCATCAGCTAGGTTGACTCTCTCTTCCACCATCTGCCTGAAGCCTGGAAAGACTTCTGGTTTGGCTATTTCAGCGGCCTCCTCCAGCTGGGTGGAGAAGTCCCTGGTCAGAGTGCTGATTTGGACTGGAGGCTTCAGGTGGGAAAGGCAGCCCTCATGGACCTGGAAAATCACCTCATCCCTCCTGAAATCACAAGTCACATCTTCCTTACCATAGGGGCAGGAAGTGTACACCAGGAAGTTCCCCCCATGCCGGGTAAAAATCCTGTCTGGTGTTGTATGGTCCTCACTGTCACTGTCAAAACAGTCCTTGGGGATTGGTCCTAACAGTTCATTACCTAAATCAATGGAGAAATGTCGGTCATCAACCGCCATTCCAATAATGGTGCCTGCGGCTAGAGTAATACTCTTTAAGTCGCTGTTATCCACCTCTATTAGAATGGTGTTATGTTCTATGTTGACTAATGGTGTTGGGTTTACCCCCAACCCTTGCTGTTGGAGAGAAGCATTTAGATGTATGTAAGCATCAGGGTTTTTCAACTCTTGTCCCCTTTTAACTCTCACTTCCAGGGAGAATTGTCGGGTCCTTTCTGGGATGGTGACTTCCTCTTTAACCTGAATTTCAACTGCATAAGGTAGCAATTGAGCTGACCTAAATGCTTTTTCTGGATCATCAAAGCCCATGGGATTATCCGCTAATCGGGACCAAGCTTTGAAGTTTATTAGGTCCAAACTAATGGCAAAGCGATTGAGAATGTCACTGCCTAAGTAAAAGGCGGCAGGGACGTCTCGCACGACCCAACAATTGTGGACTATGCTCTTGTTGCCAATGGAGATTTTGAGCATACACCTGCTTGGCAGGAGATGTTTGGAATTAGGTGCTTCCAGGTCCATTTCCCATTTGTCTATCAGTTTGAAGGTGGGAATGGCTGGATCTTTTGGAAGTTGGCGAAACATGGCTTCGCTGATGAAGCTCTTACCGTTGTTCACACACACTCGAGCGAGAACAGAGTCCTTCCCATCATTTAACTGAACAGGGATGAACAACTGCTCTCCAATTTGCTGAATATCAGCCAGGCTTTGAGCTGATTTCACATCTTTCTGGACTATAGGAGTGGGAGTTTCAGATTGTGGATTGGTATAGAATTTCAAAGTGTTTCCTTCCAGCGTGGAATACCACTTTAGACTGGAAGGAAGGTTGATTTTCAGAAATAGAGAGGACCCCCCATCACCAGTCTGTTGTCCTACTGCTATGACTGTCACGTCTGGAATTTGGTTGTTCTGGAAGTGAAATTCTACTTGGTCAGATTTTTGTTCAACCATGTGGCAGGTGCCGTTTAAACTAACATGGTTGACACTCTGTTTTAATTTTATTGGTCGGCTAGTCTGGGTCCAGAGGACCTTGTTTACACAATCTATTAGGGGTGACAACCTTCTCAGGAGGTCATTCCCTAGTAAACAAGGGGTGCCCTCTGGGGTCACAACTATGACCGGGTGTTTCAACTTATGTCGCCCAATTTTAATGTCCAAATCTGCCGTCCCCTCGACGGGAATTTCCTTCCCGTCAAAGTTCTGGAGTTGTCCAGGAAGAGAGGTGAGAGGAATTTGGTAATTCTCTCCCCTTCCTGCATTCAGTTCGTCAAAGGCCCTTCTGGACAGAAGGGTAGCTTGAGATCCAGTGTCCACCAGTGCCAAAATTGTACCCTGTCCCTGTACTTGTACCGGGGCATAATATCTTCCCTCCTTCTCCTCAAGGGGGCACAGATAATGTACATTTTTGGACAACTGGTGGGCTAATTTTCTGGTTTTGGACATCGCTAGCGAAGAGATTTGGGCAGCATTCTGTGGAGAGCCTTGGGAATCTGAAAGAAAAAGTTGGCAACTGGAGATCAGAGCCATTGTGGGTTCCCCTGGTTCCAGTTCTGGGCCGCCCCCCCCTTTTTGGAGGCAGTCACCAGGATGGGTTTGAACCAGGGGATTTTCTTGCTGTTGGTTCTGGGATGAGATGGTGGGCGGCGGTAGCTCAGTCTCCACATCTCCCCAGTCTGGATTTGCATTCCTAGGGACCCATTTTTCTTTGGGAGGAGTTGCCCCCTCTCTGAAGGAGAAGATCCTTTTCTCAGGATCCTCTGAGGATCCCTCTCCCTCAAATTGGAAGATCTGTACCTCCTCCTCAAACTGAGTCTGTTTGGGTCTTTTGTTTCTCCTACCCCCCTCTGCTCCTTAGGAGGCAGACTTTCAGGGGCAAGAGATTTTGTTTCCGGTTCCTGGGTTTCCAGGGGCTGTTTACAAGTGAGGAAGGAAGCTTCCTCCAAGGCTTTACACCCCCCTTCCCTTTGTGCCTCCTCCCTGGGAACCGGTGTGTTATCGGGGTGCTGCCCCCGTCATTGTTCTGGAGCACCAGGTCCAGAGTTGGGTGCGTTCTGCGCCGGCACACCCATCTGAGGGTTCTGCTGAGCCCTCAGTATATGACCCATATCCCGCGCCATGTTTTGAACCTGGCGCTCTAACTGGGAAACCCGCTCAGGCTGATACGGGGCCCTGTTTTCTCCCCTGGGCTGATCCCGGGAAGGGTAGCTATCCCTCCTCTGGTAATACCCCGGGTTGGGAAGATTTGGGTACCCCTCCACCCTTGGCCTCCCCTCTCCCGGATTCAGTGGTCTGGGCTCAGGGAATTGGGGAAAGAAGGATGGATGGTTTTGGGGCTGAAAGTTGGGTGGATACCTGGGGAAAAAGTTCTGCCCAGGATTTGGAGAGTTTCTGCCCTCCGGTGGGAAGTTAGGAGGGAAGTTCCCTGGGTTAGGTGCTTGGCTGGATCCCCCCCCTTGGGCTGGAGGAGTCCACACATAACCCAGAATGGGTCGATTTCCCTTGTAACGGGGGCTTACATAATCAGGAGAGCGAGGGACCCCATTTGTGGGGCTGCCTCCCTGGCTCCCTGTCTGTGACTGACCCGAGGACCTTCTGGGCCTAGCATTATTAGGTGCAGGTAGGTTTTTAGGCCCCCCCATCTCCAAATCTAAAACGGGGGTGACCTTTACCTCTGCCACCTTGGCAGCAGCAGGGGTGCTGTTGGCTTTGGGGTTTTTCTGGGCATTACTTTTGCTATCTACCGGTTTCTGCACCTCATAGATCCGGGTAGCCTGTTCAATGACCCAATCTAAGGATCTTTTCTCGTGAAAATCCCTCACGAGCTGGGTCATGATATATTTGGGCAAGGCATGGAAAAACGTATTAATAAACTCTCTACTATCCGTGCGCACCCTTCTTGTGGTCTGTGCAAAAGCACGCTTTAACTCCTGCACAAATTCTTGTGGGGCCTGATCCTCCCCACATTGCAAATTGTAGGCTGCCTTGCGAGCCTCTTGAGGATTTCTGTGAACAGAAAAATGTTTCAAGATGGCCGCCTTATAGGTGGACCATCTTAAATGATTTTGGTCCTCCAGCCCCGCAAAGAAACTGGAGTATTCCGGGGAGAAGGTCCACTTTACATATTGAATACAGCTTTGGCTGTCCTTCAAATGGAAAGTCTCCATTATTTGTTCAAACAACTCTAAGTGCTCCCAAACAGAATACTTAGCGTTCTTATGGTAAGGCGTGATGACGCTCCTGATCGCCTTAATCTGCTTTAAGGGGTCCTTAAGCAAGGCCCTTTTTGCCTTATTGGCCTTTTTGGTTCGGGTAACCCTTGTCCATTCATCCTCGGACTCGGAGGCACTGCTCCCAGAGGTTCCCGTCTGTTCTTCCAGGTTTTCCCGGATTCTACGAGCCTGGGAATGGCTGGCAGAATGTGGGGACCTGGTCTCCTGTGTCCTGCGCAGTTCAGATGAGTCTTCAGATTCCTCCTTGCTGCCAGGATTTGATGGGTACCCCCTCCACTGACCTAACTGGGCAGAGGTTTTCAGGATGCCCTTAATGGGCCTACTCTCCTGGGGTTCCCCATTGAACTGTACTGTACTTGGGTGCCCATACCCGGATGCCCACCCCTCCATTCCTGAGTGGTACTGGCCTATGAGCCCCATACTCTTAGCTGGATAGTAATCTGCCATCCCTGTGGCCCTGTGCTCATGTGCGCCAGGGGACATGGGGGTGGTAGAGTCCAGGGACTGGGGGAGATGAAGGCCCCTGGTGTTAGGGCTCCTGCGGTTATGGTCAGGAGTCTCTCTTTCCCAGCGGACCTCATCTCTATCCGCCCCTGCTCCCTGTTGCAATGCAAGAGCCTGCATTTGTGCTTTCAGTTCCTCTGTTAAGGCCTTACTCGACTCTATCAGTTTCTCCTGCATCGCTACCTGTTGCTGGAGCCTCTCATTGTGCTGGCAGAGAGCCTCATTTTCCCTCTGTGCTTCCTGGTTGGTCCTGGAGAACTGGGCCAGTCTTTGCTGCAGGAGGTTTACCTCCTGGGCAATGTCCCTATTGGCCTGCTCCTTTCTTGCTAGAGCATCTTCCACCCTTCTGGTGTGCTCTACCAAGTTCTGGTTTTCTTTTTGGAGATCACCCAGCCCCTGGAGGGCCAGGTGATTTTCTTCAATTTCCTTTTTTAAGTGGCAGACTTCCTGGCCTATGGCGTCTCTTTCCTGACTAAGAGCCTGCATTTGTGCCGCCAGGTCGTCCCTTTGCCGTTGAAGGGCACCAGCTTTTTGGCGCTCCTCATCAAACTCTGCCTGGGTATCCAGGTCTTTCAAGATCAGCTTGTTGCTCTCTACCTTCACTCTATCTAGATGACTTTGCAGGGTGGCTACCTGCTCCGTGCATGCCCTGTTAAAGTCTAATTGTTGCTCCAGCTTTTTCTGGCTCTGCAGTAAGGAGTCCAAACTGTCTTGGTGCTCCTTCTGCAGGGCCAGAAATCTGGTATCCTGGTCAGCCTTTTCCTGTTGCAGTATATCCATATCCTCCTTTATTTTAGTGATGTACCGTCTGCTGTCATCTTCTGACTCCTGGCTCCTCTGCAGCCTCTGCTCAGAAGAGACCAGGTCAGATTGGACCTTCTGTAATGCCATCTGTTGCCTATTTGCCAGATTTTGGCTTTCCGCACATCTATCCTGCATGTCTCCCATATATAGGTACAGGTATGCTGCTATCCTGGCAATCTTATTGTGTTCCTCTTTGGCTTTAGGAGCCATATATAGCTCACTCAGGGCCACATGTAAGGGACCCTGATCTCTATATATATCTGACCCTGTTTCAGTGGCCTGTCGCGTGATGGCCTGCAACCAGGCATCCTGGCCCTGTTCAGTCCATTCACCTCTCACAAATAGCTTATGCAAGAGGTGCTCTCTGGCTATTTTCATGTCTACTAAGGTCGTCATTCTAGAGATTGGTCTCTGTCCTGACTTACGGAAGTTAGTATTTTATTTTTGCAGACCAGAACTTTTCTTGGAGTGTCCCTTTTGAGGAATGCTTCACAGCGTAATGCAGCGTGGTGATCCGACCGGATGTATGTATCCCGTCAGTTAGCACACTGTATTAAGCTGCACAAGTGGTATTCTAACCCAAACGTCCGGCTCGAGCCCCCAATTTGTAAGAGGATTCAATTCAACACTACAGCTAAGTCAACGCCTAGTCTATAATACTGAATGAAAACCCTTATTGATATATCTTTAGGTCCAGTTCATGCGTTCTGGATGACTACCCCTATATAACACCCCTCTCTTGGAATCCCCCTGACCCCACTGAGCCAAGAAGTAGTTCTGTTTTGCAAGTTAAAAAGGTTTATTTGAAACTTTAAACAATATGGATATCACACTTTATAATAAATTAATAATTGAATAGCACACTTAATCTGATATGATAAAGATCAACAACGGAGAATCTGGCACTAGCACACTTCTTTATAATCACGAAGGAGTTGAGATGAAATGGATAAGGTAGCACACTGGTAAATAGGAACAAAAGTATAATGTGGTAGAGGATGCTTTATGTAAGCTCAGGTGGATGCAATATTCAATGAATGCAGTACAGAAAATACTCAATATGATTTCAACCAAACAATGTAATCACTTTTCTCTGGCAATCCCCTCCCCCCCTTGATGCAAGGCAAGGAAATGGAAGGAAAACACACAGTTCTCAGAAATGCAATCAATGTAAATCAGTTCACCCCAGCAAGCTTACACTACAGAAGTTTGAAAACACAGGCCCAAATTGCTTTTATATGTGCTAGCGATGGATGAGAAATATGCTGGAATGCTTTTAATTCCCTTTCAGAGGTTCAGGGTGAGTGGTATCTAGTTAATATTAGTCCAGGCTCACACTAGCAATGATGCAGGGATAGTTAGCAGGTTAAACGAATTTCTGGCAAATGGAAGGCAAGCAGCAGCAGTTTTTACATGTGAAGAAATTTGCAAATCGCGGCAAAATTCGCGGATGCGCCGAGCGCTATTACAGAGGAACCACAAGGATTATCCCTATCGTTTTGGGGTCCTAGGAAAGCCTAGGATCTCAGCTTCAAAATGAAAGTTACTGCAAGTCTCTAGCACAAACGGTTGCGGAGATATGAACGATTGAATAAAGGTCGTTTTTCAGATTTGAAATTTTAAACGCACACTTTTTCAGCTTTAAAAATGATGGCAGGATAACACAATTTCTAAGCTACAGTTCTACTTAGGTTAAAAATGGATTGAATTATATTATTTTAACTAGGAGATTGGATCTGCACAGTTTTCTAGGTACTCACACTATATTCTTGAGTGAAATGGGCCACGCCACGGATCTGGTCAGGGTTTTAGACTCGCCTCTGGTCTCGGCACTTCACAGTGATCTGGGTCAGCTCTCTCTGGTTCTCTGGTCTGGGTCTCTAGTTCTGGATAGATTGAAGTCTCTAGTTTGGCTCTCTGGAGGTTTGATGAATTTGAAGTCTGAATCTCTGGATGTTGTATGGTCCGGCAGAGCGCGTTGCAGCAAATGGAATTGAAGGTCCCTATCTGTCCTGTCTGTCTGCTGTTATGTGTTTAGAATGTGGGTGTGTTCTAGCATCACTGACCCTACCTCTCTCTCAGCTTCTAATTGGTCAAACTTCCATTTATCATTTGATTGGGGAATGAACTGTGTGTCAGAGGGATGTCATTTTATGGCTTGCAGATAGGACACTCCTCTGTCAGATTGCACACATTCTATATTTGATAATAAAAGACATATTTCAGAGTTACACAGTTGTTTGAAATTACATATACATGGTGTGGCTGAATTTAGCCATGTCTCTGTCCAAATCTGCTGTTTCTAAGAGCTTGCATTCAGAAATGGCAGATAATTGACTTTTTAACTGATTTTTCACTTTCTGACATTGACCCAACTTTACATACATGTGTGCAGGGAGTAGGGACATTAACTGATGAAGTTTCAGATTTTTAACATGCATACATTTAGAGTAATATCCACTTTTCCGCTAAAACCCCCCTGAACATGCCACCGGGTCGAAAAACCTCTTAAAATGTGGGCAGAAAAATCACAAGAATTATGGTATCATTTATAAAATTTTCACATGTCCGCTCTATGAGTTATTCATCTTTTTAAAGTTATGTTCTGGCTCCAAAGGGGTGTGGTTTACCCTCAGCACAAGATTGAATTTCTGTTTTTTCCAGTTCTGCCAAGCCAGCTTGCTCTCACAGACAGTGCTCCTCCCCTTTCCTCAGGAGGAAGCCACTTTTTACGACCATTTACGACTCCTGCCAATAAAACCTTTGCCTGAGCCAGGACAGGGCTTTGTTCACTTTCCTGCAGAGCACAGGTAATTCAATTATCAGATAGATGGCATATCCTTAGTGTGAGCAGCAAAAGGGCAGCTAGGCCTGGGAACACAGCTGTGACTCAAGTTTCACTCCTGATGGGGGTAGTTGCCAGGCAGAATTCAGTTCCTTAAGCCAGGTTTCAGATAAAATGTCACTTTTTGTTCCCCAGTTTCTGCATTCAAATAAAACTAAACATTTTCACATATGCAGCTAGAATGCTGATTCTAAGTGCAAAACTATGACATTTCAACAGTTACAAAGGCATGTGACACCAAACATAGGTCACTCATTTAATCTAAACATTTTCGATTTTAGTGTCTTTAAATCCAGTGCAACTTAAACTGCTGACTCCATAGCTCAGCCAGTTTTGTTATAAGCATTGTTCTGGGCTCTTCATTTCCCAGATTTTGTAGGCACACAACACTCCATTCTACCAAATGTCTGCTGGTGTCCAGTGAGTTTTTAGATGTGTTGCAATGTTTAAAATAGACAGTTTGAGCCTGCCTTCAGAGAAACACAGGGTGGTTTTAAACTGCCGGCTTTTGGATAGTGGTGAGTACTGGTACTGCACCCATTTTTGGGATTTAAGAAAATGAATTCCCAACAATTCTAGGTTGCATTTGGCAATCAGCATTGCCATTCCCAATGGTTTCAGACTACTGTGCGGGTAGTCCAATGGTGATTTTAAAGTGCTTTGAAGCTAACCGGCGCTACTGTTTTTCCTTTGGCAACCCGGCCTTTCATTCTCGCACTGGTGGGTGGCAAGTGAGGCAACCATTTTGGTGGGCGCACAAACTGCGCAGCTTTCCTGGATTTCGGCGCACATGTGGGTTTTCCGCCATCTTGAATTTTCTAAGCCCACAGCACCAAATAATGCAGCATGATAGCTTAAACGTGGGTCAGGACACCCAACAACATACACACATGACAGTTGTACATGAGTGGCATTGGCAAACCTCAGACATGTCATCACAATCCCCAACACACATGTCATTACAACTCGCAAACATGAGCCATACCACAGCCATATCGCAACTGCCACCACCATCCATACACATACAACAGCATGAGCAGCCAAAGGTGAGACAGACATCACATGCAACACAGGAAGTGCACCACACATGTACACACACCACCACACTTGCATGCATGTGTACACCTCTGCCAAGTGTCGCACTGTTCAGACGGGCATCCATGTCACATCTGCCAATCAGGCTTCCACATACCGCTGTCACATGCATCCATGTTGCATCACTGTTGCACCCTTGTCAAATACACACACATGCATATGTACACAGTGCTGATACATGCAGCCAAAAACAACATACATGCGTGACATCACGGACATGTCTACTTACATACACATTCATCCAAACGTGTGCCCACACAACTGCATTTGGCATGCAAGCCTACACACACAAGCACCATCCATGTCTCACACATTACAGCCCTCGCATGTGTCAGCCCCACGGCCCTGTACACCCCCACCCATATTCGACCCCATACAAACAGATGTGCAACCTGCACACTACTGAATAATCACCACACGCACTGCTCACAATCAGGATGCATGTACACTCACCGCTCGACTCCAGACGGGTCTGCTTCTCAAGGACCTGGACGTGGAGCGCTGGGGATATGCGTTCCAGGACCCTCATCTGTTCTTCCGACAAGTGGCCCCGGCGCCCCTTGGCATCCGCTGCCTTCAAGAGGTGCCGGGCCTTGTTCAGGGTCCTGGACCTGAAGTCCTCCCAGCGCTTCCTGACATGTTGTAAGTCGCGGACTGCCACCCCCTCCGCGTTGATGGCAGTCACGATGTCAGTCCGATGTCAGTCCGAAGAGGGCATCAAACTGCCCCAGGACTTGCTCCACCAGGACACCAACTTCGGTGGCACTGAAGCTGGTGCTCCTCTGCCTCTCTGGCCGGGGATTGTCAGTGGTCACAGATGGTGTTTGCCCCGACATGACAACCCCAGAGGCAGGAGTGGGTGGGCAACTGGGTCCTGGGGCTGGGCTGTGGAGCGATGGAATCCCAGTCGGGAGTCTTCGGTTCCAGAAGGGGTGGTCACAGCAACAGCACCCCTGGCTGATGTGCAGGCAGCATATGGCAGTGCACGTGGGCACCAGGCAGTCAGGCAGCAGCAGATGGCAGGTGGGAGCGTGCTCGGGGATCTGGGGGGCAGTAGTTCGGCCTTCTGGGCAGGAGCGTGGTCTTCCGTGTGCTTACGCGTGGCCAGCTTGATACGGAGTGATTTGGCACGTGAAAAATCTGCATGTCAGCGTGTAATTCGAGGAAAGGCCCTTAGCGCGTAAGCGCGTCTGCACGCATACGCATTTTCAATGGACAGAAGGCCCCTCAAGCGCAAGCGCCCCTGTGACGTGACGCGTACAGACGTGCATGGGCATTTCAGCGCGCGTGAAAAGCTGCACGTCCGCGTGTAATACGAGGAAAGGCCCTTAGCGCGTATGCACGGCAGCACGCATATGCGATTTCATTGGACCAAAGGCCCTTAGCGTGTGAGCGCGTCTGTGACGTGACGCGCGCAGGTGTTTCCCTCATTGCACGTGATGTCAGAACACACGTGGATTTCCACCAATCGCGTGTGAAAGTTCCCGGCACCCCGGAACACACGTACCCAGGCTAATCGCGTGTGGAACTTCCCGCGCACCCCGAAACACACGTACCCAGGCCAGTTGCATGTACGCTCACTCCCCTCCGATCACACGCGATGACACTCGGACCGTATCCGAATACGGGAAACCGCGCACGGCAAAAGATGTGCACAGGCGTCAACGCGTCTGCCACACGAAGGCAGGCGGAAGCGTCCCCGCGCACAGCATAAAAGTGCGCGCAAACAACAAACGCGTATATACAGCTACGATGAATGCCCCATTTGTTGCTGCACTGATCGTGGGACACCGCAGGAGGAGGAGAATAGCCAGGGCACGCATTTTCGCACCACGGACAAGCCTTTTTGGGATGCCTGACGACCAGGTCTATGGCAGGTATAGGTTTCCACCCCATATCATCCTAGACCTGGTCAGGGAGTGGGAAGATGACCTCACATCCCCCACCCTTTGCTCCCAAGCATTGAGCCCCTTGGAGAAGCTGCTCAATGTCCTGCATTTTTTGGCCACTGGGTCATTTCAGCAGACCACTGCCATAGTGGGGGGGGTCTCACAGGCCACGCAGTCATGCTGCCTACACCAGGTACTGGCAATCATGACAGCGCGCCCCTCAGTCCGCAGGCACATATACATGCCCAGAACACCCGCAGAAAGGCGGGCCGTTGTCCTGAATTTTTTCAGGGTGGCACACTTCCCCAAAGTGCTCGGTGCCATAGATTGCACCCATGTGGCCCTACGTCCACCTAGGGCCATTGAGCACATCTACCGAAACCGCAAGCACTGGCATTCCATCAATGTACAGGTGGTATGTGATGCAAAGGGAATCATCACCTCTGTCTATGCAAACTACCCTGGCTCCACCCATGACAGTTTCATATACAGAATGTCCGCCCTGAGCCGGGCCCTGGAAGCTGGGCAGCATGGCGACACATGGCTCCTAGGTCAGTACAAATGCCCTTGCACATGCATGCAAGTCACACACAGACAAATATCCAAACCCTAATAATCTCAACTATTATCACCTCCCCAGGGGACAGTGCCTACCCTCTGAGCAACCACATGATGACGCCAATCCGGAACCCCACCACACCACCCCAGGTAAGATACAACGCCGCCCATATTGCAACCAGGGGCATAGTGGAGCGCACATTCGGAGTGCTCAAGTCACGTTTCCGCTCCCTTGACCGCTCTGGTGGGCAACTACTCTATGCACCACCAGTAGTGTGCAGGATCATTGTGGCAGCATGTGTCCTGCACAATGTTGCAACACGGCAGGGCGTCCCGGTGGACATGGTGGTTCTCCCACATCCCCAACCACAGGCACAGGCGCTGCCCATGGGAGGGGACAGGGCACGTGGCGAGGAAGCCCGGACCCAGCTTGTGGCCACATTTTTCACCTAAACTCCCACCCCTGCGGAGTGCACACAGGCCTGGCACATACCAGGTGACAATCGATGATGACAAAGAGACAGTTAACTGTCACAACCCTACCACCCTGAGAAAGTTGCCATGGAAGTGCCACATCGTCTGCATCCCTAGCTACTTAAACACAAGCTATCCTGTGTGACCAAAAGGCACACATATGACATATGACATGATATGGGCCATACACAAGTATTCCAAGGCGCAATGAGGCAGGGAGGGGGGAACAAGGGAACACAGAGAACGGTACTACTAGGCCAGGTGTCATTGGGATTGTGCAAGTGCAGGGGTAGGGGGAATGGGAAAAGTGCAAGGGGAAGGGTGGGGGGGGAGTCCAGTACAGGGGAAGTAGCCCAAAAAAATAATACATAGGTCGCCTGGTGGCAACTACAAAGGTAAGTGCAGACAAGTGCTGGGAAGGGAGGGCTGTAGGGATAGAGAGACAGCACTGCAGTGCAGGGGTTGCCAGGGAGGCAGTGCAAGTGGAGAGTGGCTGGGCCAGGGACCGAGGTCAGTGAGAGTGGCCTAGTTGCAGCTCCTGTGCAGTTCCAGTGGAGAATTCTGCAAGGGAGAGGCAGACAGTAAGCAGAAGCAAAGAGGAAGGTCTTGAGGTGCTTCCAGAACTGGAGATGATTCCCCTCAAGTTCAAGTCAGGCCGGAAGTCTGTTCCAGGGGGAGGGCCCTGCTGCGGAGAGAAATCTACCCCGAGCTAGTTGCTCTGAGAAGCGGATGACACGGACATGCAAGGTGTGCATCACACACACCTGCAAACCAGGCCATGGCCATCACTGTCATGTCACTCAAACCCTCCCAAACATCAACATGACATGGCACGCAATACCCATACACCAATGCAGTAACGATAAGGTACACATTGCCATGTCTTAAATGTACAGTGGCATCGGACACTGCTGCCTAACCCGGAATGACAGACCAACAACCTCCCACCCAAAATAAGTCATTTCCAAATGCATTACAACAGTCGTAGACGTAACATCACAATGAATGCCTGTCTACATGCACATTATGCATTGCATAATCAACACTGCAGCTCATGTGTGCAGTGTCCTACTCCTGCATCACACTGCTCAGCGCACAGCACAGTGAACAGCCATTGTGTGTGATGCACACCCTGAGCATCACATCCAAGTGACAGACCACGTCAAACATCAAATTAGGCATGTACTGGAACCATGATCGGTCACAGAACATGTGCTGCCGGGGCACAGTGGGCACCAGAAGGCAAACAGTGTACACGTGGATATGCAAGGGTGGGAGTACATGTAGTGCATCAGAGTGCAAGTGTGTGTTTCTGCAAGGACATGCACTCCACATATGCATGTCCACTCAAGTGACCATCAGTGTTCCCTACACATCACATGTGAACATCCACCATGTGTACACCCCAGCATGTCAAACCACAACTATCCCCTCGCACCTGAAAGGAAAACACAACACATGAACAGGCATTGATCAGCAGAACACAACATGTACATAGGATACCACCATTACTATGTCAGAGTTCCCATCACACTGCAGGGCAAGGCAACTATCAACAACAACCCCCCCTCCCTCACAAATGACCATGACCCACTGAACAACTGCACCTGGGTCATGGAGCCTCCAAACCTCAATTCCACCTGGCCACAGGATCACCTTTACCCTTCGTCACCATCTCCCACCTTGTGTGTAAAAAGATGCCTGAACCCTCAGAATCCACACTCATTTCCAAAATCACAAAATCGAAGGCATAAAAACGAACCCGAACACCCTCCAGTAGATGACTTGACGTAGCAGTACCTCACAAAGGCCAAGTACTACCACAATGATGCAACAAGCAAGGTAGCACAGCAAAACAATGTCACGACAGGATGTGAGACATGTGTGGTACATGACATAGGATGATGCACCTTGAATGGATGTGTACTGTCACAGGTCCCCTGTACAGGCGCGGGAGTGTCACGAAACAACCACCCCCACCATGTCCCGGGTGCCTGTAAGGTCAAACTCACACAGGCCCCTGAGACCCTGGTGGGGAAGGAGGTTCAGGGATATACAGTCGGGACAGGTGTTGACACACTGGATGACTGGAATGAGCGGCGGAGAGGGGAGGAGGAATGACACATGAAACTAGGGAATGCACGAAAATGTACAACCTGCATGAACACATACACAATCCAAACAAACTTGGACATCATTGTCATGGCCTTCTGTAGTCCAGGCTCAGGAGTGGTACGAACCAACCACCCCCTCTAGGGTTTTGGCGCCTGCAAGTTCGGGGCTTACACAGGCATCCGCAACCCCAGTGGGGAAAGAGGGTCAGGGAACGTTGCTTGGATAGGCACGGGAAGCAGGAACACCGGGTAGAGGGTACAGGTTTCAAAATTGCATAGGATCACGGGTGATTAGGGAGAAAAAAACATACCAAATTGAACCACACATACATCCATGCATCAGTACACTCCCCAGCAAGCCCATGCAGAGCAGTTCGTAAGAAAAACAACAAGACACTTAGCTCTGGTTTTGAGTGCTGGCCTCCTGCCTGCGCACTCTCAGGTCCGGTTACAGGAGCACTGCAATGCTGCAAAGAGAGACACAGTCAACAACCTGTACGTGCCAATTGCACAAAAACACAACACCAAACATGCCCCATAGCAACAGACTACTCTACAAACAGACAATCTGTGGTTGATGCTTCGTACCCATATATAACATTACCCCTGTGACGGGTCATACACAGTCAATGCAGTAAGGCAGCCGCTGCTGGGTGCGTGGCAAATGGAACACCAATGTGTCACAACTCACACAACATGCAATGTTCCCTGGGTAAGCAGACAGACCCATATAGCAAGCCATGACTACAGAGCAAGTTGCGTACCACCATGACCGAAACAAAGTTGGCAGTGCATTTATCATGAAGTACGTGGAAAAGACATGCACTGCACCCGAGTATGTCCCTTGCTGTATGTCCCTGTGAGCTGCCCCTTTCCATGTCTCGGAAGGCTACATGGTTGATACAAGTGGCTCAATGGACCTTGGTGTACCGGAGGGTATGTGCCACTGCCCCTGCATGTGTCCCAGACAACCCTACTATCAGCAGCCATCAGTCCACAAACACATCTGAGCTGCATTGTGTGCTTCAACACCAATATTCGTCTAAGCTCACCCTCAGTGCTGTGACTAAGCCTCCATGTGCAACTCGCCTGGTGCAAGCTTTGCTGTGTCGTGGCCCCCCTATGATGCTCACCTTGCCTGGAGTTCCTTGGAACATGTCAGCAGTTCTAGGATGTGGGTCTGCAATCACTGTGCCTCTGCTTCTGCACACATGTGCATGTGGGCACCAACAAACGGGTCCAGAATTCTGTCGTCCAATGGGCCATGTCTGCTGGCAAAGGTGCTCTGGAAGCTCATCCCCCTGCAGAAAGGGCATGAAACACATGATTAATGCTTCAAAGTCATCTGTGTGTGTCTCATCAGGCATCTCATTACTTGACCATGTCAGAGAGTCACATCACAAATCACACCATCAGTCCGTCTTTCACCTCCAAAGTGTGGAACACTATCTACAGCATGAATTGCAACAAGCACATGTACAGGAAAGATATGAAACATACTACACAATGCATAGCAATCAATGTCCACATTAATCATGACACACCCCATCTAGCAAAAGCTGAACAGTGGACAATGACACCTAAATCATCCCCACTAGGGTGTCAACACAAGTCACACAGCACCAGACATGCCACAGATATGACAGTCCAAAGCCCTTGTGTAAAATGCTGTAGCACCGAACCATCCTTGCGAGCCCATGGATAAGGGAGGCAGGAGTGGCATATGTGAGTCAAGGAACCCAAGCAGCAAACACATACACAAGACAACCATGAAGGGCCTAGCTGGAACAGACAGTGGATGCCTTCAAAAGCCACAAAGCACCACACCGTCACATGAAAGCACAATAGACTAGCAATTTTAAACTAAATCAACTATTAACTAATTACACTAACTATGGAAAACCTACATTACCTATTTAAACTAACTATCAAACAGAAACTTAACTAACTAAACTAAAAGAAAAATCAAAAATGGCCACATACGACCCGGGGGGGAGGGGAGGCACCCAGGAGGGGGGAGGTACAGGGTGCTGCTCAACATCCACATGTGATGATGCTGAGCCAAAAAAAATCCTCCATGGGCTGAACGCCTGCACAGCACGACCTATGTGGGAGATAGATGGTCGTCCGAGTCTGGCTCATCCTGGAAAGGAGGACGTGGCACAGTAGCCTGGCCACGCCTAGCCGCAGCTTGCCCCTCATCGGCAGCAAGTCTGCCGGACGGGTGAGCCTGGTTCTGTGTGGCGATGTGACGTAGGTCTTCATGCAGAACCTCCCGTGATACACGTGCTTCCTCTTGCAAGGTAGCACGTGTAACACGGAGTTCCCCCTGCAAGGCCTGGCTGGACAACCGCTGCACCTCCCGGCAAGCCTGTAGCTCAGCCGAGATGGTACGCTCAAGCTGTGCAAACCTCTCCTCTGCCTGCTGCCTCTGGGACATCATAAGGACACCCAGAGTGGATCTGAGGGAAGCATACTCCTCCCTCAGGGCATCCATGTGCGCCTCTGCGTGAGCAGCAATTGCTTGACGCAGAGACGACATTTCAGCCTGGCGTGCCCTGTCTGAGGCCGCCATGCCCAGCCTGAGCGAGCGGGCCGTGGACCGTGCCGCCTGCTGCTGGAGAAGCACCTGCCTAGCAGTGGGGAGCACAGATCGGGCCACACGCTCCATGCTCTCAGCGATGTTCTCCATTGCTGCCCCCTGCCGTTCGGAATTGGCAGTCATGTCTTGCTCCCACTCAGTATACAGCGGTTGCGCACGGCGACCGCGTTGCCGGGCTTGACCCCTGCGGGACCCAAGGACCAGGGGTCCTCGCTGTGTTGGCACCGCCTGCGGCTGCACGACTACATGCCCCCGTCGATGTGATGTCCCAGGCACATCAGTGACTGGTGTGGAGGGTGACCCTGCGTCCCGATCCACCACGGGCGGAGGAACCAAGACTGTCTGATCCCTCAGTGCAGGTGTCGCAGACAGAGGAGTGTCCACATCAGAATCACTCACCCCTGACACATGGACTTGATGCTCATCCAACTCAACATGGACGTCAGAGTCGTCATCAAGGCTGGACTCATAGGCAGCCAGAGACAAGATGGACTGCAGCACTTGGGGGTTTTTGTGGCCTACCACCCCACGACCCCCACTAGTGCCGGGTTGATGTGGCGTTACCAACCCTGTGTCTGGCATGACAACACCATCCTCGGCCTCCATTGCGTCATCACCTGAAAAATAGAGAGAAAAAGGTCAATACACATGTCAGAAGCACACGACACACACACACACCAACAGCAAAGGCATCCGGCAGACATGTGACACACAACATATGACCTGGCATGCATGCTGGGTCTACTTTGAATAGCTTCTGTGATCAGACCTGTTGAAAGGTGGCAGTTTCCATGCAAGTGGGTCTATGCAGTGCAGAAAATGTGTACGCCACTCACTACCTACATGTACAAGCACTACATGGTGTGTGCCAGGAAATGTGAAGGCAGTGCAATGTCAAATTCAGACATCACGTGCATTGTGCATTCAATGTGTACCATGTCTAGAAGCCAAGCACCCCTCTACCCCAGTACCAAAGCAGGGATGCCTAGCATGGTATCAAAAGGCTGACCATACACCTGTGTATTGACAGGCAGTGTTTACTGGCATCAACAGCTTAATGTGATTCAAATTACAACACTGCAAATGATGCTGGGACAGTGGGCAGGACACATGATGGAAACTCCGGAGGCCGCCCACGTGTGAAGAAGACACAACAAGAGTTGGACAGAGTCATTGGCCATTGAACAGGCTGAGGCCTGTGAGCCACACAGATTGTCAGAGCCTAAACATGTGTGCAACGCAGGACTGAGCCACAGTTGACATGGGAAGGCTGATGAGATTGCAGGCAATGTATGTAACCAAGGACTTATATTACAGTGATCATCCAGTCAAGGACACATAGGGGCATGCGTGCAATGCACATGGAGCATGAATGGGCACTCATGTCCCTGCGGGACATCTGACCCATGCAGAGTACAAGTGAGAAGCCCTGCATCGAGTACTAAGGCTGTATCACACGGCATATGTCTGGCAGATTCTACGCTGGAAGTTAGCATCTACACAGGACACATGAACAAGAAAGTACACATTGGCAAGATTGAAGCAGACCAGTGCAAAGGTGGAACTGGGGTGCAGAGTGGCGGAGGAGGGGCAAGGGAGCATGCCTACATGGAGTCCCGCATGCAGGCAGAGGAGACATGCATGACGGTAGCATTGCATTACTTACACATCAGAACCATGTACACGTCACATGTAGCAGCAATCATGCACAACACATCCCACAAGTGAAACACACACGTCCTCAACAAACACGCATCAACACTCACTGGACTGGGCATCAAAGTCCATCTTCTCTCCCACTCCTTCGACCTATTCAGGTGGTATGAACTCCGCAACGAGAGCCTCATGCGGAGTGAGTTCTTCCTCCTCTGGTGCAGGCCCACCGCCAGTCACCAGAGTCAAGTTGTAATTTGAGGCACGCTTGGCCTTAGCGCTGCGCTTGATGTCATTCCAACGCTTTTTGCACTCCTGGGCCGTGCGCACCTCATGGCCGAATGAACTGACATGTTCCGCAACATGCTTCCAGTGGGTGTCACGTTGGGCAGCCGTGGTCTGACTATTGGCACCCACAAGCATGTCACGGCTGTGGCCCCGCACGTAGTCCACGAGGAAGTCCAGTTCCTGCTTACAGAAAGGCTTCTTCCTCGACGTGCAGGAGGTCGTGGCTGTGTGTGGGGTCCCAGCCTGTGCTGCAGGTGCAACCTTCCTCCTCTTGGACTGTGGCGCAGACCCTGGCTGGCTAATGCCGCCCTGACCAGTATGGCCAGTGGGTTCGGTGGATTGAGCCAAGGGAGTGGCAGGTGGAGGGATGACCAAAGGCCTGACTTGTGTCAGTGGCAGCTGGGTGCCCACTAATGGACCCTGCGCAGCAACATCAGCTGTGGCAGGGTCGTTGTCCGCAACGGTCCTGGTTGGCAGACTCACAACCGGGGTGCTGTTGGGTGCATCTGCCCTGCACTTGCCAACACCCGGCTGTTCGGGGCAGCAGATGACATGACTGCCCCAGGGACACGTGTCTTGGTCTGAGCAGCCCGGCCTGCCCCTATGGTTTCCCCCCTGGCCTGTTGGAGATCTACCAAGGGCTCTTCAAGTGCCAACGCAGCCTGCGCTGGCAGACCCTGAGCCTGGGTGGCGGTGTCCACAGCTGCACCTGCAGCTACCACTACCCTTGGGCCCGTGGCAGTCGATGGAACGGACTGCCGGGTCATATGGTTGCCAGTGCCAGATGCAGGAGCTGCATTCCCCGGAACCACAGGGGGTGGTGGCATGGCTGCACCGACACATGGCACAACATTGTGCTCAAGTGGCGCACCCCTGCCTCTTCCCCCTCTGTGGCTGCCCCGGACACCCTGGAGTCCCCCTACTCCCTGGTCACCACGGCCACGTCCCCGACCACGCCCGCCACGAGGAGTATGCCCAGCTGAGGCGCCCCTCACCTTTGGTGGCCTCCCAACCATGGCACAGATGTAGTAGTGCTGGCACAGATGGAGTGGTGCCAATGGGAGGTGTACACCACAATCGACCTGGGCAATTGGGGTGAAGGGGGTGGGAAGCAAGATGTTAACAGCCCCCCTGCACCTGCAAGGCTGTATGTGACCCCGGTGATGTGGTGACGGGTCACGCAACGCTCAGGCACCCCAAAACTGCAGTAAAACCGTGCACGCAACCCTGCAGCCTACGTGCGTGGATTCAACCTCCCGCAGTACCCGGTGGAACCCAGTAACACGAAAAACGCATATGCGTGGGACACGCAGGCTACTATGACATCGAAAATGGGTGCGATACACAGGGGCACCCGCAGTGGGAAAAAGAGCGTGTGCGACTCACCGTCTGACTAGCGCGATGCAGAAAAACATGCGTAGCCAATACCCCCGCCTAAAGAAGAGATACGTCCTTGACAGCTGTGAAGTTGTGATGGCGCGCGAAACAACAGGAAGCAGCAACACACGTCGATCTCCACGAAAGGCACATACAGTGAACTACTGGGCCCGCTCACCTTTAACCCGTGCTGAGGGAAACGCACGCGCACGTCACGTCACTTACGCGCATGGGCCCTTTCCTCGTATTACATGCGGACGTGCAGTTTTTCACGCGCGCTTACGCGCATTGGCCCTTTCCTCGTATTACACTCGGACGTGCAGTTTCCACGCGCGCTTACGACCATGGCCCTTTCCTCGTATTACACGCGGACGTGCAGTTTTTCACACGTGCTGAAATGCCCATGCACGTCTGTACGCGTCACGTCACAGGGGCGCTTGCGCTTGAGTGGCCTTCTGTCCAATGAAAATGCGTATGCGTGCAGACGCGCTTACGCGCTAAGGGCCTTTCCTCGAATTACACGCTGTCGTGCAGATTTTTCACGTGCCAAATCACTCCGTATCAAGCTGGCCACGCATAAGCACACGGAAGACCACGCTCCTGCCCAGAAGGCCGAACTACTGCCCCCCAGAGCCCCGAGCACGCTCCCACCTGCCATCTGCTGCTGCCTGACTGCCTGCTGCCCACGTGCCCTGCCATTTGCTGCCTGCACATCAGCCAGGGGTGCTGTTGCTGTGACCACCCCTGCTGGAACCGAAGACTCCCGACTGGGATTCCATCGCTCCACAGCCCAGCCCCAGGACCCAGTTGCCCACCCACTCCTGCCTCTGGGGTTGTCATGTCGGGGCAAACACCATCTGTGACCACTGACAACCCCCCGGCCAGAGAGGCAGAGGAGCACCAGCTTCAGTGCCACCGAAGTTGGTGTCCTGGTGGAGCAAGTCCTGGGGCAGTATGATGCCCTTTTTGGAAGTTCCCGCGCCGACAAGGAAGGACGGACTCGGATCTGGACTGACATCGTGACTGCCATCAACGCGGAGGGGGTGGCAGTCCGCGACTTACAACATGTCAGGAAGCGCTGGGAGGACTTCAGGTCCAGGACCCTGAACAAGGCCCGGCGCCTCTTGAAGGCAGCGGATGCCAAGGGGCGCCGGGGCCACTTGTCGGAAGAACAGATGAGGGTCCTGGAACGCATATCCCCAGCGCTCCACGTCCAGGTCCTAGAGAAGCAGACCCGTCTGGAGTCAAGCAGTGAGTGTACATGCATCCTGATTGTGAGCAGTGCGTGTGGTGATTATTCGGTAGTGTGCAGGTTGCACATCTGTTTGTATGGGGTCGAGTATGGGTGGGGGTGTACAGGGCCGTGGGGCTGACACATGCGAGGGCTGTAATGTGTGAGACATGGATGGTGCTTGTGTGTGTAGGCTTGCATGCCAAATGCAGTTGTGTGGGCACACATGTTTGGATGAATGTGTATGTAAGTAGACATGTCCGTGATGTCACGCATGTATGTTGTTTTCAGCTGCATGTATCAGCACTGTGTACATGTGCATGTGTGTGTATTTGACAAGGGTGCAACAGTGATGCAACATGGATGCATGTGACAGCGGTATGTGGAAGCCTGATTGGCAGATGTGACATGGATGCCCGTCTGAACAGTGCGACACTTGGCAGAGATGTACACATGCATGCAAGTGTGGTGGTGTGTGTACATGTGTGGTGCACTTCCTGTGTTGCATGTGATGTCTGGCTCACCTTTGGCTGCTCATGCTGTTGTATGTGTATGGATGGTGGTGGCAGTTGCGATATGGCTGTGGTATGGCTCATGTGTGCGAGTTGTAATGACATATGTGTTGGGGATTGTGATGACATGTCTGAGGTTTGCCAATGCCACTCATGTACAACTGTCATGTGTGTATGTGTCCATTGTACAGTGCCCTGATGCCTGTGTTTTGTTTCTCCCTGTCTGCAGCGTCAACTGATGAAGAGGGCGGAGAAGGTGCTGTGGAGCACAGCGGCGGGGATCCGACCGGCAGCCGGAGACGCAAGGCCCGGCTCCCCTACCAGGTTGTCATCTCGTCGGGGAGTGAGGAGTCCGGTGCCGCGTCCCAGGCCACAGCTGCCGGGGGGAGGTCCAAGAGGAGGAGGTTGGAGTTGGACTCCTCGGCAGCAGAAGGGGCAGCTAGGACCCCACAGGGCCCAACAGGGGAAGATGGCACGGAGTCATCCAGGTTGGTGGGGGGTTTGGTGGAGGAGGAGGCCGTGCAAGCACCAGAGACGGGGTCTGGAGGTGGGGATCCCACTGGTGCTAGTGGTGCAGTGCAGGACCAGGGACAGGAGGCAGCACAGGCCGCCGTGGAGGTGCCTGTGTGCAATCCTGTCCCCGATCCTGTCCCTGCATCATCTTGCACCAGCAGGGATGCCTACGTCCAGACCCGTTTTCAGGCAGGGGATGAGCTCACGTCAACTGGCCTTCCTCTGCCTGCGGACGTGGCTATCCAGGTCTGGGATGAGCCTGTCCTGGCTGGTGTGGCGTTGCGTCAACGGGCCATGCGAGGTGACCTGCAGTCTTTTCATGTAGAGACTGCAAGTCATCTCGAATGGATCGTTGACCAGGTCAGCCTGCTGGGACAGGTCACCCAGGCCGGATTCCTCCGTCTGATGGGGCTTGCTCCGACCCCCTCCTCAACTGGACCCCCTACGCGCCAGTCGTCCTCTGTGCCATCTTCCCACCCATCAGTCACCTGGGTGCCCTGTGGAGCTGCCTCTGACGGTGCGGCCAGGCTGGTGGAGGAGGCATCCCTGCCACAGTCGGGAGTCGGACGTCCAGCAGGGGTGGCCACATCAACAACTGCACCCCAGCCGGCGGAGGATGTGCAGGCAGCAGGAGGCAGTGCACAGGCAGAGGCACAGCAGCAGCAGCAACGTAGTGGGAGGCATGAAGGCTCGGTGCCTTCGACATCGGAGGGGCAGGCATCGGCCGGAGGGCAGGAGGACCCAGGACAGAGAGTGTCTTCCGTGTGGCAGCGGTTGGGCCACGCCATAGATGCGGAGCGGCAGCGGGCGGAAGGGGCACGGCTCACAATGGTCAGGGCGGAGAACTCCATGCAGAGGGCCCTAAGGCGGGCCGAGTGCCTCGAGGCAATCCACAGGGGTTTGGAGGTGGAGATGTCGGCGGCCCTGCGGACCCTCGGGGCCATGGAGGAGGACCGCCTCCGGGACATTGAGGAGGAGTTCGATGATGCCCTTGCCCGGGACATCCAGAAGTGAGCCGTGAAACTAGCCCGCTGCCCTTGTACATAGTTATGTAGGTAGTGTTAGGTTTCATTTTTGTTTTTATTTTATTTGGACCTTTCGGACATTGGCCACATTTTTGTATATAGTTTATTTTATTAGCTAGTGTAGTTAGATAGGTTTCCTTTATTTTGTTGGGATAATGGACCCTGGATTGTTCCCATGTACATAGTTGACAGTTGGATTGTATTTTATTTTCTATTTTTAACCATGGAGCAATGGCTTTCTTTTTTATTTCCCATTGGATTTTGTTTTGTGGACATTGACTTTGGACATTACTTTGGATTTTTATTTTTGGTTTTGCTTTTTTTGACGGACATGCTTCTTTTCATTTTTGTACATTCACGTTTCTGTTTCTTCATTTTTTATTCTATTGATGTTTCCTTTAATACATATTATTTTTGGTGAACTTCAATGTGTGGTATCTCATTGGTTTCATGCATTTCATGATATGTGTTTTGAGATTCACTGACACCCATTGGGTGTATGTGAGGGAAATGTGTTTGTTTCGGAACTTGCAATTGGTGTTCTGTGATGTAAATGCAAATTATGAGTGGGTGGATGCAATACTCGGGTGGGTGTTTTGCATTTGGAGGCTGACCATAGGGACCAGGGATCTAGATTGTGATGACATGTTGGCTGGGGAACATGCAGTTGCACATGGGTGAGGGCCTGCTGGCAGGTGCCCCACAGTGCTGGGGGGTGGTGGGGAACATGAGTTGGACATGGGTGGGGGCCTGCTGGCCTGGTGGAGGCTGCCCCTGGTGACTGCACTGCTGGGGGGTGGGGGTGGTGGGAGACATGGGTGGGGGCCTGGTGGAGGCTGCCCCTGGTGACTGGGGGGGTAGGGGGTGGTGTGAGACATGGGTGGGGGCCTGGTGGAGGCTGCCCCTGCACAGCTGGGGGGTGGGGGTGGTGGGAGACATGGTTGGGGGCCTGGTGGAGGCTGCCCCTGGTGACTGGGGGGGTGGGGGTGGTGTGAGACATGGGTGGGGGCCTGGTGGAGGCTGCCCCTGGTGACTGGGGGGGTGGGGGTGGTGTGAGACATGGGTGGGGGCCTGGTGGAGGCTGCCCCTGCACTGCTGGGGGGTGGGGGTGGTGTGAGACATGGGTGGGGGCCTGGTGGAGGCTGCCCCTGGTGGCTGGGGGTGGGGGTGGTGGGAGACATGGGTTGGGCCTGCTGGCAGGTGCCCCACAGTGCTGGGGGGTGGGGGTGGTGGGGAACATGAGTTGGACATGGGTGGGGGACTACTGGCAGGTGCCCCACAGTGCTGGGGGGTGGGGGTGGTGTGAGACATGGGTGGGGGCCTGGTGGAGGCTGCCCCTGGTGACTGGGGGGGTGGGGGTGGTGGGAGACATGGGTGGGGGCCTGGTGGAGGCTGCCCCTGGTGGCTGGGGGGTGGGGGTGGTGGGGAACATGAGTTGGACATGGGTGGGGGCCTGCTGGCAGGTGCCCCACAGTGCTGGGGGGTGGGGGTGGTGGGGAACATGAGTTGAACATGGGTGGGGGCCTGCTGGCAGGTGCCCCACGGTGCTGGGGGGTGGGGGTGGTGGGGAACATGAGTTGGACATGGGTGGGGGCCTGCTGGCAGGTGCCCCACGGTGCTGGGGGGTGGGGGTGGTGGGGAACATGAGTTGGACATGGGTGGGGGCCTGCTGGCAGGTGCCCCACAGTGCTGGGGGGTGGGGGTGGTGTGAGACATGGGTGGGGCCTGGTGGAGGCTGCCCCTGGTGGCTGGGGTGTGGGGGTGGTGGGAGACATGGGTGGGGGCCTGGTGGTGGGTGCCCCTGCACTGCTGGGGGGTGGGGGTGTTGGGAGACATGGGTGGGGCCTGGTGGAGGGTGCCCCTGGTGACTGGGGGTGCAGGGGGACATGCGTTGGTGGGCAGTAGTGCAAGTTGACATGTGGGTTGGCTGGGGGTCATGGCCATGGTGGATGGTGTGCCTGCAGGACATGTGCAGGGTAGGCCCCTGTGGTGTGAGCCACCTGCAGGGTCCGTGGAGGGTGTAGAGGGAACACCTGGGAGGACCCACACGTGCAATTCACGTCTGGTGCTCCCCGCGCACCCCTGTAATACACGTACCCTGATGGAATCGCGTGTGGAACTTCCCGCGCACCCCTGGAATACACGTACCCTGCTGAAATCGCGTGTGGCACTTCCCGCGCACCCCTGGAATACACGTACCCTAATAGAATCGCGTGTGGGACTTCCCGCGCACCCCTGGAATACACGTACCCTGCTGATTTTGCGTGTGAAACTTCCCCCGCACCCTGAAATACACGTACCCTGATGGAATCGCGTGTGGAACTTCCCGCGCACCCCTGAGATACGCGTACCCTGCTCGCACGGGCCCAATCGCGTGTGGAAATTCCCGCGCACCCCTGAAATACACGTACCCTGCTGTAATCGCGTGTGTAACTTCCCCTGCACCCTGAAATACACGTACCCTGCTGATATCGCGTGTGGAACTTCACGCACACCCCTGAAATACACGTACCCTGCGGTAATCGCATGTGTAACTTCCCCTGCACCCTGAAATACACGTACCCTGCTGATATTGCGTGTGGAACTTCACGCGCACCCCTGAGATACGCGTACCCTGCTCGCACGGGCCCAGTCGCGTGTGGAAATTCCCGCGCACCCCTGTAATACACGTACCCTGATGGAATCGGGTGTGGGACTTCCCGCGCACCCCTGGAATACACGTACCCTGCTGATTTTGCGTGTGGAACTTCCCCCGCACCCTGAAATACACGTACCCTGATGGAATCGCGTGTGGAACTTCCCGCGCACCCCTGAGATACACGTACCCTGCTCGCACGGGCCCAATCGCATGTGGAAATTCCCACGCACCCCTGAAATACACGTTCCCCGCAGAAATCGCGTGTGGAACTTCCGCTGCACCCTGAAATACACGTGCCCTGCTGATATCGCGTGTGGAACTTCACGCGCACCCCTGATATACACGTACCCTGCGGAAATCGCGTGTGTAACTTCCCCTGCACCCTGAAATACACGTACCCTGCTGATATCGTGTGTGGAACTTCACGCGTACCCCGACATACATGTACCCTGATGGAATCGCGTGAGGTACTTCCCGCGCACCCCAGTGATACACGTAGCCCGCTTGCTGTGCTGGTACAGGGTTAGCGCAGCCCTTTGCGCTGGATTGGGTATATTGATGGCTTTTCCCTGCGCGAGAGGCGTTCTTGGGGGCGTAACTGGCGCTGCTGCAGGGTCGCTGCGCCACTGTGCGCCACGGCTGGTTTTGGTGGCTGGAATCCATGAATACGCTGTGCGCGGAAATGGATTTTAGCGCACGCGGCTGGCGCAGGGATTCGCACGCGCACACTGTGCGCCAGCCGCGTCCGCCACTTGTGCGCTGAATTCTATGAATTACCCCCTCAATGTAATATATTTTTGGAAATGGTTAATTTCGGAAAATTAGATGAAACAGTAAACCGTAAAACATAAAGTATCCGAGGGGAGCAGTAAACTTATTTGTACAAAAATACACATCTGTTATCTATACTATGCAAATATGAAGTGGATGTGGATTATTATTGAATTATCAGTTTGTATAACCGGAATTGATTAGGTTATTTTCCAACTAGACCATATATGCAGCAATTCCTATACTATCATTTGTTCTAAATGTAGACATTAGTTCTCTTTTTGTAACAAAGGTGCACAACCTCCCCAGTTATATAAATACCTATGAATAGATGGACTTGGTATTTAAATGACCACATGTTTTTACTGTTACCACCATGCCAAAAATGAGGCCTTCTGTCTCTTACGATCAGTTGCATCCCTCTAACTGTAGAGTAATGAATGTTGGTTTGTGATCTCTTATGGGGGAGCACTGCATTTAATATGATCTCTAGGACCACGACCTACTCTGCCAAAACCTTTCTGGGAACTTCCACTTCTCAACCGAGGCAGTCCGACGGATAAAACCCTTCCTAAGTGACTGTACCTCGAGAGTAATCATTGACAACCACTCAGCCAACCCTATCCCTGTCCCTCTTGGTGTCCCACAAGGCTCTTGCCTTTTCCTGACCCTCTACAACACATACACTGAACCCCTCTTTGACATAATTGACACCCTAGGCATCACCTACACCAACTTTGTGGACGACATGCAAATTCGCATACCCCTTTCTGGCAACTACACTAGTGACTCTAACCCCATTAGCAAAGTCTTCTGCATCATTCAGTCTTGGGTGGCTAACCATAACCTTTTCCTCAATGATGAGAAGACAGAGTTACTCATTGTTGTCTCTCCTGCTCACCTCACAGCTCCCAACCCCTCCTACGCCTCCTTCACCATTGACGGCTCTACCATCCCGGTCCTCAATCATGCCAAAACCCTGGGAGTTTACTTCGATGCGAGATTAAACAACACGAGGCATGTCAATGCTCTGGCATCCTCAACCTCCCACACCGCCAAACTTATCTCATTAAGTAGACAATTCCTGAGCCTCAACAACTGCCTCATGCTCTCCCGAGCCATTATTCTGAGCAAACTAGACTATTGTAATGCCCTATTCAAGGGCACATCCGCGTCCAATCTTGCTAAGATACAGCTGCTTCAAAACAAAGCCCTCCAGGCAACTCAAGGCCTCCGCAAATCGGACCACATTTCTGCAACTCGAATAGTAGTCCATTGGCTACCAATAAAAGCATGGATTGACTTTAAAACCTTGACTATAGTGCACTGTTGCATCTACAATGAAGCCCTGTGTACTTGAACCATTGCATCACAAAGAAACAGCACTGTTGCTCACTCAGTTCCTCTGACCAGCTCACCCTAGCTTTTCCACGTTTTAAACTAGCCAGAGCAGGGGGGGTTAGTTTCAGCATGGCAGGCCCCTCCCTGTGGAACTCCTTACATGCACATTTAAGAAATGAGCCATCCAACCCAGCATCCAAGCGATTGTTGTAAACGTGGCTGTTTGATAAGTTTGACTAACACTCTATGCATGAACTGTCTCCTACTGTGACCGTACTACTTCCTACTAATGCAAGGATCTGTAAAGTATTTACTCTGTTATTACACTGTACAAACACTGTGATACTTGTGGGTCTGGCCATTACACAAACATTAAAATAAGAATGATAATTGGTAAAGCCCATTCCTTGCCATCAGTCCTTCCTGATGTCTCTTAAAGGTGTTTGAGCCTGTGTGAAGTGTCCCTGTTTGCAGGATCCCAATGGTCAAGACCTGTAAATATGATGTTCAGTAACAGATTGTGGGTGAGAATACATGCTGAACTGTTCCTGGAGTTTTATAAAAACTGTTCTAATACACCTGCTTCTAACTCACCCTTCAAAGGAGCCCCTACCCTGGCTATCAATAAACACACCCTCCAGGTGGAAGTCAGTTTTACCAAGCATCAATTATCCTCCAGGTTTCACATCCTACACTGTAGCCTGTTGAGAGCTGATTCATAATCTACACAACTATCCTAAGAACATATCAAATATTTAATAATGAAAGCTTGTCATTGGGATTCACCTATGTCACATTTTCCATGTAATCATTTTGAAACGGGTAAATATCGTATATTAGTCTACTATAATTGCATACTCTATGCCAAATCCAATGTGGGTCAGACATTATGAAGGTGTCAATATACTGCTATATTCAACAAGCAGATGTATTCTTATCTCATTCCCCGAGCCTAAAACAATAGTGGGCTCTGCAAATGAGTTTCAACATTGCAGCCCCTGTAGGATATGCAGTGGGAGAGAAGACTTAGTGCCATAAGAGCTTTGTTGGAGACATCAATCAAATCCAGGCATTCTACAATGGTATTATGTAAAATGTACAGATTATCTGACACAAACGTGGACAATCAAGCTCTTTCTTAACCGCATCAACTAATGAATCAGCCACATTCCTAGAGAAGGCCAGAGTCAGGAGACGCTGGCGGTTAGATGCAGTTCTCTCTCACAGTCCTATAGGCAGAAAGCCTACCTCACTTCTTGACAACTCATGCGCAGGGATGAAGTGACCAGCTAGCTTTCTTAGAACTCTATTCAAGTGCTGTAGCATTCATCTCATCCCTTGAAAACTCAATGCCAGACATATAGCTCCCCACTGGCTTTGTCAGAGACGATTGTATCTTCTGGCATGCTCTGCTGTCAAGTTGTTCAGGACTCATGGGAATATAGCACACTGTTTCCTCTGCCAGCTGGATCAGTCACTCTAGAATTATAGCGCCCTGCATGCTTTGCCAGATTGATCAGGCATAGTAGGGTATGAAACCCGGTTTGCTCGCCACGTGGGTCATCTATATTTAGTTCCCTGCTCATGTTGCCCAGTGGTGTGGTCTACCAGGGAAATAGTGCCCTGCCCGCACTACCCATTAGTCAGGCTGTCAAGGAATATAGCACCATGCTCCCTCTGCCAGGTTGTCGGGATTCCTAGGGCTATAGTACTCTGCTTCTCCAGCATGGTGGTCAGGACTCTGAGGAATACAGCACCCGGGCCACTGTACCAGGTGGCCAGGCCACCTAGGAATATAGCGCCATGCTCACTCTACTAGGTGGCAAGGCCTTTTATGGATATAGTATACTGATCACTCTGCCGTGTGGTCTTGCATCAAGGGATTTAGTGTCCAGGCCTTTCAAGTTCCACTGAGTCTTCAGGGGGCTCTGGTGCCTCAGCAGGTACATGTTCCCCAGCTGACACTGGCTCCTCAGCTGGCTTAGGATCCTCAGCTAATACTGGCTCATCAACTGGCACATGTTCCTCAGCTGGCACGGCTCGTGAGCTACCTATTGGCTTCTCAGTTGACCCAAATTTCACAGGTATCCAGGCATCTCTGCTTCTCCTGATCTGGCTCTTCGAGTCCCCATCTTCACTCCAGCTCTTTTTATCCTACTGCACCAACAAGTACATTATTGATTGTAATAAGAATTGCCTATTGTTTGACTATATACTTTTACTATCAAAAGAATAAATATAAATGTTCCTATTTTGTTTAGTATAAGTATGACCTGGAAGTATAAATGGATGTCCTTTTTGAGATAAATCTATGTACAGAAGTTGGATGTTGATCATTTACATAGGGTCATTTGAATTGGTTTCTATGAGTTCTGGTGCTGGCCCGCTATGATTTTGATGACTAATAGTAAACCTATCAGGTGCTCAAGGTAGATGGTTCTCCTGCTATACGGTGCAAAAGTCAAACTCTCTGCAGTATGTTGTGTTGGGCATTGCGCTGTTCTCTGCTGTACAACTTGTTACAGCCCCAGAAGAACTGTTTTTCTGCCTCTGGGCTGGAGGTTGGGCTCTGGCAAGCGGGGTATGATGAAAATCGTCTCAACCAAAATCGGCCCATTCCTATTTATCTTTCATCACCAGTCCTTTAAATTAAAATGAATTGGTGGGTACAAGCAGGTTAAAGGGTTCATAAAGTGTAAGTGATAACTCTGTGCCATTAATAGTTAGAACAAGGAAAATGAATGCTATATAGGTGCCCTCCTAAGGTATTAAATATAGAATTAATGCAATATATTTCAGATCGTAGTGGGGTGCCGGGGAGTGTGTAGCAGCCCTGACAATAGGTTGCAAGTATAAGAGACAATCAAAACCGGTGAACACAGTCTGTGGAAAACTCGCATCCCCTGCACACCCAATGCGTTGGAAAGAACAAACATTTCAAATGTATTGAGGTAGGTTTTTTAACAAACAATTTTGAAGAACATGAAGTTCAAAAAGAAGTAATATAAACATACACTTTTGGAATCCAAATTAATGTTATTGTACACATTCTTTAGATCATACTGTTTGATCAATTTAATCCAATCAATGAACATATACATTTCTTATTCAATGTATAACTAGTAAAACAATGAGCTCTACGGATTTCGGGACTTGGGTCCCTTCGTCAGGAGCAGTATTTCATCGCTTTTCATCAAAAAGTCTTCAATCTACACTGATCAGTTGAAGATCAAAGAGAGTGCATGGCCTCGTGTCTGAGCGGATTGCACATGGTGTGGACCTTGCTTCTGTGAGGCAACCTGGGAGTCCAGCAAATGGAGTTTAGGATGCGAATTCTAGTGTGGACGCCCATCGTCTTGATGGCGCCATGTGGGTATGTAAGTCTGCAAAAGTTCCTTCAGAGCGGTAGGGCCGTCTCGGTGAAGCTGCTCTCTCAGTTTGAAAGGATTTCGATCCGTGGTTGTATGCCTGCATGCTGCACGGGTGGCGCCCATATGTGTGCATGATAGTTAATAGTTAGACACACACACACTGACCAGTGACTTTGAAAATGATAACTCTCTCGTTTTAAGCTTGGTGGTAATGGTATAAATAGCCAGTATTCCAATTACTGTCTTTTTTCCGATTAGAAGTTGGATGTCATCTCATGCAGTATTCTCTGCATGCAGAATTGAAAACATATCTACATGCAGGAGTTATGGTAAAACCGCATCCGGTATTTATCACCCTATTTTGAAAATGAAAACCGCCTGAAAAATACCAAAATATTTTGCGAAATTCCAAACGTTTACTCCAGTAAAGGCTGGTGGTCATGGCTGTCAGGTGATCCAAAAGGATTAAATGGGCAATGTTTGACTGAAACTGCTGCTCTCTTGCATCAATACAGGCTGTGGGCATCATCACAATACATTGTCCTGTGGGCGGGGCTCCCTTCGGTGTCTCATCATATCACACATAAACACATATGGCAAAGATTGAAAAGTTAATGAAGACATAGAAACAGCGCCAATTAACCCCATGCACCAAATACTGGAAGTGAAGCCGAACAAAAGCAGGTGCAGCAAATCTCCTAAAAAAGGGGTACACACGTACAGAGCTGTGTGTGTATTACATGAAGCAACATGCATAATTCTGGATTTGCCATCAGGCATATCCTTGAGTTCATGGCGATGTTTGAGAGAGCATTGGAGAGGGGAGAGAAAGGTAGACGAAAGGCATCAGCAGCCCCCGACAAGAAAGTGGAGGAAGTGGTGGCATTCTGACAAGGAAAATACCATCTCCCTGGCAGCTCCGCCTGAACAAACACTTATATTCTGCCTGCTTCCAGGGAGACATTCCCTCCATCCTCCATTGACACTGACATGGACATTAGCATACTAATACAGACTGTCATAGGCCTTCTTTGCTATTGGGACATTTCAACATACCTCTGGGCTGCTGAATGGCATGTCAGCCACCATGCTCAGTGCTCCTGAGTCCAGTCAGGCCGGGCATTCTTCAGACCCCCAGGCTGCAGGAGATTGAGCACTTTCTCCTTTAATGCTACTGCAGATGGCAATAGAGGAGGTGCATGCAAGGGGTGAAAATGGGTGGGGTCTCCTGGTAGATGGCAATGGCAGCTAGAGACATTTTTAATGGTGGGGTGTAAATATTTGGCACAAACATGTGAGAGCAACTGAGCAAAGCGAGGTGGCTTGAAAAACCAAATGCAAGGGGTTCACAATCCAAGAAAATGTTATGAATAATGGGTTAAAATTGTACATTACACAGGCCACTGTCTGTGAAAACTGAGTAAAAAGCAATAGAGTTTGCAATCGGTTTTGTAGGGTAACTCATGAAAAACTCCAATAGATGCAAGTCACCAACAGTGCACAGGAGAATTTCCCAACGCACCTTCATTATGCCTTTCCCCACGATATATGTCAGTATAAAAGCGTTTTCACGCTGGCTGGGTGAGGCGAATTGGATTCTGCCTCACAGGAGTGCAAGGATAAGTAGGGGTAAAATGGCCCACCCAGCCCTCACACTTCTACAAACCAAAACATGGTGCAATCATGAAGGTAAAACAGAGGCAATCAACAGATATACCTCTCTCGCCTTTTGTGGTATTGTGGGCTGAGGGAAGGCTACACTCTCAAGAGGGGTGTGAAGGTGAACCATTAGTGACCCAAACAACACAGTAACACAGTCCAAAAAAAAGGAATGTCTAATCATGAAACATATACAAAAAAGAAATGGACAATTTCCATCTCAAGATGAGCTCACTTGCACTCCCCTGGTCGGGTTTCAATCAATGTTCAAAGTAGTACAAAATTGTAGTTAGTTGTTTCTTATGTAGTTATATTTGAAATCATTAATCCACATTTCTATTTATGATTTTCAGTCTCCTTGTTTATTCCTGACCAATCAGTGTTTTGAAATTATAGCCTATGCATTTTGGACATCCGTCCATCATCAGGGTTTTTAACACTATTCATAATCATGAAATCAGTGACAATCCCGTCATTATGATGCATTCCCAATTATTCACCATTCAGTGAGATCTGTAAAAAGAAAAAGTATCATCACATACCCAATTGTAGTTGTAATCCAAAATGGAATGCAACAAAAAGATGCAAAAAATAAAAACAAATATACATTATGGAACATTGTTGTTATACATTGTGAATATTTAAATCGTATAATTATATAGGTCTCTACCTGTAGGTCTTCTACTTCCTAGAGATTGTATACATCTCTGCTGTATGGATCTCTGAGCAGCCCACATTAGCAGCTCCTGTTCAGTAAATACATAAATAACCTTATATAATTCCCCTCCGAATCTAATCTTTTTCTTTTAAGGTCGCATCATATTATCTCTCAGGATCATCGTTCTTACCTTACGTAGAATACTGCTGTGCGGGCAGGCTATAATTTCGAAACACTGATTGGTCAGGAATAAACAAGGAGACTGAAAATCATTTGTCCATTTCTTTTTTGTAGATGTTCTGATAACCCAGTGCCTAGGGTAAAGGATGAGCTCCCAAATATAAGAAAAAAAGAAAAAAACGAGCGACATTATTAAATTAGTATAAAGACAAAGCGGTGCCCACCCTACCTCTCAATCTCTAATCATAAAACATAAACACTTCAATAAAACACACAATCTGCAAGTAGAACAAAAATACATTATTATTTGAAAATCCAGCACAAAGGAAAGAACAGAGAAGATGCAATAGACTAGAGAATGCAGCACGCTGAGCATAGTTCCAGGGGTGGTGGGTAAGGTACTACCATAAAAAGGATAATGGGTTGAAAACAAGAGCAATCATAACCTAACCAGTCTCTAGGGACCCAGTGGACCGTGGGGTCAGTTCTGTGTCACAGGACCTAGATTCAGTTCTTGGTGGGCTGGTGCACCAGACTCCATGTTAGAACGATGATGTGGGCTGATCAGGCTCAGTCAGGCGGATAGGGTTGTGAAGGCCCTGGCAGCAAGCGGTCATCGAGTAGGGTTGAATACAGATGCTCTGTGTGGTTGAACGGCGACAGTTCAAAGATGCAGGTCGGGGCAGCCCTAAGAACGTGTCACTGTTGGTGAGGCAGAGTCAGGCTTTGGACACTGTTAGTGGTCGGTAAGTGACACTCCAGCAGTTCCAGTGGGCAGGCGACAGTCGTGGTTATTTAGGGTGTGCCGATGTGCAGTTAATGAGGCAGCGGTTTTCGGGATACCTGGTCCGAACATGGTTGTAATCAATGGTTACAGTTGGAGAGTGACCCTTCAGAGTTTCAGTTTGGGTTCTGACGTTGAGCAGATGCTTTGGGCCTAGCAGGTAATGTGCTTTACTAGGACATGATGCAGTGTTGAGCTGGTTTAGATGCAGTGCAATAGTTTGGCTGGTTGGAGGAGCGCACATACCAGCGCCAACACCTTCCCTATTTTTCAGGAAGCGAGGAACACAGAGTGACATGTTTGGTGAGAGAGAACAAGGAGCTTTGGCTGGTCTTGCCCTGCGGTTGAGGTGAGGCCTTCAGAAAGGACTCGAGGGCAGGATACTCCAATTCAGAGCCAGGTCTTCTGGCATACAATGTTTGGTCCTGGTCCACAGCACTGGCCACTCCCGATGTTCCTTGGGAATATTTAGGGGACAGTTCTTCCTTCTCTCTTGGACGGCTCCTTCTTCACCTCTGGCAGAGGGCTTCATATAGTGCAAATGTCCCAACAGAAGTCCAGGTGAGAATGTTCAGAACATCTCTTTAGGGTAAAGGATCCTTGACGAACTGATGGAATTCTGCTGAAGGGGGTTTGAGATTCCTTCTTTTAAAGGCACAAGTCGTCTGGTGACTGGTCTGAAGCTAGTGAGCTTCAGGGGACCAATCCCTGCTTCTGGCTGGAGTGGACTTTGCCCTGTTGGTCTTTCACCCAGAGTGTATTGCTCCAGATGCATTTGAGAAGACAGGAAAGGAAATAGAGACAGCGATAAACAAGATGGTGGAATGCTTCTTCCTGTGTCTAGAGCACTCCTCCCCACCCTACTCCCACCCCCTTCCCTCCTACTGATGACAAAGACCTTTGGATGTGCAGCACCATGGTGTGAGACTACTCCTCCTGAATTGGTGTGCTCCTTTGATACCTGGGCCCAGAACAGCTGCCAGCTGCCTGTTGTGGCTGTCTCTGGGGGAGGGGGTTACTTGCCCTCCCAAAGAGAATCACAGAGAGGCTGGGTACTCTGGGTATCTGTCCTGCTGTGTGGCAGTATCGCCCTGTCTGACTCTATTACACATTCCCTTCCACAGCATAGTTGACTCACACGAACTGACAGGTGCAATATCAATTGGGACATGGCAGCCATGACCATCAGTATTGCCATGCACTATGCCTAAAGGCATAGTTTATTCTTGGGGTACTCATGATCATCATCTTAGTTTGTGTACTAGGGGAATATCTTAAATGTTGCCCCTGTACTGAAGTGACTTTGCTGTTGCTGCAGCAGGCATCTTATCACCTTTGAACCTGCTCTGCACCATGGGCAGAGTGGGTTGTGCCTATCAGGCTTATGATGCAGCTGGGCACAAGATCACTATGCTTTTGACATGGAGTTGCAACAAAGTGGGATCTGGTTAGCAGATTACCCCTTCGAAGAAGCAGTCACACGCAAATTGTATGTACTAATAAAAGTTTTAAAAGCCAGGGATGTGCACCCTTGCCGGATGGCGATTCCTTACACTGGGCCCATATATTTCTTTTCCGGCTGTACTGTAAATGCCAGTATTCCCATATATGAACATACTCATGTTTGTTTTGCGTGTAATGACATTAATGATACTACATGAAAACATATCCAACCTGGCACTGACAATATATGGGAACAGATAAGAGGGAACATACTCAGGTGACTAGCTAATTGTAAAACTGTTTTGGAGGGAGTGTCCATTGCATCTTGCCCATGGTCCGACCATAGCTTTATTCATTTTGAAATTATTCCACCTTCACGGCTAAGGAAGAAGAACCCAAAAAAGGTCACTATTGTTTCCAGGAATAAACAGGCACTTACTGTGGAAGCAACGTAATTTAGATGATCATGTTACCTCATGTGATCTGGCTTTGGCACATCAGACCTCTCTGTCTATGGCTGGAGAACAAATTGCCTCACTTAAATCTCGCACCTTATCAGTTAAAAAACCAAATAAACCTTGGTATTCACCAGAGTTACATGATCGGAAACTGATGAAGCATAAGGCACATTATGCTTGGGCCAAATCCAAAACCGTAAAAAACAATAAGGCCTGTACCATTGCACCAGAAAAGTATAAGTATGCCATTATTGAAGCCAAGAAATCAGATCATGATCCGCTCATTGCCAATGCCTGATCTGACACCAGTGAACTTTTTAAATCCTAAACGAACTTGAAAATCCTTTACCTTTTGAAACAAAACTGACTAGAGATAGGTCTTGGTGTGCGTCTATCCAGGAAGCTATGGTATAAAAAGGTGCAAAATATCAGAGAGAATATCAGGGACATACTTAAGATGGCCGCAGATCAATCAACTAATGGTGGGACCTTGGATAGGGAGCAGGTCCCCGAGCATCTCCTGCTATGCCATCGGCCAGAATGCCTAATTCTTTGGAGCGCAGGTCAGTGACTAAAGCCGATTTTTGGACATTGTTGCTCAGATTAAACCTACCACCTGTAAGGGTGATTACTTCCAGCTATCTTGGTTAAAGCCTGTGAGCCGTTGCTGGTCCCTCTTTTTAAGAAGTTCATAAATAGCTTGTTCTCAGAGGGGCTTGTGCTCGTGAATCTTATTAAACTGGCTTAGATTACACCTTTACTAAAAAAGCCTTCTCTAGACCCTGATGTCGCAGCTAATTGTTGACCTATTACCAATGTACTGTTTTTACTGAAAATCCTGGATCGAGCTGCATATCTCCAGGACCAGGAACATCTTACAGTCAAAGTATCCTAGGTAAACATCAGTCAGGTTTTAGTCAGGCACATGGCACTGAAACTGCCATGTTGGATCTGAATGCTAACGTCTTGCAGGCCATATGCAAAGGTGGTATTGTCTTGTTGATGATATTGGATTTATTAGCCACATTTGATCTAGTCCATCACACTATCCTCATTGACAGATTGTCTCACTCCGCTACTTTTTCACCTTTTTCAGCTGAATGGGTTAAATCCTTCCTGTCCGATTGATTAGCTAGAGTGTTCATTGGGGCTGAAGCAGCACATGCTGTCAATATGTCTTGCAGTGTGCCACATAATTTGTGTTTCTCACCAACCTTGTTCACCATTTTTACAAAACCACTGTTTGAAATATTGGATGCAAAGGGTTTCACCTATACCAACTATGCAGATTAGACTATTGCCTTATCCCTATTTCAGGGGATTATAATAAGGACTCTGAAGCCATCAGTGAGGTGTACTCCCTTGTCCAACATTGGATGGTTCAAAATAGGTTAGTTCTAAATGATTCTAACACTGAGTTAATGTTAGCAGACACTGCGGTCAGACTTAAGAAATTATTAGGTTCTGAGTATAAACGCTTTATCATTGCGGGTTGTACCATTGACATGGCAGACAAAATAAAACCGTGGGTGTTTATTTAGAATCAGAATTGTCTATGAAGGTTCATATTAACAACATTGTTTTTTAGACATACCATTTTAAGCTGCTGACTCAAGTTCGACACTTAATATCCAAGGAAAGCTATGCTATCATAGCAAGGGCAATCATTGGCGCTAAAATTGACACTGTGGTAGTCTGTTGTATGGAATAAGCAAAGGTAGTATTCCTAAACTACAAGTGACACAGAATAGTGCTGTGTGAATGGTTGAAAGACTAGGAAGAAGAGATCACTTTTCTCAGGCCAGACACGCACTTCACTGTTTACCGGTGGAAGCTTGGATAACTTTCCCAATTCTGACCCTCACGCACAAGTGCCTATTTTTCAGTAGCCCTAGCTACTTGTCGGACATAATTTCTTGGCTGCCTGCACAGAGAATTTTGAGGTCCAACGTTACCAATCTGTTGACCGTGCCAAGAAGAAATCTGGTATTGGGTGGACAGTGACTATGCTGCTCCAAAGCTGTCACCTGAACTGGAGTGTTGCTGCTCCCTAGAACCTTTCAAGTGTGCCTTCAAAACCTACCTCTTTGCCTCGTTAGTGCTCTAATTATCATCATTTTCTGTGGGCTCTGCGGCCTAAAGTAGGTATGTGTTTTGTCCCCATGTCTGTCCTTGTGTGTTCTTTTTTGTGTGTGAGCACACTGGTGCCTCTGGGCTTGCTATTTGGCACTATACAAATAATAAATTAAATAAATACATTTAATAAATGACAGTACCCACACATAAGAACATACTCTTGTTGGCTTTGCCATTAAAAATACCATGGCACAATAAGAAACACATGTCCTAACTTGCTGCTCCAACCTAGGCGGGTCCAGACACGTAATAACACTTACCATGTTTGCTTCATCATGATGTCCAGTAAAAAATGCCACGCCACAGTAAGATATTATAACTTGACTGTCTGTACCAAAATGCAAGTCTAGCTATGTAATACTGTTATTTATTTATTTATTTCATTTATAAAGCACACAGCAACCCGTAGGCAGCCAGGCGCTGTGCTGTTTCAGTGAACCAGTTACATGCAGAGGAGATCAAGAAACATACAGGTAATGAGGTAAGGCAATACAATGAGGCAGTGGACTGTGGTGTCTGTGTTAAGTGAACAACCATGTTTTGAGGGATCTCCGGAATTCCCAATAAGAGGGTTAAGCTCTCAGGGTGGGAGGAGCAGAGTCCCATTGTTTGGCTGCAATCGATAGGAAACTTGAGCCTCCTGCTTTATACATCTGATTTTGGGTTGGTGGAGGCATTGTGAATAAGGGGTCCTTATTGCTTATCATACTTGCTTTATCATAGATGTTCAGTAAAACATGTCATGCCACAGAAAGAAATAGTTAAAGTGGCTGAAACAAAATGCCAATCTGGCCACATAATAATGCTTGTTATTTTCGCTTTATCATAGAGCCATAATAAATGATATTGTGCCGCACTCAAATCAGCATCCTGGGCAGGCACATACATGAGCATTATTTTAATGAGCACATTAATTTGCTCATTCACTCACTCATTCAAGCATGCATTCACACAGCATTCAAACAGGAGTCACACAGTATTCACTCGCTCTTTCACATGCACACCCAACCACCCATACCTCATACACTTGATCATTCACAGACGCATATATACTTAAATACAAAATTCTAAACCAACCTGCAGCCCAAGTCCAGGTGCTGCTCCTGCTGAGTTGCTGTCTCCCTTTATGAGGGCCCCCTGTCTCCCACTCACAAGAATAGGAACCAGGAAGCACTGAACACTTCCTGATTCCTGCATATGAATACAGGAGACGTAGTGCCACATTATCAGTGCTCCTATCCATTTGAATGCATGGGGAGACAAGGGTTTGCACCCTTGCACATCCAAAAGGGCAGTTCCCCAGTCTGCATCCAAAATGGGCCTTGCAAGGCTGGGGAAGCAAAATTCTCTAGCCTTACGTGGGCACTTGGGAAACCATGTTTCCCTTTGACATTTTAAGCCATTGCTCTTCCATAATGGGTGAGGGGACAGATGGGCCAGAGCTCCCTCACCCATTATTGATGAGGTACCCCTGGTAGGCGGCCTCCTCCAGGGTACAAGGCTGTTTTTGAACACTCTGTCCATCTGCCATGGCTAATGATGAAGGGTGGGGATGATCTCCAGCCATGTTCTAGCTCATGCCACTGGAGCGCTTCCTGGTGATACCACTGTCACTGTATGAAACAGCACCTGTTGGGAATGCAAATGGCATTCAACTAATGGTCATGAATACATGGTTCTGCATCTGCCCATTAGGGAGGCAGGAATGCTGGCACCCTGCAGCATGGAGGCCTCTCAGGTTTTCAGGCCAATTAGATGCTTGGCCATCCATGTCTGGTTTTCATTGCCTGCAACTGCAGAACACACTGAATGATTTGGACGTATGTTGGCGGCCAGCACATTGTGGTCAGGATCATGGATGATTATGTGTGCTAGTCACATTGCAGGCATGGGTCACATTGAGGCCCTTAATGTTTTTTGAATCCACCTGTCAGCTGATGATGTGCAATATTGCTAGGGCATTCGGGAGCTTGTAGGGCCCTCACATGGGAAATATTAGAAATTGCAAACAATTGGGTTTACGTTCATGGAGTGTGCTAATCTGGACCTCAATGGTTTCTTATTGTTGTTTCCAGGGGAGAAGTAGGTGTAACTCACCTAGCTAAACAGCCGCTCACAGGTACCCTCATACGAGGTTAATAAACTGGTACTGATGAGTCTTAACTTATGTCGTTCAAACCAATTTGTCTTTTATCAACAGTGAGGAGATTCAATAAGCCATTAGTATTATTCAGGTATGTTAAGTTCTCAGCTGAAATTCGTTTTTAATGAAAATATTCCAATGTTCCAATGTGCACCTATCATATGTCAGAAACAGCTTCATGTCATCATCCCGGTAGAATAGCTCCGCGGCAAAGTGCTCACCTTGGAAACAAGACGACACAAAGCAACACACGTTTGATTCCCGGGTCTGCACTTCTGCGTCCGAACCTCCTGATATTAAGTGTGTTATAAATAGGCAACTAAGAGACATATTCCTGTAACAGCGCCTCAATACGCCAGGGCTGTGTGAGCGCTTTAAAAATGCAAATAAGTAAAATAAGAATAAATACATTTGCCACCCACGTTTCATCCGTGAATGCCCATGTGCCAGTTTCAGCCTTTTACGCCAAAAGCCCCCCCATATGCCCAAGCTCAGCATTGCATGCTCAAGCTCGTACCCTAAGCCTACATGTAATCATTATAGAGCAAGGGTTTTCCTCGTGAGCCCATATTTCATTGTAGTACATCAGAACAGCTTCATCTCCCACTGATTCGGCATTACATTCCTGCACACTCCCTCATATACCAGGAGCCATCAAGGTCGCCTGCGCATGCAAACATGCCCATATACAGACTTGTATGCAAAAACTCAAATTCAGTCTCGCATGCTCATCGACCAGATAAGAACACATCGATATGCCTGTTCCTACATTGATCCAAGACATTTGCCATACAGCATTTTAGATTTCTGTTCAGTGATGCAGTGGTGCAGCCCCATTGAGCTGACCAGGCTTCAGCCCCCACTGAACCTCCTGAAACACAACTTTTTGTGCTCGACTTGGTTTACGTACTTGGTTTACGTACAGAGCTGTGGCCAGGAAGACAGGACACAGATATTAAACGGTGCCTGGGCTTCGATGTTAACAAAGGCCCAGCAATTACTATCATAAAGAGTTTCATTGGTAGCACCTGCATTCATATAAATCATCATTTTTTTAGGCAATTGAAATCTTGATGTGGGTTTAGTACTTGCATGTCAGAGGAGTGATTGGAAGGGTACAGAGAGGAAGGGAGACCGCTCATTCTCACAGCAGTCCCTAAATTGGTGTTTTCAGACTTAAAGGAGAGAATTAACTGTTTGCAACATTAACTCTAAAGCACACAAATCAGTGGTGCAGATGTTCAAAACACAACAGATCAAGTTAGGGAATCAGTGCAACAGGACAGTCACAGCACATGTAACAGCTGTGCAAGCTTACGTTCACATTACGTTCAGCACGGATAGCAGCAATGCATGTTTCCACACCAAGAGCAGCTACAGTGTAGGCAGCAGCAGTGCAAGCTTCCATCCCACTTATCAAGTAAACCATGGGTATCAGCATTACAAACATTAATTGCATAATCGGACCAACACATATAGCATCCTTGTTAGCTTCCCTCCACAACAGGTCTTGCACATCCATTCCCATCCCAGCTCCTTGAACCAATACACAAACCTGTGTCCATGGCCCCTGAAGACTTCTGTCCCATTCCACCACATGCCCTCTGCCCCAGCACTGGTGTGTGCACTACCTGGCAGGTATTGTTACCAACACATTGTGTCTGACACTAGTTACCTAATCAACCATCCAAGTTCTCCAATATGTGGCAGCAGCAAGCAAGTCACCTTTATTCCTTGTTCCTATCCTGCCTACCTCTTTATGATCTGCTGCCAAACCCTAGCTGAATAAGACAATTCTAATAACAATAAACAATTGTTTCTGCACAGTGATTGCTACCTCTGTTTTGCTGCTTTACAACATTGCAAATAACAGACATTACAAACAACCACAACATTGTTCTTGACTGGGGGGACGCCTTGGTTTATTTCAAAACAAATCCCTGCATACCATCATAGATCTCCTGTGAGTTATATGTTTGTGAACGTACTCCTGTGAGATGAACCCATTTAATTGTCAGTAGTAAACATGTTATGTTTTGGTGCACACATGTTATGTATCTCCGTGTATGAATTCAAACGCCCTTGTATCTTAGGCAGCGTGTAGAAATGTGGTATTCTGGGATGAGCGTTAATCCAAAAAATGTTTGTATGGTGATTAATCCACTCCAATTCCTCCGCCTATTGAAGATCAACCCGAAACAAAAACAGGCTCCTCCTCTAGTCTTTGTGTCCAAATATTCACGCCAGAGTACCCGCATCAAGCGTATTATCAAGAAACATTGGAATACCCTTCTATGTGACCAACGAGTTGTCGGGGGGAAATTCTGCCGGGGTCGGCCGGACCGTCCGCAGACCTCCAGGCAGGGAGGCCCCAACTCCTCCCGTGTGTATCCCAGATAAGATGAGATAGAGTATGAGACGCACACAAGGAGCAAGGTGACTCTGCTGTTTATTAGACAAAACGGCAGGGATGGGTCAAGGAGCGCACGCGTTCGTCCTGACACACACTCAATCGTGGGGCTCGCAGGCCCTTTTTACTGTATTATGACGCGCTACTTGCGTCACTTCAGAAAGTTAACAAAAAAACCTATCGCCACTCTTAATTGGGTGTTCGAGTGGTAGGGTTAGTATAGCACACATATAGAGAAAGATATTAGTGGACAAGGTGTAGTCAGGTGGTATATCTGGGTTGTCCCTACAATTAGATACATGAAAATTGTTACATGAAGGCTCCTGAGGATTGGCTAAATGTGCTGGCGTCAGTGATAAGAGCCCCATGTTCTGATTGGTGCACCCGTGAGCTTCCCAGCCTGGGACCACTGTCGTTCCCAGCTCTCGGTGTACCTGTAAGTTGCAACAATGTTTCACTATGGGTACATGCAGACAATGTGAGGACTTATTCATAGCTAGACGGGGTGCCGTTCCCACTGTTGCAGATGTCCATTGAGCCTTTCAAGTGTATCTGCCAGTGTCTCGTAGCGAGGGATCCAGACGCCTCTGTTCTCCCGGGTTTGGCATCTCGTCAGGTTCGGCTTGATCACGTGGGGAGGGACCGTGAAAGAGGCATAATTCTGCACAATTAATATTGTTTTTCTACTGTGCGTCTGGTTTAATTTGTCGGTGTGACTTTAACGTTGGTGCGCGGAGTGCGAGGTTGCAACATCGTGCCTTCGATGATTTGCTCTTGGAACGTGGGTTTGCAACATTGCGACCTTGGCTGGTTGCTTCGCCAAGCTCATTCTGTAGGATCAGCAACTGACTCTTGTCTTGTTGATGTCCACAGGAGCTCTTGTTTGAGGCCTACTTTGGCCCGGTGCATAAGTTGTCCGTTTGGTGCACAGGTGCTTTAGGTTATAGGAGCATATAATTCCATAATCAGTATTGTCTTTATTATATTTCTCATGGTGGTAACTGGTTTCAAAGAGAAGCGTGAGCAAGCTAGTAAAAAGTTCATGACGCGTCTTGCGTTTCCGCATTCTGAAAGCCTATATAAAAATAATAAAGATGCACGTCCGTGAATATGCCTGTCGTCTACGTCATAGCACTGAGTATATTCTTCGTGTAGGTTGGTGTGGGAATGTCCAGTGTGTATATTTGTACAGATGTGCTTCCCGTTGTCTAGGTCGTCATGGCATCTCTAACGACGTGTAGATTTTAGTCTAGTTGATCCGCGCCGCAGGTGTCGGCATGGCCAGTGCGGGCTGCTGGGCAAGCAGATGGACACATCCGTATGTTCCTGTACCAGGGTATCTGGTCGTCTGGTAAATGGGCAAACTCTTCTCGTGGCGGGTGTTTGGGTCGTGACCCTCTAGGCCAAGCGCGAGAGGTGAAGGACGGGAGCCTGGTTTTCCATTCTCCCACTTCAGTCCCCCCTCTGGTCGACTTGTCGACCACAAACATATCCTTCTCGTTATCTCCTCTTACTCGCCATATCTTGGTTATCCCTCCGAGATGTCCATAGTGGTTTACATGATCTTCAAATGACCAATACATATATTCACAGGTACCCCCAGGAGTACAGTATACCCATCTTCCTATGTAGCTCCTGGGGTTTCTTGGGTTCTCGGTCTTTACTGACGGTGGGTCTAGATGGTTGGTAATTATTTGGGTGCGCAGCTTCTCCCTTTCCTGTATAATTACACCTGTATGCTGGCCGTCATCTGCTGGCATCAAGGGGTGCATTCCCACCATTTCCAGCAACTCGTCAGTAGTGCGTGCCTTTCGTGCCTTCCAAAATCTAATTATGATCAGGGTAGCTCCAGCCAATATAGTACAGCCCACTATTATTTTCAGTCCATCTGACAGCCAGGATGGCATCCATGACCATAATAGTGAAAACCAGCTCTCATCCTTGTTCACACCATTGCTTTCATCCGTCATTTTGGAGTGCATCTGAGCTAATTGTGACACTGCTTCTGTCAGTGTACCATTGTCAGCATCATTGGCAGGTATGAACGTGCAGCATGATTGTCCTATCTTTGCACAAACTCCTCCTTCCATTGCTGTGAGAAGGTCCAATACATATCTGTTCTGTAGTGCTACCATCCTTACAGCTCGCAGCTCCTCTTTTATTGCGTTGAACCCATTTACTGTAGAATTGATGGTCATCATTAGTTCCCATCTAGTTATTTGGAGCCATTTTGCGTTTGCGTAAGCCTGTAATCCCGGGTGTATTATTGAGGAGAAGAACATTGCTGCTCTGCTGAATAGTCTGTGTTCTGGCGGTATTGATGTTAGTGCCGTTTCCGACCTTCCCCACAGGTAATTTCCTGTCAGCGGCTCTCCTTGTCTTTTTCTTCTATTTAGGACAGTGTCATTGCTGTTGGTCCTGTTCCCTTGCTCCTCCTGGAGTGGTGCAGATCTCTTTCTTCTCTTATCCCCTTCATTCATTCTAGGAAATTTCGCCACATCGACGTGCTTCTTAGGTACCACTAGTGATGGTACATTGACGTGTACCATTGTGCACACACCATTCCACAGGGGAGGCAGTGTATGGTATGCCTTTTCTCCACAGGCCCAATAATGATCCATTATTACTGCTGTTCCTGCTCCCCCCTCAGGTAACTCCGTCACACTTGCGCAATTGGTGTTATATCCTACGTCCACCTCTCCTTTATGCTGGTAACATACCTTGGGCGCAGTCAACGGTAGTATCGTTATTGGGTCTTCATCTTCTTCTACCCATGTGAGCATTGGTACATACTTGATCCACGTCGTCCAACATCGGTGATTGTGTTTCTCGATGGTTGAGATAGTTTCTTTTGTTACCATGTTGCTGCCAATCACTCCTATCTCCCAGCTGTTATCCAGATACACCTTTCCTGTTATCGTCAGTAGCGGCCTCTCCCAGCACCCTTGTTTACCCGGAATTTCAGTGGCGTACCAATCACATGGTAGATACTGCAGTGTTACTTTCTGTGTTTCTCCTTTTGCAGGGCCACTTGTTATATATTTGAATGCTTCAGCATGTAAACTGGTCTTGTGATAACTCAAGTAGGTCTTGAGGAAGTTGTTTTCATATGGGTATGAGTCTCGTGTTTTCCATGTCATGTGCACTACAGTTCCTTGAAATCTTCCTTTCGTCTGGAACAGTGCCAAGTATATTATGCACTGTGCTATCTTCTCATTTATTTCTGTGGCAACAAATGTTCGTGAAGCACTCATGGCGTATGGTATTAATGAGCAGACGTAGCAGCTATCCTCAGTTGTCTGCTTACCAATGCGGGTCATGTGTTGGTACCATATATTGTTTGTGACATGTGCTGAATCTTGTACATAACTATCAATACCTTTATTGTCTGAGTATGTGCTGCGTTTAACTCTATTTTTCTTTGGTGCAATGTTACTACTACCACCTGACGTAACACCTGTTGCAGCAAGGAACGGGGGTATATTAGGTTTGGGTGCAGCAACAAAATTGATAGCACAGCTATACTGCCATACAGAAGCAGCCAAAAATCCGGTGATTATCAAAATCCCTATTATTTTTATTACAATTGCTAATCTCACCGGCATTTTGCTCTTACCTTGCTGCAGTCCTGGCAGCTTATTCTTGCGACGTTAAAGTTGCCCGCCAAAAAATTCTCAGAAATGCTCGTTTTTAAATGTTAGTTTTGTTTTGTTTAAGCTCTCCCTATCAAATAGTCATTCAGTGCCCAGGCGAAGAGCTGCTCCCACGCTACTCTAAGTGATTGGTCTCTTAAGACCGGCAAGTATGGGCGGAGGTGGGGCATGTAATATTCTATGGCCAGGAGGAAGGCTGTGTAGTAAACACGTACCCTTCTTCTTTTTAGGTATGCTGGCCTTTTTATTTCGTATACAAATTGGTGTGACAATTCTTCTGGGTAGTTATCGTCTGGGAGTACCATCTACGCCTGGACAGTGGACTTTGTTAGTTAGCTTTCTACTTAATAATACAATAATACGCAGTTCCTGTATGTGCGAGAGAAAAAAGAGAACATTCACGTGTTTACATGTGTATTTGTGCGGCCAATGTCTTTCAGTTTATGTTACAACTGTCCTGGGGGGGGGGTGGCGTAATTATTTTTACTCTTTGAACGTGTGACCATGGGGTGGGCAGTGTAGTGATCACCCCTTTCTTCGTCAGTTGTTGTCTCTGGGGTGTCTGGGTAGTGAGAAGGTAAGGGAACAATTGGGTCGTTGTCTGTGGTAGAACTTCCTTCCGCTGTCAGGGATGTTGTTGCTGTTGTTCCAATGGACCTGTCGTTGGCGCTGGGGCGGGTCTGCAGTTTGTATATCTTTACATCATGTAGGTGGTTCCAAGCACGCTTATCCTTTAGTTTTACTGCTCTTGTTGATACGTCTTCTACCAGATGTGGACCGGTGAACCTTTTGTCGTTCCACCTTCTATTGAAATTGCGAAGTAGCACGTGGTCACCTTTGGCAAGTTTGCACAAGTTCTCCTTTTCTAATTCTGTACTGGCGCCTTCTTCTTTATCTCTGGTGGACCCGCCCCGCGTGCGCTCGAGCTGTTGAGACACAAACACAACACTAGTAATCAAAGACGACACATATTGATACATTTCATCACCTAGTATACTCGCTGAACTTTCGTGGTCAGTGAATGCCCTTGACGTTGGCGTTAGAGGAAGGCGCATTTGACGTCCAGTAACCACCTCGTGTGGGGTGAGGTGGTGGTCGGACCCTGGCCTGTTCCTCAGCTCGAACAAGGCTAACGGAAGGCAATACAACCAACTTTTCTTTGTTGTTTGTTGTATCTTTGCAATTGCCTCCTTCAATAAGCCATTTAGGCGTTCACATACGCCGTTAGCCTGTGGGTGATATGCACATGCAAATTTGTGCTTTATGCTCAGCAGGGCTGTGATATGTTGGAACATTTCGTTTGCGAAATGTGGGCCATTATCTGATCTTAATACTTCGCACACTCCCCACCTGGGGAAGACCTCCCTTACTATGAATTTGGCTGCTCTAAATGCATCTGGGTGTGAACAGGGCCCTGCTTCAATCCACCTAGAAAATGGGCATACTACTACAATCATGTATCTATTACCTTGACATATGTTGATCATATCAACATAGTCAATGTGGAGGTGCCGAAAGGGTCCTTCTGGCCGGGGTATGGTACCTCTTATCACTTTTAGGGTATGACCGGCCGTAAACTGTTGGCATGTGAGACAATTGCTGATAAAATTTGAAACATGAGAATTTAACTCGGGACAGAACCAATCATCTCTAATTCGTGCTGCAATTATTTCCTTGCCTGTATGGGCTGGGTGATGTAATTGGCTCAGGGCGGTATTTAAAAGTGCCAATGGTATTACAACTTTCCCAGTACCACTCTGGCGCCATAGTGCGTCGGTTGGTGACATTGTACATCCTCTTTTTACCCATATTTCCTTTTCGGCCATTGGTGCTGCTGCTTGTAATTCCATAATCTGTGTGGCTGGGAGATGGGTATACCCTTCTCTTATTAACATCTCCCTAGCCATTCCCCTCCCTCTCCCTCTCTGTGAGTCTGTGGGGTCCCATATCTCACCAAAGTATGCAGCATATTTCGCATGTGCGTCTGCTGCTGCATTCCCTTTTGAGACATGGTCTTCACCATTGGTGTGTGCGGTGCATTTTACTAGGGCTAGCTCTTGGGGGTCGTTTATTACTTCAATTAATTCAGCCAACAAGAGGGCATGTTGCACTGGAGTGCCGTCAGCTCTCCGAAACCCTCTTCTCCTCCATTTTGTTAGCCCTGAGTGGACAGTGGATGTAACATATGCACTGTCGGAATATATTGTTACACGTTTGTTAAAACTTTCTTTCAATGCCAATATTAGTGCAACTAGTTCAGCGGCTTGAGCAGAGTAATGCTGTGGTAACTGTACACATTTCATGGCCACACACACCGGAGCCTCCATCATTTTTACCACTGCTGCCCCAGTTCTCCGTATCCCATCTCCTTGATCAATAGTTGATGACCCATCAATGAACAAAAGCTCACCTCCCTCTAGTGCATTCTCTTCAACTTTTCTAGTACATGAATATATTTCATTTAGTTGGGTGCAGTCGTGGGCGTAATCTCCCTCCTCAATTATTTCTGCTAGAAATTTTGCAGGGTTAACAGTGCTACATCTAACAATCGCTAGTTGAGCCCTAGACAAAATGATCTCATAACCTGATGCCCTTTGTGTCGTTAGTGTGGACTTGGGTTTATTCAATATTGCAAATAATGCATGTTCCACAAACAGTGTAGTTGGACACCCCATGGTTATTGCTGATGCCTTTTCTACTGCAAAAGCAGCTGCAGCGAGGCCTTGTTCGCAAGGGAAGTGGCCTAACATCACGGGGTCTAAGTGACCGCTATAAAATGCTACTGGTTTATAGCCCATGCTTGTTTTTTGGGCCAATACTGCTTTCATTACTGCTGAGTCGCAATGTGAAAATATAAAAAATCGTCGCTCATAGTCTGGGGATGCCAGTACTGGAGCTGTTGATATCGCGTCCTTCAATTCGTCAAATGCCTCCCTCATTTCCATAGTCCACCCCAACCTTTTCTCCCCTTTATTTGCTTCCTTCAACCCCTCAAGCAGGGGTCCTATGTATGAGCTGTAATCAAATACCCATGCTCTACAGTAGTTGCATAGCCCCAGAAATTGCTGCAGTTCTCTCACAGTCTGTGGCATGGGAGTGCTTGAGATGGCCTGTGCTCTTTGTGGTGCAATCTTTCTTCCATATTGGGATATCAGTTGGCCAATGTAGAGTACCTGTTCCTGACAGTATTGTATTTTTTCCATGTCTACCTTATACCCTTTTTCAGCCAATATAGTCAACATTTTTAACGAGTCCTCTCTGCATTTACTTTCGTTTATACTGCAAATTATTATGTCATCCACATATTGTAACACTGTGCTTTCCACCTCAACGTTACCCAAATCCATCTGTATCACTCTATTGAAAATTGAGGGTGATTCACAATACCCTTGTGGTAACCTGGTATGTTTCCATTTAGTATTTCAGTAAGTGAAACTTGTTAGATCTTGTGAGTCGGGGTGTAATGGTATTGAGAAAAATGCATTTTTAAGATCTATTACTGTAAATCGTGATGCCTCTGCTGGAATGCCACACAATATTGTGGCCGGGTTTGCTGTTACTGGATATTCTGCTTCCACTATGTTGTTCAAGGGCCTTAGGTCCTGTATGAAGCGCCAAGACCCCCCTTTAGCCTTGCGCACTGGGTACACAGCTGTGTTACATGGTGATTCTGAGGGGACCAATATGCCATTGTTTATAAGGGCCGTTATAGTTTCATATATGCCCTCATCTGCCTCTTTTGACAATGGGTACTGTTTTACTCTTGGTAGTATTGCACCTTTTTTCAATTTTATCCGTACAACCCCTATGCTTTTAATGCATCCTACGTCATAAGGGCTAATGGTCCATAATGATTTGGGCACCTTTGACATATCCTCCTTAAAGAAAGGGACTGGGGTGCATGCAGGTGCCTCAAGTGCCATAGCAATTTTCTGCGCTATATGTTTGTGAGCCACTCGTAACCATATTTCTACACTCATCATGAACACCATTTCCCCCTCCTCTTTTTCTTCTGAAAACAGTTCCTCATCTGACACCTGGGTCAACCTACATCCTTCTGCTAGTGCTATCACTGCCCTCCATGCTCTTCCTTCTTTGTCTTGGGCGTGCACAGCAATATACTCAGCTGTTGTAATAATGCTTTCAATGTCTATTGCAAACACCTTTCCTTCTTGTTCATTAACAGGTGTTTCTGGTCGGAACAGGTAAGCTGCTGGCCTCCTCCATATTTTCCCTTCTATCCCTGGCATCCATGCAATTGCCATGTCTGTTCCATACTGGAATATCTCGCCATCTACTGGTTCCGCCCTAATCGCTGTCTGCCCACAGTATGCTTGCATAATCTGTCGTGCTGCTAGCATGTTAATCCCTGGAGTAGAGCAAATTATACCATCCTCTGTAAAGGAGATTGTCATATTTAACCTATTCATTATGTCCCTCCCCAGTATATTTACTGGTGAGGCACTATAATACAAGAGTGGAACTGACAGATCGTAATCTCCGATAGATAAGGGAACGTTATCAGTAAAAGGAACCAATCCTTTAGCCCCAGAAAATCCTTGGGTGTTCATGGCTTCGCCTGACATCTTAAATTTACCTTCCCTTATGCAAGACCGGGTTGCCCCGGTGTCAACAAGGAATGATAACTTTTTGTCACCTATCGTTACCTCTATGCGTGGCTCCTCCGTACTATTAGGTGTTACTGACAGGATGGGACACACCAAGGCCGTCTGTGGGCTGTCCTATTGGGGGTACAATGATTGGCCATTTCCTGTGTAAGGGTTGTGTCCCAATACCGTCACCCTACCCAATTGCGTTTGTTCAGTTTGGGGTTGTTGTGTTATCACTACTTGTTGTTGTGGCAGTGGCTGTTGTTGTGTTAATTGCTGTTGCTGCAGTGGCTGTTGTTGTGTTAATTGCTGTTGCTGCAGTGGCTGTTGTTGTGTTAATTGCTGTTGCTGCATGCCCTGCTGTTCTTGTGGTGGCCTAGGTTGTGCTTGCTCATTCCATGCTGGTGTTCCTGGCCTGACCCTACACGTGCGTGACATGTGTCCTAGTAGTCCACAACTCCAACACACGGGTGGTTCTCTGTTTTGCCATGGAAAGCTCCCTGTGTTGTCCTGGTATACCGGTTGCCCTGTGGGGTATGAACTTCCAACTCCCCCCACCTGCTGTTGGGTATTATATCCGTATCCTCTCCCTCTCATAAATCCTCCTCTCCCTCTGTTATAACCATAATACCCAGCTCCTTGCATCTGGTACCCTCCTCCCACGTTTTGTGCGTGTAATTGTAGTGGCGGCATTTGCTGTATTATACTTTGTGGAGGTGCTATTAGAGCTGGGTCTTGTGCAGCCACTATTTGCGTGGGGCTTTGGGCCATTGTTGTGGGCGCAGTTATTAGTGCCCCCTCCATTGTGTATTTAGTTAGTTTTTTCTGTACTAGTTTGGCCTCTTCCGTTTTCCTGTCCTCTTCGTTTTGTTTCATTTTTCCTTGCCATATCCTGCAGTGATGTACTATTGTCAGCTGTATTTCAGGCCATGGTTTTACTTCCATTCCCACTACTTTCTTTAGTTGTTTCTGGACTCCTTCTGGGAGCCCTTGTACTAGTATATGATAAAATATGGCTGGTGTTTTATCCCATTGTTCTCTAGTTTCCATGCGCCACTTCTCTTGAATATCCTGTATATAATCAACAGGATCTTCATTCTCACGCATCTTACGGGAAGTAATTGCTCCTATGTCTGATGTGTCTGGGTACTGTACTCTCAGTGCCTGCCATAGCGCATGTCTGCAGTTTGCAAATGGCGCCCCATCATGCGATGTGTTCGTTATTGTTATCCCATGGAATCCCGCTCTCTTCCAGATGTCGTCCGCTCTATCCCCTAATATTGATATTAACAGGCCTTTCACATCTCCTACTGCTAGTTTCTGCCCTGCGGTGTGTTTTTCCATTTCATATATCCACTTACCCGCACCTCCACTTAGTGATGGGAGCCTACATTTTATATTTTCTTTATCCGTATGCTTCCATGGTACATACTGCGGTCTAACCCCTCCTCTCTCCAACAGTGGCATTAAGTTGTGTCTTGTGTCACCCTTTATGTTCCATAATATTGAGTCCTCACACCCCTCCTCTTCCCCTGTTTCCTTTACCACTTCAAATTCTTCCTTGCTACCCCTCCTCCTACCTACCTCTCCGTCCCTTCCCCTTGTTTCGTCATCCCCTGTGTTTAATATGGGTATGTTTATCTGTCTGTCTTGCCTGCGGCTAGGGAGGTCTCTAAGCCGGCACGCATAGGGAGTCACTTCGTCCATGAATGGCGCAAGCTTTATTGTGCGCAGCGTGCGTGTGGTGGTTGAGCATGTAGGGTGCGATGGGGGAGGGCGTGATGGAGATGGCGATGGTGTGGCTTCATGGGTTTGTTTTTCCACTAGTTGTTGCACCCTCTCCTCACTTTGTTCCAGCTCCTCCCTTCTCTTGCGGATCCATGGCGAGTCTCTGTTGGTTCTAGTGAGGTACAGCTTATCTAAGCTTTCCCTTTCACTCTTTCTTCCTACCCTCTCTACTCCTTCTTCCTCCTCACTGCAAAAATCAGTCATAGATGGTATCCCCCACTCTGTTCTTTTCCCCTTTACTGTTACTGTTTCTAAGTCTATTAGCTCCATTTCTCCTCTTCCTTTGTTACCAACTGTTCCCCCTGGTGTTGATGTTGTTGCTACTTCTCTACTTCTATATACATCCCCCCATTTTTCACTCTCCTTATTTCTCCCTCCTCTTTCCCCTTCACTCCTCTCCTCCACTTCCCTACTATTTTCCTCCCTTTTCCTTTTTAATTCCTCCATCACTTCGTTGCTCATCTGTTCCAATATTCTTTCATCTTCTTTCTTTCTTTCCCATTTCACCCTTTCTCTTTCTATTGCTTTCTCTTCTTCATATTTCTTAGCTGCCTCTGATACTACCCTCCTCCTCCATATTTCCAATTCCCTTTCCTTGTCCTCTTCTTCCTTCTTTTTTTCTCTCAATACTACTCTTGACACCCTTTCTGCTGCTGCTCTTACCCTTCCATCTTCTATCCTTTGCTCCTCATTTCGTTCCCTTAATTTGTCCAATTCGTTTTTACCCTCTTTCCTTTTCCTCACTCTCTCTTTTTCCCCCTTCTCAAGCTGTGTTAGTAATTCATTCTGCTCATCCCTTAGTTTTGCCAATTTTTCCTCCAAAATCTCTTCTCTTTGTAGTAGTAGCTCCTCCCCCTTCATCTCACTCTCCCTTCTACTATCCTCGCCTGTTCTCTTTACAGCCTCCCTTTCTTCTCCCGTTAGTGAACCCCGTAATTTTAATAATATCTGTGCAGCTACCCACTCATCATGTCCTATCTCTACAATCTGCTCTTCTCCAATCCTCCCCTCCCCCACTATCTTCCTGTGAGCCACATATGGTGGAGGGCTGTATGCCGGGTTCGAGTATCCTTCAGCCGCCCTTAACTGTCCTTCTATTTCTCCTAGTTCTCTTAAAGGGTACAACCCTTCTCCCTCTGTTTTCACTCCCGGTGTTATGGGTATCTCGTTGCTCGGTTCCTTTTTTATGTCTTCTGATTTGTCAATCTTTTCTCTTCCCTCTCCTTCATTCTCCGCATTCTTTTTCCTTTCACACCCCTTTTCCCCATCCGTTCCCTCTTTCATAATCTCCTTTACTTCCGGTGTTTCTCCCATAGAAAACATTCCATTTGGTCCTGGTCGGGATCCCTGGAACATCCTCCATAAGTTAAACACCTCCATATGGCTCGCCAACTTCTTCCCCTTGTATGTATTGTGCAGATGGTTTAGCAATGAATGTTGGGCATATGGATCGAAACTACCATTAGGCGGCCATGGTGTTAACATTTTGTTATCCGTCCCCTGGGTCCACTCTATGCTGTACTTAATTAATTTCTCCCTATGGGGTGGCAGTGTTGTGCATATGTGTTGTAGTGGGGTAGTGAGGGTGTTCCCCCACCCTCCCGACCCTGTCCCATATGACATAGTTGTGCCCCACTTGTTACTCCTCCCTTCGCTATCAGTTTGCAATTTACAACCTTATATTGTTTACCTGGCCCCTTAAGTGTGGGGACTTACGACAATCCTTTACAACATATGCAATAATAATAATAATAATAATAAAAAAAAAAATAATAATAATAATAAAACACAAATATATATATATGTATAATTTTGTATTGTATATTCCTTCCCCTACGGCCCCCTGCGGCCGAAGCGCACGCAGCCCCCTGTGACTGCGTACCCCTTACGACGATCTTATACAGTCGTCCTTATTCCTCGTTCTCCTCCCCCTTTTACATTTGCCGTGGCTGGCGTTCTCCGTGCTCAGCCACGCCCCTCTCCCCTTCTCCTCTTCCAATCCACTCGTTTATTGTTTACCTTCGTATCCGCTCCCTCATCATTTTTCTCTTCCCCACCACTTTCAAAACTCAATGTTCCTTGTGCTCATGATATCCTATAAAATCCCTACTGGTGACGTCACCGATGTCTCTACACTACTAGTACAGTCTCATTATTAGTTTCAAAATACACTTGCAATTTACCCCCGCTAACCCTACAGCTGTCTTCCTGTCTCTCCTGGAACAAGGTAATCTCATCAATAATATAATTGGACTGCACACACTCCGTCGCCTCGCGTGTGATACTCCCCTCAACAGGAGGGCTTAACCAGCCAATTATCTTCCGTATTTGGCAACTATGCAACTAGCTACCCCCTACAGGGAAACGTCATCTACCTATCGAGTTTCTTGCTCGAACAATAGGAAACCTCATCTACCTATCGAGTTTCTTGCTCGACCAATAGGAAACCTCATCTACCTATCGAGTTTCTTGCTCGACCAATAGGAAACCTCATCTACCTATCGAGTTTCTTGCTCGAACAATAGGGAACCTCATCTACTCATTGATCAATAAATGCCAAATCGTAGGAAACCACACACGCCCACCCCTACACGTTAGTCGCGATTTAGGCCAATCAGTGTCTACGAGCGGCCACACGTGATGTTTCGTGCTCCGCCCCCCTCTTTCACGTCACTGCTCTCGCACTCTTTTCACTCCCTTTCATTCCATTGCCAACACTATATTGTCAAACCTTCGCCGCGCACCTGTGCAACACCTCCCTCCTCCCTTATTTAATTCCTCCCCCCTCCCTCACAATTTCGCATTGCTCGTTGTGTGTGTCATGCTCACCAAGTTCTCTCGATGCAGGGCCGCTCGACTGCGTGCACCCCTCCAAGCGGCTCGCCACCTCCCCTCGTCTGGACCACGTCTGGACACTCGCCAACCGCGGGCGGGATACTTCTCAACCGGCTCCCGAGGGCCAATATCCGGATTGCGCTGTCCGGTCTTCTCGCAGCTCCGCGATGGTCCTGTAGTCCTCAGAAGGGGGCAACGGCAGAGGGGGCCGCGCCGCCGGGCCTCCTCGCAACGGGAGTGCCTGGAAAAAGTAAAAATAAAAGTCGATCTTAAACAGATCTCAGCAGTGCCTCCAACTTGTCGGGGGGAAATTCTGCCGGGGTCGGCCGGACCGTCCGCAGACCTCCAGGCAGGGAGGCCCCAACTCCTCCCGTGTGTATCCCAGATAAGATGAGATAGAGTATGAGACGCACACAAGGAGCAAGGTGACTCTGCTGTTTATTAGACAAAACGGCAGGGATGGGTCAAGGAGCGCACGCGTTCGTCCTGACACACACTCAATCGTGGGGCTCGCAGGCCCTTTTTACTGTATTATGACGCGCTACTTGCGTCACTTCAGAAAGTTAACAAAAAAACCTATCGCCACTCTTAATTGGGTGTTCGAGTGGTAGGGTTAGTATAGCACACATATAGAGAAAGATATTAGTGGACAAGGTGTAGTCAGGTGGTATATCTGGGTTGTCCCTACAATTAGATACATGAAAATTGTTACATGAAGGCTCCTGAGGATTGGCTAAATGTGCTGGCGTCAGTGATAAGAGCCCCATGTTCTGATTGGTGCACCCGTGACCTTCCCAGCCTGGGACCACCGTCGTTCCCAGCTCTCGGTGTACCTGTAAGTTGCAACAATGTTTCACTATGGGTACATGCAGACAATGTGAGGACTTATTCATAGCTAGACGGGGTGCCGTTCCCACTGTTGCAGATGTCCATTGAGCCTTTCAAGTGTATCTGCCAGTGTCTCGTAGCGAGGGATCCAGACGCCTCTGTTCTCCCGGGTTTGGCATCTCGTCAGGTTCGGCTTGATCACGTGGGGAGGGACCGTGAAAGAGGCATAATTCTGCACAATTAATATTGTTTTTCTACTGTGCGTCTGGTTTAATTTGTCGGTGTGACTTTAACGTTGGTGCGCGGAGTGCGAGGTTGCAACATCGTGCCTTTGATGATTTGCTCTTGGAACGTGGGTTTGCAACATTGCGACCTTGGCTGGTTGCTTCGCCAAGCTCATTCTGTAGGATCAGCAACTGACTCTTGTCTTGTTGATGTCCACGGGAGCTCTTGTTTGAGGCCTACTTTGGCCCGGTGCATAAGTTGTCCGTTTGGTGCACAGGTGCTTTAGGTTATAGGAGCATATAATTCCATAATCAGTATTGTCTTTATTATATTTCTCATGGTGGTAACTGGTTTCAAAGAGAAGCGTGAGCAAGCTAGTAAAAAGTTCATGACGCGTCTTGCGTTTCCGCATTCTGAAAGCCTATATAAAAATAATAAAGATGCACGTCCGTGAATATGCCTGTCGTCTACGTCATAGCACTGAGTATATTCTTCGTGTAGGTTGGTGTGGGAATGTCCAGTGTGTATATTTGTACAGATGTGCTTCCCGTTGTCTAGGTCGTCATGGCATCTCTAACGACGTGTAGATTTTAGTCTAGTTGATCCGCGCCGCAGGTGTCGGCATGGCCAGTGCGGGCTGCTGGGCAAGCAGATGGACACATCCGTATGTTCCTGTACCAGGGTATCTGGTCGTCTGGTAAATGGGCAAACTCTTCTCGTGGCGGGTGTTTGGGTCGTGACCCTCTAGGCCAAGCGCGAGAGGTGAAGGACGGGAGCCTGGTTTTCCATTCTCCCACTTCAGAGTTGAACACTTGTTTGAAGAAATTCCCACATTTGCATACCAGCGGAGCCAGAATTTAAGGGATAGACTGGTTCAAACGAGACCAGCCTTCAAAAAGAAATTCACAACAAAGATTGGCACATTCCCGTGTTTGAATTGTAGTAATTGTGGTTACGTCATAAAAGGAGAGACAGTGAAGCATCCTTATACAGGAGAGACAATTAAACTCAAGAGCTTTGCCACATGTGATTCCCAAAATGTTATTTATGCCATTAAATGTCCATGCGGCATATATTATGTGGGCCAAACATTGAGAACAGCTAAGACCAGATGGAATGAACATCGATCATGCATTAGGAACCACAATGTCATTTCAGCAGTATCAAGACATTGGGATGAAAAAAAACACAACTTAGCTCAGATCCGTTTTGTTATTCTGGAAGTGGTTTACAAAAGAGACATCCATGAGAATTTCCAAAGAAAAATGGATCAGAGAGAGACCTTTTGGATTGACCGGCTGAGCTCCCTCACTCCGAGGGGGCTCAATGAAGAAATTAACTATATGTGCTTCTTGTAAATAATTGGGACTAATTGAACAAACTCATCCCCTAAATTCCTCTTGTGCCAGGGGATTTGTACTCTAAGCACTGTGTGTATGGATAAATTGTATTACCTTTTTGTTACCAGTACTTTTATTACCAGTATTTTCCTGATGACTAGAAATGAGAATAGGGGCTTTTGAAAACAATGTGTGCTAGGTGTTCGAATTCCAACCACGACCTCAGTTACCTATCCGCCAGATTTGTAAAAAGGGACACTACCATGCAAGCCGTGTATGCATCATCATGTGATGGAATTTGTATCTCTTAACGTCGATATTTATTCTAAAGCAAGAACACCTAATGTTAAACTAGTGCAGTATTGGTTTTCGTAGTAACAGTTCCATGGCATGTTACCATGGAGACATCCCAGCCCCCATGGCTAACGCCGGGGGGTGGGGCGCGAGGCGTACGTGCTCCCCCGTGACCACGACGCCTCGTACCGTCTCCATGGTTACCCTTAAATACACAACGAGTGCTACCGCGAGCGCGCTGAACGCTGCACTCGCGGTTATAACGTTCTACAAGCCGCCGGGTAAGTTCAGATACTCCCAAATAACTTTAAATTGGAATGCTAGTTAAACTCGGTGTAGGAGATTCCCTTTTAATCTATAACTACGATCTATTACAGATTTTCACTGTGCTCGTATATGACGAGGCTATCCAGGCGTTCTTTGACTGAATTAAGGTATGCAGAGCTTGCTAGCTCGTAAAAATACTCACGTAATAGTTAATACTACAGAACACTAATTGAATTGCTTTTTTTTTTTTCTTCTACAATTTCCCAAACGGCTGTGTCTCACAAATGGGTATGTGTTTTCATATATTATACATGTATTTGAATGTACGTTGTGATCTTGGTGACTCAATTAAGACATGAAATTTCAGGTTGTGCTGTAATACTGCCCTGATGAAGGTTTTTTACCGAAATGCATTGGCACTGACACCTGAGTATTATGGGCAATTTTGGATGGATGCTCTATGTGTTACCTATTAAGAAGATTTTTATTATTTAACATTACAGAAATGTGCATTAAACATTTTCTGCCTAAACCCATTGAATTAGTATTTTTGATACCATGAGCATTGAACTTAGACACAGCAACTTAGATTGGGGCTAACTGAGAAGCGCCTTTCCTAATAAAGTGGAGACACTTTGTTTTTTGGAAATTATTGGTTCTTATAGTTTCTTCACATTATATATGTGGGGCTACAAGTAGTAGTGAATTGTAGAATATGTCTCAGTGTTGATGATTCAGTTTATGGCCAAACATCCCCTGATCTAACACCTCCCACCATCACAATTACACCCCAGAATTCTGGGACACAAATTGTTTTTAATCTTAATATTGTGTTTTATTTCAAATAAAACATCACAATAATTCAAGGTGGTCCTCTACCTTTGAATGCTGGGGACATCACCTACACTAATCCAAACAAACACAGGCAGCTTGTCTCCAGAAAAGAAACACAACCTGCTGGTTATTATCGCAATAGTATTTACATTCACAATGCACACAAACATCTATTTGTATAAAGGAAAGTCAGAATAACTCTGCTGGACAAAACATGTAATCTACTTCAATATGAACATTTAAATTATCACCATTTGACAGTCTCATATTTCAAAGAAAAGAAAATATTTACAGCAGAAATTTACAGTGCGAATTTCATGTAATTTTCTCTAACACCATCGACAAGTGTTGGTATCAGTGTAAAAAATTGGTTTTGCAGATAACTTTCTAATTTTAGGGGTAGTTCTTAAATAGATGTACAGTATTTTAGTTTCTAGTTTGACCATGAATATATAAATACAGGGTATGCTATGTTTGATTATTTTGTCTATAGGCTTGGGTTTGGGATAGAAGTTTTATTTTTGGAGAGTACAAATTCTAGTTTCATTGAAACGGTTGCACAAACACGAGAGCATACATTTGAAATAGCAAAGGAATCCACTGTTTATTGTAATTGGCATTATGAATCCACTTAAAACAGAGTATTTTTTATTTTCCGAGCAATGTATATTAGAAATGACTGGGTATTTAAATTGACATTATTTTCTTTGGAATGAGGCGATAAAATAATCTCCTTCCTATTTCACTTGATTGAGTCTGAAACTCTATTCAGGATTTCTCTTTGCATAAACTATGATTTTCAAAGCTCATGAAGTCTAACAATTGCTTCAAATCCGTGAAAGGTGCTGTACACTGTGTCACATAGTCAGGGATAAATTGCCTGCATTTCGTAGCATAGCTTGAAATGGATTCCCCTACATGACTTCCAATGGCTACCAGGGGTTAAGCTAATTCTTAGAGACATGCATCCAAATAAACAGGGTTTATTGTACTCACTTTTGAATTGCCTTTTAAAGCTCGGGATTGGTAGGAACATCCACTGTTCCAGGTAGTTCCACCAAGTAAGCTTTGATCCCACTCTGTCCCCTGCTTTGAAAATCCTTCTTGGGCCATCTGGTTCTTTCTTGGGAAAGGCTTCTGCATTGGATTCCCTTAGGAAAAGGTCTTCTTAAAGGGGGTTTTCCATCAATTACATCAAGGTTGATCCCCAATCAGTACACTCCGCCAATGCTGCATTGTTTGATGCAACATTTTTCTTATTGGAAGGGTCCTATAATTGGTCCTCCTCAGATACTGACACTCCCAATTATCCACTCCTTTTTTTGAATGGTCCATTGTATTTTTTCCAGGTCAAAGGGGAGGTTTTTCTTTCCTCCTATCTGGAGTTATGATCAAATTGGATTGAAATCTACTTTTCACCATCATTTTCTGTATGGTGATGTACCATTATTAAATCCAATATATTTGTAATTGCATGAAACTCCTGAATTTGTAGACATCTGTAATGCCCCAATAACTGGTTATATGAGAATGTTATTGAATTATTTAAATGTATCAACACTTAGTACATATTAATAAACTGTGTTTATAAGTGTTTGATACAGAGTGCTTCAAATATGTTTTTGTTTTTTAAATCAAGTAAAGCAATCAATAGTTATAGCTGATAATATGATTTAATTTTGGGTGCCCTTCAAACAGTATTATGCACGGATGAATGTCCATGTGATTCTTACATGACTAGTTAAATATTGCCGATCTGTTATGTTTACCATGCCTTCTATTCTGTGTTTCATCTTGATTTACCTCATAAGAGTGTTCCCCCTTAGAAATTGATACTTACGGTCTCATGATTGAAGATGCTATGGACTGCATGTTGGCAAAATGAAAGCCAGAATAGAATGCAGGGTAAAAATAACTAGTCAGGGATATTGAATCAGACCGATAAGATTTGCATTGACATTAACCAGTGCATCATGCTGGCTGAGACACAGGAACTAGAAGAATGTTTGCTTTTTGAAACCCTAATGAAGAGCGAATAGCTCGAAACATGTGCCAGCATGCTCATTAATATGATTCTTACATGTTAAGAAATATGATTCTTAATAAACAAATAACTATGAAGGTAATGCTAAAAATAAGATTCTTAAATGTTCAGCAATATGATACTTATTAAACTAATTAATAAGAAGTAGGTGTTATCATTACACTAATATATTAAAATGAGCATGACAGCCAGTCCCCTAGATATGTTAAATATAGGTCTACTTTGTGGTTCAATATACTTTTCTTTTTTTTAAGTACAGATTGAAAAGCCAAAAGGTGGAGTGGGGGGTGAAATGCATGCATGTCATTGCTGTTCTAATTGCCAAAAAGGAATGCCTACCAGAGGATGCAGCTATTTGTGAAAAGAGCAATTCTCACACTTGATTCATTGCTGATTGTGGTGTCTGCCACAGGCCCACAATTCAATCTATTCAACTATTAAAACAAATTCCTTCCTGATTGATTGCTCTTGGCTGTGCCTAGTGCTCCTGACCTTTAGGAAGGATTGCTCAGGGGCAACGAGTTTGTCTTGGAATCAAGACAAGGTGGCATAACACTAGTTTGAATCCTGATCCTGCACTTAGAAACCACTCGCTGGTATTAAGTGTGTTATAAATGAACAATAAAATAAAAATAAAAAAAACGCTACACCCAATCTCCACAAGCTTCTCTCATTTGTGTCAGAGTAAACAAGAGTTGTCTTTGCGGGACAGCAAAAAGGACCTGAGAGGGGGCCCCACATGGCTGCCAGATTGAAAGAAGGCAGTGCCACTGTTCTGTACTCCATAGATAACATGTCATGATATTGTACAGTGTGCTTCTGATGGTCTGGGTCTGCTACCAGGCTGTTTACAATTATGTTCCAATCTGATCAATTAATCCTGTAATGTTTTCTGTGTTCACTGTAGTACATACCGTTTTTGCGTTCAGCAAAGCACAAGTTCTGTAGTACTTTCACCTTTTAATAGGGAGTATAATAATCATGTTCAATAACCAAAATTGAAAAACGCTATTAATACTTTTAAGAGCCACTGTATTTCAAAAGAAAGCTTACAGTTGTATTCTCTTGCTGCAGAGACCTCTGTCCATATACACGATCACGGTACCAAATTCCAGCTATTTAGACTTTCCTCTCTCTGAGGTTGAGTCTATATATACTCTGATGATATTACTACTTGCTCTGCTACAAAACAACATGGGCCGGATTCATGGAAGTGTTTTATAATGGTGCACTCCCATAGGAAAACGTTCCATGAATCAGGTCTCATATCTGCGCCAAATAGGCTAGTTCTAAAAGCTGACATTGTATCACTATGGGGGAGGCCTTGAGCTGGCGACTGCCAAAAGAGGGCTGTAAAAACTGGCAGCCACTCCCATTGAAGAGCGTAAAGTGATGCTCGGGAGAAGTGATTAGGTAGCTAATTTTGAGACTGTGCAGCCAAAGTGCAGAGGCTCATGTCTCAGCTTTGCCACCGGAAAAGACCATGCTCCTGGACACGTCATTATTCCTCACTTTCTAGTCCTATGTTATCTGTTGTAAAAAGGTTGGACTATTCACATTTCGATGGCATTGTGAAGTCTGTTCCTTCTTTTCATGTCGGCCATTTGAATTGAAGAGCTTGTAGACAGAATTAAACTCACCAAGTGCCACTGGCCTCTGTTTAGCATACTTTAAGTTCTGTTTATATGACAAAAAAAGCTTGCCATGTTTATATGATTTCAAATATTCTTCTACACATCTTGAATAGCATTCCACAAGTATGTGTGTTGCGTGTAATTAAAGCTTTACAAATAGTATGATAACCCAGGTGCGATTGTTTTTGGCTCACACCAATTGAATGCTCATATTTTTATACTTTCCTTGATGATGGAGAAAATGGAGCTAATGTGTTTTTTAAATGTTGTCATGTTGAGTTTTTATTTAATTTAGCATTTATATAGCGCTACAAACCCTGAGGTACCTCAGAGCTGCTTATTACCCACAGTGTGTGGTGCTCATTTAGCGACCTCTCAAGGAGGAAAGGCTGAGTTTGGCGCTGCCGGGATTCGAACCTGCATCCACAGACTCTGCACAAATCTCATCGCGCGCGCTCTACTCGCTGTGCTATCAGACCGGCAGTTATTGAGTGATTTGTGAACTGTGGCAGGCAGGTCAAAAAATTAGTGTTATTTTAGCTTATGTAAGTCAAACATCCCCAAATAAAGTCACATTGTTGAAAAACAGTGAAACAATGGGCCCAAGTGCAGAAATGATAGAGTGATCTCGAATTGCAGGTTCAACTCTTAATTTAAGTGTGTTACCTTGGGGAAGTCAGAAAATCTCATGTTGCCGACCCTGTCAAAATTGTGTTTTTTTAAATATTTCAAAATTTGCAAAAACGTCAGACCCTGTGTGATTGGCTTCTCGTTATATGCTATTTAAAAACGCCTCACTCATGGTTTAAATGGCTATAGTTTTGTTTCATGTATAATAATATTGACCATTGATGTACTGTATATTACAACATCATGTTTCTCTTTACTCACTAATGGCAAATCGCGTGAAAACCTTGACCTTTTCAAGAATTAGTCTGCGTTGGGATATATGCACCTTCCTGATCGTTTTTTAACTCATATCCACCATATATGCTACGGTTGTTGCACTTTTCCAATTGCTTTCAACCTGTCCCCTGTATCCAAGCTGCAGTACGTTTAGATTCTGTGAAGTTGTAGTATGAGTTGTCTTCTAATTCTGGGACTTTTGTAGTCTCTTTCATACAGCTACTATCTGTGTCCTGCCTCTATACGACAGTCTGTATATCCCCCTCGTGGCTGCTATTGATAAAACATGTCTTGTACCTGTGCTAGGACACCAATACCATAATTCTGAACAGCTCATGTTGCCCTTGAAATGCCACTTGTGTATGAGACTTAGTCCTGCAAGGATGGATGGGTAAGAGGACCTGAAGGGAGCACCCATGCTTATTTTGATGTCTGCTCGGGCACATTATTATACTTTGAGTTGAGATTGCAACAGAGAAGTTATGGGGGTGAACAGAGATTCTGCATCCCTTTATTTCTTTAATTTGGATGGGGTCCTAAATGTGTCCGTACCCTGGACCAAAAGCACTTAAAATGGCTCTGCAGATAGCCATTGTTTCCATTAGAATGCACGGAAGCCGGTATGAAATAAGGGAACTCGTGAATTAAGTCAATAATTTGAATCAGGTTCATATAAAATTATAAAAATGGTTTTTAATCAATGTGAATAGCTCAATTCCTACAATACCATAGACCGATGAAGTTGCATTCCAGAATGCACCAATAATGTGATTGGTAGAGGCAAATGTCAGCATCCTGATAGGGTTACATCAATGTTAAAAACTCTACTCACACTCAAATAACGTGTGTTATTATTTTAATATTGTAGCTGGTGGAGCTAATACCAAGTTGATCTAACTACCAATACTATAGTCTTTACAAAAAGTGTTAATAGTTTACCAACAATAGAATGTTTAGTATAGCTCAGTGGCAACCTGCTCGTCTTGGAAGACAGGCAGCTTGCGTTATAAAACAAAAAAACAATTATACATTATATAAAATTATAAAATGTTGAACGTGTGCAAGCAGGGTTCAATAATAGCATGTGACCTCTGCCCAAAGTCACAAAACATTGTATAAATCCCTGCATAGCACAGACCCCTGTGCTCAAAATTCCCACCAAGTAACACATATATGACTTATTATCAAAAGAACTCCAATTGTCCAGTTACATTTTATGATTGCTGTTCATATGTAATTTTCATAAACAGCTAACACGTGTTTTGACTGTTTCAGAGTCTTCCTCAGGGTAAATCCTATTCATGTACCCAGTAGACAATTCACTTTTGCAATGATGATTGTTTGTTTGTTTGTTTGTTTGTTTTATTCAAATATAATGCACACCAGACCCGGGGGTAAGAGGGCGCAGCAGTACAGGATATGCGAGGCTTAGGATACATAGGTACATAATTACACATATTACATAGATACCTAATTACACACTTTAATACAGGATATACAGGTTGTAGAAATAGTACAATAAATTATCTATAGGATATTTATACAGGTTACAGGTGATGTGTCATCAGGGTGGTGGGGGAAGGAGGTTACGTAGTTACATAATTGCATATACTGCTAATAAAGTATATAGGTTATAGCAGTAGTACAATGATTTATATACAGGATATTATACAGGTTACAGCTAAGATATAAACAAGGTGGAGGAGGCACTGGCTAGTTGATTGATTGCTTTAGGTGATTCATGTAATTGAATCTAAATTTAAGGTAAGATTTCTCTTCACGTACAGTGTGGGGCAGTGAGTTCCATACTTGGGCCGCCCGGATGGGGAAACTGGCGCCTCCGGCCTTGGTCAATTTGGATCTTGGAATGATGAGTGTGTTGGCGTTGGAGATTCTTGAGGGTCTGGTGGATCTTCTTTCTACAAATCTGTCAGTTAGATTGGGAGGGGCGCATTGTTCAGGGCTTTGTGTGTGAGGGAGGCAACTTTCAGTAGGATTTTGTCTTGGGTTGACAACCAATTGTTATTACGCCTTACCTGAGAAATATGTGATCATCTGGAAATACCAAGAGCTACTCTCGAGACCTTATTTTGTAGGGTTTGTAATCTATGTAGGATATATTTGTTGGCCCCAATATATAGTGCATTGCAGTAATTGAGTCTAGATAAAACGAGAGCTCTTGCTAAGATCAAGCAGTTGTCATTAGAGATAAAATGTTTACCTGCTCTGATAAGCTTACATGTGTAAGCTGTGGCTGAGGCCAGTGAGTTCACCTGTTTGTTAAGGGAGAGGGTGGCATCTAGATGAAAACCTAGAGTCTTCACTTCCTTGGCTACCTTGAGTATTACCATCAATCTCAAAGGCAGAGTAATCCTGGCCTAGTTTGGTGAGATTGGAGTGTGTTCCCAGGATGATTAGTTCTGTTTTATCATAATTCAGGCATAGACCGTGCATTGTCATCCATGCCTGGATGCTGAGATACACCCTATTTACCAAGGCCAGATCCTTGTTGTAATCCCCTGAAAGTGGGAGGAGGATCTGAGTATCTTCTGCATAGTTAGTGTAGGTGATACCAAGACAGTCCAGATCATCAAAAAGGGGCCTAGTAAATATGTTGTATAGTGTCGGAGATGCACAGGAGCCCTGGGGACGCCGCACAGGATAGGGATTAGGTCCGCTGCATCTGAAGGTGAGAACACTCTCATAGTCTTTTCAATGAATAAGGATTCATCCCAGATTATGGCTTCTTTGGAGAAGTGTGCAGCGGAGTAAAGGTGGTTACAGAGGACTTTATGATCTACAAGGTTGAATGCAGCCGAGAGATCCAAGAGTAAAAGGAGGGCTGTTTGACCTTTGTCTCTTAGCTCATCAATTTGAGCTTTTAAGTCATTGAAAGTTGAAAGTGATTTCAATATGGCACTTCACCTAAGTCAATGCCTAGCGTGGGATGCACAACTGAAACCCTTAATTATTTATTTGTGTCTACAAGCTCTTTTATTCTGAATGATGTACCACTTATATCATGCCCCTCTCTTTTAACCCCCCCGGTCATGCTGAACCAGGAATCAGGCTGGTTTGCAAAGATAAAATATGTATTTATGGATTCCACAATATATATCACACTATTTTTAATGGTTATACAATAAGCACCAATGGGGTGATGTCACACTAAACAATCTCTTTAATCACAAGGAGCAATGATGGTAAAAATGATGCAGCACAGAAATAATCCTTTTGTGTGTGTTCAATCAAATGGCAATGTAATTACTATTTCCCCCTGCATTCTCCTCATTCCCCCCAAAATGCAATTTAAAGAGATGGAGGGGGAGAGAACAGGTTTCAGGAATGCAGAATTCAACAAAATATATCAATCCCAATTTCCCCCCAGCAAACACCAGAGAAAAAAACAGAATTGATTGGCAAATTGTCAAAAGTGATTTTAAAGTTGGCTTTGAATGAATGGGTAAAACACTGAAAATAGTTTTAATCCACTGAAATTGTTTAAATTCTAATGGGAGCCGCTTTATATGGTTTCAGACAAATATTAGCAATGATTTGAGAGTACTAAGCAATGAGAAATCTTAATTTTGACATTGGGTGCAATGAAAAGCTATTTTACACTTTATAGATGTTAGCCAAATGAAACATTTGTGGCAAACTTTTCTGTGCCTGGTAAGCACGATTGCGGAAAAACTGTAAGGGCTTGGGATGCGGGTTTGGTTTGTAAGAAAGCTTAGGATGCTAGCTTCAAGTAGACACTTAAATTTCGTTTCTAAAGTATGAAGAAGTTATGGACGTTTTTGTGGAGGTTGTTTTTTTCAGATAGAGGCAAAATGTAAAACAAGATGCGCTTTTAAAAGCAGAAACAAGGTTTATTTACACTAGGGATGGACTATGAAGAACCAAACTACACAACAGCACAACCACCAGGCCAGGACACCACCAATCAGGTTTTTGCCCGCCGAGACACTTGCCTTCTTCAGAAAAATATATCAGTGCAAAGATGATTTTAATAATATTATTGCAGAAGGACTATAGGATAAGAGGGAGAATTCAGGCAAGACAAAAAGGATTTCTAACAATACAGTTCTTTATATGAGATATATTTGATTTGGATAGGTATGACTATGGACAGTACACAGGCTAGTGACAATCCTATAACACTCTTGGGTCTGGATTTGACAAATTCTCAAATTCTTTGTCCGGGACACAACATTTGATTCGTCCAGAATTTTGTACATATGTGCCCATTGTATCTGGGCATAATCATATGAAGTATCATGCTCCTGACATAAATGCAATTGCTACAAAACCAGAATTTTCACTGCACCTTCTCAGAACATCGCACAGAGTTCTGGCTCCTCTTAAAATGTGCACAAAGGAATCACATTAACAATGCTATTAATTTTATAATTTTTACAAATTCGCACTGTCCTTTATTAGTCTTTTTCAAAAATATGCTTTCTGTGCTTTGTGAATACACAAATGGTTGTCTGTCCCCGCCTCCTTGGCTCTCTGGCAGGTCTGAAGCAATCCGCCCCCTTCCTTCTGGGAGAGGCCACTTTGACACTTCACAATCTGCATATCCTTTCAGCCAAGGAAGGTGCATTGTCTCTCCCAGGAGCCGCTCCCAGTGCCCCGCCCCTCTTAATCACACCTGAATGTGAGTTCCTGGTCCAGAGAGCAGAAGGGAGGTGCCTTGCCCAGTGGGGGAGTTGCTTTGTAGTTTTGGCTTGCATCAGGCTTACTTTAAAAGTCACTTTGTTAAATTTTTCTTTGTTGAAAATAAACTTGCAATTTTAAAACAGGCAGCTAGAACTCTAATTCCACTCTCTAAACCATGGAGATTAAATAGTTACAACCTATATCACTTTTGATAACCGGTCACTTAATTTATAGACATTTGATTTCAATTGCACAAGTTTAAGCTTCTGATGCAACTAATGGCAGCTGTCATACAGATGGCCGCTGGTACTGCGCCCATATTTTGACAGATTTTCACAGGCAAGCACACTTTTTACTGTGGATATTTTGATATTAGATTCTGCTTTTCCTGACATTGTGTGTTCATAATGATTCCTTAAACAAAGTGGCGGGTAACACCCAGCAAAGATATTGGATGTTGTGTGGTGTTTTGGTCTGGTATTTTGTATTTTCAGCAACCAAGAAAAGGGATTTAAAAGCAATTTCTGGGTTCCTTTCAATAAAACACTGCCTTTCCTGCTGTTTCCATTTTTTCTTGGTGGGCAGCCCAGTGGCATGTTTCAGCAGTGTGGTCTTCTTCCCACTACTGACAACAGGCAAAGTAAATTCGGCAGCCATCAGTTTCGTGTTTCAAAGCGCAATTTGCATAGGTCTTTTGCGGCCATTTTTGATGATTCTTTCACCATCAGCACACAGGGATGTCGCGGGGCAGAGCCTAGTGGGTTAAAACATCCCACAGAGTGGTCTCAGTCCCCTGCTGTGGGCAGAAGCCAGACTGCCTCACTCCCAGGAGCTTGTGGTTTTCTAGGAATTTTTGTATTTGGGTATATGAGATCTTGTCCAGGATTTTTAGCACAAAGGGGACTGTAGTAATGAGGTGGTAGTTGGTAGGGATAAGGGGGTCAAGAGATTTTTTTTTTAGCAACGGCAGGACCCATGATTGTTTCAAATTAGGCGGCTCGATGCCTGAGGTGAATGAGGCATTAACGAGTTTAGCTATGAAGGGGGACAGTTCTCTAGCGGCATCTTTTATAAGTTGTGCAGGGCACAGGTCACCTTGGCAATTGGAAGGCTTAAGAGAGAGGATGACATTCTATACCTCCCGGATAGACGTTTTTGTGAATCTGAATTGGTTAGTTGTGTTTTGTTCGATTGAGGGTGGGTTGACATTTGGTATTGGCGACTGAGTAAGTGTTGCTTTCTTAGCTGCTATTTTCTTTTGGAGCATAATGACTTTGTTGGAAAGTGCTGGTTGTATCCCTGTGCACCAGGCTTTGTCTGTGGTACATACATCTGGAGTAGGACTAGGAGACTCTAATTCCTTTAAGATGGAGAACAGCTCCCTCATGCTTGACTTGGCCGAAGAGATATGGTTATTGTATGAGTTACGTTTAGCCATGTTTAATAGTAACTCACGTCCTGTGTCCTTGAAAGCTGATATTGGGCTTCTCAAAACTTCATAACATCACTCATGGGTTAAATGCCATTTGTTGCCAGAAAGTTGAAATATACAGTTTTAAACTAGGATATTTCTTCCCAGTTCCATGGTGGGATAGCAGTGTTTCCTGTGGCTTTTACCAGATTTTGAGGATTTCGAGAACACACAGAGAGAGTTACTAGTAAAAATGACTGTGACAGCGATCTGGCTACTGGATAGATTAATAGGATTTACCCTGAGGAAGACTGTGAAATTGTTGAAACAAGCGTACGCTGTTAATGAACATTAAATATGAATAGCAATCCTAAAAAGTAACTGGACAATTGGAGATCTTTTCATGATAAGTCCGAATAAAAAAGAAATGCTAGCCTACCAGTGATGCAAAGAGAAAGGTTGTTAAAGCTTTCCGAAAAGAAAGCTGTTTATACACCAGTCAAATTATAATGAAGGCATATGTTTTCCTTATACTGCTTGCTGCCTCCGTATTGCTGCTTCGCAGCACTATAAAGTAGCAGATGGTACTTTTACTCCAATCAAATGTATGTAATTTATCGATCTCGGAAACATGACAGTTTGGGTCTACCCCAATGGGATCTGAAAACTTTGACCTCCAGGAAGCAGGTGCATTTTTGCCGCAGATGCATTGACCTACTGAGCTATTTTATTGACTTTTACAAATACAAAAGCTGGTAATTGGCTTTTCAAAACAGAAAGAAAATATGGAAGAAAACAGCAGCAGCACATCCTATTCGCTGCCATTCTAAGCAGAAATTAGATAAAGGAATTAAATTCTCTCCTAATTGGTCCGTTGAGAATTCCCTTAGTTGTTTCCAGCTGGATGGCTTCAAACATTAATAATGTGCTAATAATATGCAATACTCTCATATCAACCCGGTGCCTGTTTTCTGTTTGAAGCCCTTCTCCCCCGACACACTGGTTTTCGCTCGTCTTGCAACAAACAACCTCATTTATATCGTAGAGGATAGGTAACTGTAAATCCCACTGATGTGCAGTATAAATAAAACTCCTCTAAAGCATCATCGAAAGGCAGCATCACTTTACCCGTGATTGTCAGTCCCAGATAGGCAACTCTGAGCGATTATCAGCAATCAAAGACAGGTTTGGTTCTCTTTGGGGATCATTGTTGTGATGCAGTTCGCAAGCTTTGCGAATAAAGATGTTTAAGGGACATCTAATAGTAAACAAGTTCAACCTCCTAATAGGGAATAAAGAAAACAGAGGCTGATTTTGATGCCTGAGTTAACATCTCAGTAGACAATGTGAATGACCTAGCATCTGTGTGGTTATGATTAATTATTATTATTATTATTATTATTATTATTATTATTATTATTATTATTATTATTTATAAAGTGGGAACCGAGCACGGAAACAGCTATGGACTACACAACACGATTAGAGTGATATAAACAGGCAAGAGTGTTGATGGGCAGACAGTAACACAGTACTGTCTGTGTGTGTTCACAAACAATTACAATGGTAGCACCGAGTTGAAGTGCAGATAGTCAACCGGTGGCTGGTGAGTATCCCCAGAGTCCACATACTCTTAATGGTGTGACTGAAATAGCCAGGTGTTCAGCTCTTTCTTGAACCGCAGGTGTGAGTGGAAAGTCCAGATTGCTACTGGGAGTGAATTTCATAGATCTCGAGCATTGCAGGAGCATGACTGTCTCCTAGTTTTCTCCTTGAAGGTATATCTAGGTTCGAGTCTGGCATGCTTCTACTGAGCGCATGTTGCAATGCATCAGAAGCATCTACATTAGCCGCCTGGTAAGGTGGTGTGCCGGCCGAGGTAGTCTTATAGATGATACAGGCATTTTTCTCTAACAAGATCTGAGCTGGTAAGAGTAACAAGTGCAGCTCACATAGGGTGGGGAAGATGTGGTCAGACTTGCATGCCCGTTGGTGAGGCGTGTGGTGTGCTTTCTTAAGAGAGGAGGGGGAAGTTATGTGGCTGGAAGCTCAGTTAGTAGGTGATTCCCCTATCTATGTGAGAGATTACCAGAGCCTGTACTACCGTGTAGAGGTCCTGGGGTGGACAAAAGTGTTTCAACTTGCCAAGCAAGGTGATTTAATACTAGGTTGTATGGGTAATTTTGTTATGTGTTGCTGAAAGGGTAGGTTGCTGTCCAGAATGATTCTGAGAGATTTTGCTGAGTTGGTGAATTGAGCGATAAATCTGTCCACGCGCATACCGTTCAATCACCTTTGAGTGGGCGCTGGCATGGCTGGTGGGCCTAGCAGGGTTAAGTCTGTCTTGCTAGGGTTAAGTTGCAAGTAAGAGCTTGAAATCCCTGTTTGAATGGTAACAAGGCCTCCACCCACAGAGGCAGGCGATGTCCCAGAGACCCCTAGGATATCGGTATAGCTGACTGTCATCTGTGTGTTAGTGTACTGAGATGTGTTTGTCAGTTAAGAGTGTGCCGAGGGGTTCCATGTATAGAATGAATAAGACTACAGAGAGGATGGGGCGATGATAATGATGGACACCATAGTTCATATGGTGGTGTACCAGTCTCAGAGAACCCATCTGAAACCATCTGGAAGGCATTGTGTCTGTCATATAGGTATGAGCAGAACAATGTTTTGATGGTGCCAACAAAGCCTATTCTGTGAGTAGGGAGGGACAGTAGCAAGGCATGGTCCACCGTGTCGAATGCGGCCAAGAAACCGTGGAGATCTTATATGTATACATCTGCTTTATTGATCATTTTCAAGCATTATCGACCACCTGGAATATGGCTGTCTCAATGCTGCATTTGGGACAGAAGCTGGATTGAGATGGCTTGAAATAGGCTGAGTTGGTACGTTTCAGTGAGTAGTTCAGCAGTGACAACCTTCTTAATGATCTTTCTGATGAAAGGGAAGCTTGTGATATGACGGACGTTTGCCAGATTCTCAGGGTCAATGGTAGCGCTACTGAGTCCGACATGGGTTTAGAGCACTGCTTGACAACTGCAAAATGGGTGTTGATCCAGAAATGGGATGTTGCAATGGTGCTGGTGTAATAGGCAGCTTTGGCCTCAGTGCTGTGGGTCCAATGGTTGGATCTTAAGGCCTTGAGGGCTAGGAGGGTTTCTGGTGTATGTGCCTTGCGCAACCTGTTCACTGTTTGTCTAATGACCTTATTGGAATTGTTACTGTGGAGCTCCTGTTGTGTACCAAGGAGCATAGGGTTTTATTCTGGCTCTGCCTAGTTTGACTGGCATGTATTCATCAGCTACATCCTCTGAGGTTTGGAAGAAAAGAGAGCAGAAGGAAGGCACCTTTTGTTTGGGGCACACTGTGGAATGTGCCTTTCAAGTTCTGTGGCTGGCATCAGAGGTTACTTTAACACACTTTGTGTAAAATTGTGTTTGCTAAAATAAACTTTTCATTTTCAAAAATAGACACACAGATCTCTAATTCCAGTCTTTTTAAAACATAGAGATTGAATAGTGGCAACCCATTATTGCTTTTGGTGGCAAGTCACTTCTTTTCCACAATTTGATTTTAATGCACAAGTTTAACTTGTAATGCATTTAACTGACAGCTGTCATGCAGGCAGGCGGCGGTACTACGCCCATATTCTGACAGATTTTCCCAGGCAAGCACCCTTTTTAATGTGGATATTCTTGTAATGAAATTTGCTTCGCCTGACACTGTGTGCTTACAGGGACTCCTTAAATAAGGTGATGGTTAACACCCAGCAAGGATGTTGGATCTTTTCTGATGTTTGGGAACCATTATTTTGCAATTTCAACAGCCAAGGAAAAACGGATTTCAGAGCACTTCCGGTTTTCCTTGCAATGAAGCACTGCCTTTTCAGGTAGATCCATTTCCCTCTGTGGGCAGCCCAATGACAGGTTTTGGCAGTGTGGTCTCCTGTTCTACCACCAACACAGACAAAGTAGATTGGCCGTCAACTTTTCTGGTTTCCCTGTGCACTTCTCAGAGGTTTAGTGTGCATAGGGCTTTTTGCTGCCATTTTGTTGGTTCTGGTGAAAGCAGCGCACCGTGATGTCGCAGGGAAGAGCCTAGTGGGCCAATGCATCCCACAACCTGGGGTTGTCTCTATGTTCTGAATCACTTTTTCAACTCTTCCTGGTTTGGAAGAGAACACATCCTGATACTGGTTAAACAACTGGGCCAAAAGCTGGTGTGCTGAAATGTAAATCCTTTGGGTATATCCATGCCATGTACTTGAACAGGAAGAGAAGTTCCTGTAGTGTTATTGTTGAATATCAGCAACAGTTGGGGGTTACTGTTATCCTTCCATTCTTTTGATTTATTGACAGGGTAGTTTGCTGTGTTTCAGTGGTCCGCTTGTTGAACCCTGTAAGCGAGATTGGATACAGTTTTGGTGACTACATACAGACTGTGCCAATGTACCAGTAGTTTATTCTGTGTCATGCGTAGTAGTGCCATGACCTTACAAAAAGGCTTGAAGGTATGAAGCATTGCCCCTTTCTTATAGGACTTCCCTTGGTGAGCTTGAGCTTCCTACACATTGGACCGTGCCAGCTCCCTTAATTTTTTCATATATTGGCAGGTGGTTTAAATCATAGGATGGTCACTGGTCTGTCGGTTGCATGGCTCTTCCCACTCTTCCCTCATGATTTTCAGCATGTCTCTGGCGTTATGTCCATAGACCAATTTGAAAGGTGAGAACCCTGTGGAGGATTAGGTTGTTTTCCGAATAGCAAAAAGGGCCCAGGGGATGAAGTCTTCCCATATCCGACCATCCTCAGCAATGAGTCCCCTCAATATATGCTTCACCGTTTTATTGAAGCGTTCAACAAGCCCATCTGTTTGGAGACTGTAGATAGACGTGCAGAGGGTCTGAATTTTCATCAGGTTTTTCATTTATGCCATCAATGCCAACATGAAACTTGTCCCCTATCTCATAAGGATTTCATTGGGGAACCCCACTCAGGTAAAGAATGGTATTAAGAATTTTAAGATGGCTGCCACCATACTTACTGCAAGTTTATCAACAGGCGGATGCCAAGGGACGTCTTCCAGGGTCCCTCAGAGAAGCAGTGGTTGTTGTACTGTTAAAACCTGGGAAACTCACCAGAGACTGTTCCTCGTATCGCCCAATCTCGCTTATCAATCTCGACAATAAAATATTGGCCAAAGTGCTGGCAGATACACTGGCGCCGCTGATGCCGACTATGATCAGGGCTGATCAAGCGGGGTTTATCCCGGGGCGGTCGACATCGTTTGGGCTGCATAGAATGTTTGGCCTGATGGCGGCATCACCGGTGGATGACCTGACGATCACGGCCCTACTAGATGCCACCAAGACATTCGATTCAGTTGAGTGGGCATTCTTGTTCACGGTTCTGCGAAGGCTGTGGCTGAGGGACCTGTTAATTTCTGCATCATCCCTGTTATATAAAGATCCGGTAGCTAGGGTGAGGGTGAATGGACAAACAACCAAGTCAATAGTGCTCGAACGCAGGACGCGTCAGGGGTGTCAGTTGTCCCCCCTGTCGTTTGCCCTGGCAATAGAGCCATGGGACGAATGGGTAAATGAACTGCATATACACTGGGGAGTTCAGTTACACACCCATCGGTGGTGATCTTGCTATATGCGGATGATATGGTCCTGTTCATCCGTCACCCCGAGGTTAATCTAGATCCGATCATGGCAGATGTCCAGCTGTTCGGGGAACTGTCGGGGCTCAAAGTGAACACTAGTAAATCGGTCATATTTTCACTAACAGAGGCGACGGACCGGTTCCAAGACAAATGGGAATCAGTGGGAATTAGTCAGTACCCGCTATCTGGGGATCACGATAGCCAGAAAGGAAGGGGTGGTTTACTGCAGGAATTAATTGGAAGCATTCGAATTGGCCAAATCGGCACTGCTTAGGTGGAACTCACTCCCGCTCAACTTATATGGTAAGATTTCAGTCGTCAAGATGAACATTCTTCCCAGGTTTCTCTATATGTTCCTTAACGCACCCATTACAGTGCCTACAAAATATTTCCGGGACCTCCGCACAGCTGTAACAAGACTTATTTGGGCTGGTAAACAGGCTTGTGTCTCTTGGAATAAACTGGTGTCACCCGTTCGGGAGTGGGGCCTTGCCCTGCCAGACTTTGAACTATACTATACATTGGCACAGGCTAGTTTTCTACTGTACTGGTTTGGGATGGCGGCTGAATGACGGCATGTAGAGATAGAGTGATCAATTATGTCCCTAGCACTACTATGGCCGGTTATCCTAACTGCACCGGGCAGATCAAGCCCAACTAGGAACATGGTTGATCTGACATGCAGGGCTTGGACCCTTCTGGAACAGAAAACCAGAGGGGATACGCTATATTCACTGGAACTCCTGGTTACATACATTCCGGACATTCCCTTGACTAGTGAAATGGGTTATGTAGCTCTGATGAAAAGGTTGGAAGTGTTCAAATTTGGACACCTGTTTCCAAGTGGGAGGTTTATATCCATCGATCAATTGAAAGAGAGAGGGGCTCTTTATACGCTAGATATCTTCTTGTACTACAGCTTGCGGGTGACGCTGCAGCGGCTGTTCCCAACTTTCCCTGAACCACCCCACACGGCTGATATACTTGACAAGTTGATACAGGGGTGCTTGGGGCATCGTGTAACATCCGCACTGTATACGATGGCCCTGAAAAACAGATCAGTAGCCGTGACATAACCGCAGGAGGTGTGGGAGCAAACGCTGGGCAGGGAGATATCTATTGCCTCTTGGGGATACTGTTGTGAAAAAGGGGGCGATCTGTACTAGACTTAAACTGATCCAGTTCAAGTTTTTGCATCAGTAATTCTATTCCCCTGCCCAACTAAAGGAATATTTCCCTCAGAAGACTGGTGCCTATATCAGATGTGGGCAGCCCGCCACGGGTGCCCTCCATGTGGCGTGGGAATGCGAGGAACTGCGACGATATTGGGTCTGAGTCTTCGATGTTGTCAGGGAAATAGTGGGCCGGTGGATCGCACCAGACCCCATGATGGCTCTTCTGGGGTACACCAAACAGATACCTAAAGGGACCAGGAATTTTATAGGCCTCCTTCTGATCTTAGCAAAACTGAAAGTAGCTATGGGGTGGGGTGGGAGGCGTGGCCCCAGGATCACTTAGGGGCAGAGGACATTTTGTATTGCAATAATATGGAATCCAGATGGGGTGCAATGCAAAGAAATTTTTAGGGGGATAGACGGATGTGGGATGCATACACATTATATCTTCTTAAGCAGTCAAGTACTGAGGATGCTGTATCCCCTTCACCACAGAATGCTGTACAATGCTCTCCATCACTGGGGGTGGCCTGCTGACAGCCTTGCATCCCACCAAAGGATTAACGAGAGTAGGTGCACCGAGAGCCTGGGATAACGAGGACTTTGGCCATTAAACAGATATTGAGCCAACACTCAAACCTTCCGTGGGTGTCATCTGGGAACTTTTGAACCTGTCGCTTGGACCGCATGGGGGTCCATTCCGGTGCTCGTCACAATACCCCTGAAGTTTATCTAATAGTCGCCTTATCATGCAAATGTTGTACCTACTTGCACGTACCGGGGAAGGGGAGGGGTGGGGGTGTTATTTTATGTGTTTGTTGTTATACGAAATGCAAATAAAGTTAAAAAAAAGAATTTTAAGATGGCTTTACTAGTACTACTTCACAAAGGGAATGCCTTAGGATACCTAATAGCATAATCCAGGATTACAGGGGTTCAGTGGGTCCCATGATGTCCATCCCAATTCAAAATAACGGTACCTCAATGATGGGAGGTGGTTGTAGCAGTGCCCTCAGTGTGTCAGTGGGGGAAGACTTCTGGCAAACTAAGCAGGCAAGGCAAAATTGCTTCACCTTGGTAGGGACGCTGGACCAGTAGATACTCCAAAGAATACAATACGTGCCTATATGGGTGGGCAAAGAAGAAACAAATGTTACATCTATATGGCCTGCAACCAATACTTACAGTGTTTTTCTATTATTGGCTCAAGGTAATGTTGGAGACCAGCTGACCTCAGCTGTGGACATACAGCAACATGTCCCTTTGATGTAAGGGAGCGTAAATAAAGCAATGAAGAACCTTGAAGAAAGAAGATAGAATCCTACACAGAGACGAGCCTCCAGCATACAGACGCCCTGGCGTGCGGAGATGTGCCACACCACAGAGCCAGCAGTAGCGTGGAGAGAAGCGAGGAAGCAGAGGCCCCAGAAGGCGAGCGCCGAGAGAGGCGACCCAGCCAAAAGAAAGACAAATATGGGAGAACTGTCTTTCCTGGTAGCGTGACCACGCTGCAGCCGTGGTGGGTCAGGGACCTGGGAATCAGTGCTGAGGCCAGGAGAGGACATAGGACATAATCCTCCATCCTGGATACGAGGACCGAGGAGTCTGCCGTGCTGGGCAGCATTCGAGAAGCAGACACAGGGGGCAGTGAGGAAAGGTGAACATCCACAATGCCACTGGGATGCCATCCTGCTGGAACACACCCACAGAGAAAGGGGAAACGGGACCCCACCAGCAGAAGGACACAGAGTAAGAGGGTTACAGGAGCCCAGAAACCCTAAAAAGACTGAATCCAAAGAGCTAAAGGTGCCTGTAGGGCCCTAGAGAAATAAGAGACATTTGGGAAACCATGAAGAGAAGGGAACCTGCAGGGTTCATGCAAGTGGGTCAAGATATAAAGCCAAGAAAGAGAAAGTGGTTAAGGTGGTTAAGGTGGTGGAAAAGTAATAAGGACATCATTTCTGTATGTAAAGGACTAGAGACATTTAATTTAAACAGAGACTTGCAACTTTTCCTGAAGAGTTTTAAGGGAGAGCAGAAAACCCTTTTTGTTTTGAACTATTTGTGAAAAGAAAACTCTCTCCGGAGCAAGATCCCCAGAACTTTGGCCCGAGAAAGCCTGAGTGAAAATGCCATTGCTTGTGCTCATTTTTATGTTGTTTTGAATATAGTGCTAGGGCTAGATAATAGGTTACGGACTGAGGACAGCCTTTTTTGTTGTCTACTGACGAGCACCCCTTAGTTTTTGTTATGGGTAGGGGAATCCCTCATAGCAATAGGGACAGTTATGGCATTTTTCTTTTAGTTTAAAATAAACACACTCACAATGTCATCCATGAGTCTGGCTCACCACAACACTTAATGGGCCAGTGTCCCCTGTGGAGGTTCCTCCACCTGTTTGGACTGACCTTTGCCCATTCCAGTCACTAGTTTCTATAACTCGCCCAGTTAGCAGTTGCCCCATTACCCAGTTCTTGTTCTATTCACTCTTTGACTCCACTCCTTTGCGGTCCTGAGAAGGGAGGGTACTGATAGCCAGAGACATCATGGAGTGGACCTGACAACATTATGGGGCACTCACCCTACAAGTATCAGTCTTCCCCGGTTTAATCAGGCGTCTGAATGCCAATTCCCAATTTTACCTTGTTATCTATTCCCTCTTTGACAGGAAAAAAACAGATTATGTAGAGAGGTTTCCTACGGATACCTTCTCTTTCCAGAACATGAATGCATTTGGGCCAAAAAATCAAACATATTACCAGAGCCAGCGTAACTAATTGATTAATCCCAATATTTCACCAGATCGTTTCCCGGGCAGAAATAATAGACAATTGATAAAACTACGGCAATAAAGCAGGCAAGCACAACAGCCAATATAATGTACCCAACCCAGAATGTCCTTCCCGTTTCATCCTAGCCCCTAAATAAATTCCCCTTTTGCCTGCCCATCCTCAGATTTATTAAGAGAAAGTCTTCAGCTTTCCTTTTTGGCTCCTCGTGCACGTTCACAGAACGGGGGCCCTGCTCACGATAACTCCCATGCAGTCTTTAATACAGACTCCTTGTCTTCATCTGAGTGCACCTGGGGGGACTTCGGGAGGAAGTAGCTGAACGTCTGATGCCTTGCTGCGCTGCATGGCAGGTCCAAGCACGAGCATCATTTGTTAATGTGGCAAAGGAAATAGCACTTAAATTCTCACCAGGTGAACATGCAAAGGTTTATTAACGGAGGTTTCTTGCAACAAATCAGACAGCATCCCATCCTAACCTCGGGAACTAACATACCCTCTCTGCCTCCAGCTCTGCTCCCCTTAAACCTCTCAAGACCTTGGACCCCATATCTTTGAAGGGGCCTATGTATGTTGTCCTTCTGTCATTCAGTTTCTGCCTATGGCATAACAAAGGAACTCAGTGTATTGTCATGAGAGTTTATCCTCTATTTCCATGGCTCTCCTGTATCACGTGGCAATCAACTTCCGGGTCATGATGATGAATTTGATACCCTCTGATCATCTTCCTTGGGTGAGGTGCGTACTTCCTCCACCCCCTTATGAACACGCTGTCTCTTACGCGGGGCTCATTGCCTTCACCCAGTAACCTACAGCTCATCAGAAAGTTTAAGCTACGCAGGTTCTGGGGCATGCATGTCCAGTCCTTACAATCATGTTCAAGCATTATCCTCAGTAAAGCAGAATGGGAAAAACCTCAATAGAGTACACCTTGATTTAAAGAAAAATAACAAACAATAGGGCTACTGATGTGTGGATGAGGCAACGGCATTTAAGGGTAAAGAGTGTTTCAAATAAAGGAAGATAAGATACCATTCACACTATTTATATCACCCTCCCTGTGCCAACTGTATGCCGTTATGACATCACTCTGTTCTTGTTATAACTTCTAAGGTGGGTATCCATATGTTTCACATAATCAAAGGCAAGTGATCATTGTAATCATAGTCCAAATCATCTGGAGGTCGCAGGCTGCCGACCTCCGCATAGGTGTCAGGTGTAATGTCTCTGGGCTTCAGAGCCACACCCTATTCTTATGAATCCTTTGACTGCTCTTAGAACTTTTATATCTGTCTGTGTCAGCATCCCTTCTGATGCTTGCCAAGCTCACCATGGCTCCTGGCATCTATGCCCATTAGGTGGCATCCAGGCCTGGAACCCACTTCGATGATCCAGTGTTAATGCTCCTTGAGCCCCTCCCAAAATCGTGACGAATGCACCACTCCAAGATGGCAACATTTCTAGTTCAAGATGCTCACGCTTCACGCTGGACAGCAGAGTATAATTCCACCTGGGAACACAGGTAAGGTGCACCTTTATGTGTTTTGAAGCTACTCTGATGCTTACTCTTTTGTGTTCATTTGTGGACTCCTCCCTTATTAGCCAACTCCCACTTTCCTGGTACGTTCTGCTTTCTCCTCTCATACCTGCCTGTGACTATTGGAACTTGAAGAGGCGCTATTGCTGTCTCTATGTGTTGGAAATTGGAGTGGCCCCATTGTTGCCAAACTGGAATCTTCGGATGTCTGCTGCTTGAGAACCTCACCTTCCTGTGCAGTCTGAGGCACTAGTTAGGGCCAGTACTGGACAAACATTCAAATAAAATAATAAAATAATAGAAATGAAAACGTGGTAATACTGTTCTTAGCAGTAGAGTGGTGCATGGGCAATTAAGAACCAGTAGAATGTGTAATGAAACAGAGTTATCATGATTGGATTTCATTGAAGTTATTGGAAAAGCAAGATTTTACTTAAGACATACATGTTATATATTTTCTTACAGCAGCCGGTGTGTTATATGGATTTCATCTGTTTGTGAAAGGCCTCAGAAATATTGTATCTGCAGCTCCGTGTTGCCCACAGTCCTTATTTTGTCATCTCATGAATAAGAAAGTGGATCCTTGCAATGTGTTAGTTGGAGCCCTATGGTTTCCTACAGGAAACACTGATGGGGGCGGGGAGGAGGGGGGCGGGCAAGGTTTCTTCTTGGAAGACTCTAATTTTAACTAATAGGAAATGATGCATGTGATTTCACCAGTTAAATCCCTACTATGCCTCAATGCCCAATCTGTGGTAAATGTTGAATGGATGCCAAGATGAGGGGTGCAAATAAGCGGGGCAAGCAAGCTGTGCTGGAACCTACTCAGTCACAAGATTGCATGCCCCCATGTCATGCCAAGCGGTGTGCCACCACTTTGGCATAGCCACAAAGAGAATCCTTTGTGAGAACTCTCTGTGGCACCCTACACTCTGCCAAGGTGAAAGGCGTTTTGCTTGTTGTGTTCTTGAGGGATTGAAGAGTCACTTCGATGACTTAAGAACTGCCAGCCCAGTGACCGTCCCAAGTGACAGTGGAATGACCTTGCTGTGGTGTCACCAGTCACCTTGAAGCCGGCAGCGGAGCATGCAAGCTGTGATAGTGACGCCATGCATCGTTTGACAATTTAGCAGTGCGGTCCAACAATGACGTCACACCAGATTTCTCACTCAGGAGGGGAAAGGAGGGTTTGTGAGGCGCAAGCTAGTGATTCCTTGACGAGACCAGTAACAAGCGGAGTCCTTCAGTTGCCACACTATGACCGGAATTCTCTAGAAGCTTGGGTCTGGACCTTAATTACATCAGGACTCTGCCACCTGCAGAGTGTGATGAATTTTAGAAGTTTTAGCAACTATCAATTCTTTGAAGGAACGGACTTGAAATACCATTAGGAAAGTATTTATGTTCCATAGTCCAACACCCCAAGCACACTTGCCTTTGCCCACCTGTAGGAGACAAAAGAGAACATTTCATCTTCCAGAAAAGTCGATATAATTCCCAAGGTAACATTCCTATCCAGTCGGGTCCTCTCCTCTCTTCACCCCATCTCTTCTACGCTACAGTTAGAATTCGGACTCCTTTAAGTATTTTGAAATACGTTTTTTTCATTTTTATAGATTATATTGAGGACCTTCTTTTTTAGCACTTTCTCTGTTTTTATTAAAGAGTTTGAAGATGTTTTATCTCATTTGGGGTTTTTGGGATGTCTGCTGATTGGTCGGCTTTCCCACGCCTAACATCTCCCCTTTTCATTGCTGGCATTTTCACAGGTGAAATCCCATCAGAGCACGTGCCTGTCATAGGGTGAGTGCAGGTCAGGCTGCAGCTGCAAGGAACGCACGCGTAAATGCAGGCACCCCTGATCGCTGGCCTGAGATCAGGTGGCTCCGAAAAAACAGAGAGCACGAGATGAGAGAGAGCGAGGAGAGGTGATGGGGGGACTAGAAGGCTGGCATCTGGTGATGCAGGGAGGGGGGGGATAGACAGCGAGATAAAGGAAGGATGGGGCAACGGAGACACCGCCAGAGAACCGATATTGATCTATCTGTGCTGGCCCCTCTTTGATGACTGCCTTGCAAGTTATTTTCTTTGCAACATTGATAATGTGTGTGCGGTCTGCTCTCCTTATTTGCAGTGCACATCCCTGGAATGCATGCTGCTTTCATGACGCTACACTTTTGGCATGCCGTGTTTGTATTTAGCATGAGAAATGAACACTGTGGTGCGTTGGTTTGCAAGGTCTGGTCTTATTGCGGTGTGCGCATTAATGTCTTGGGCCTGTTGCTGTCATGAAGCCCCGCGATGGCAAGGGGGTGCGTGTACGTGGCGTGAGGAATGGATACTGCGGATGGGCGTTCCGTGTTTAGCATTCAACCGGCTAGCGAATGGATGGATGGCGGTTGTCTTTCTGCATTGCCTAGAGAATAGAAAAAGAACACGCCTTTGCACAAACGGATCCTCTGTGCTTTAATGGGCCGGAGCTTCCACAGCAACACAGAGCGAGTCCGCCCCCACGCAAACATGCGGCATGCATGCAGAGACTCTCTGATCGCTGAGGAATCAGGCACATTCTCTGTGCAGTTCGTCCTTCTAGCAAGGATTACTAACCCTTTCGTCAAACCAGATCACATGAGCTCTAGTTACAGCGAACTCTTTAGGTGGCACATAAACCGGTGGCTCAAACTCAAATGCTTAACTTCAGCGATTTGCCACGAGTGGACGCAGTCTGCAACATGTCAGTCTTGGAACAGAGAAATTGATTCTCTCTCAGGTAGCCAGTTGATGTGCCAACAGCGTGTGATCTTGTGCCAATGATTATCTTCCTGTGACGCAAGTCGCTTGTCCAATATACAATGTGGCTCCTTAAAAGGAGCAGAAGGTTACAGCGAGCTTTTATGAAAATCTGGACATGTTTTACGCTTCTTCCCCTTGGCTTAAACTGCGCCACCTGCCCCATTCTGCTGCTCTTCTGCCCTAGAAGAATTAGCCTTTCAAATGAGTAGATTAGGCTCCAGGGAGCCGTGCATTTACACCAAGTAGGGCTCGGAGCCAGCGGCTTATCTCAGGCGCGCAGCAGCAGCCTTGGGACGCGCTATCGTGTCCCTTTTCATCATCCGCGAGCGGCTTTTGGAATCTGACCGCGCGAAGCCAGTTTAACACGTTTAATCTGTTTAATCGTCCTGCTGAAGTCGCGGCGAAACCGCTTACCGCCAGCTTCGTACGGCGCTGGTGTATTGTGCTTGCATTTCTGGCAGTAAAGTGCTCTGAAGCCTCAACTGATGGCATCTTGACGCTATATGAAATGCAAACATGTTCCCAGGCAATTACGGAGAGTTTCGGGGCAACAGTGGAAAACTCGTTATTTATTTATGTATGTATTTATTTATTTATGTGTCATTTGTATGGAGCCTACACACAAGTGTTTCTAGGCCCCGCAAGGCAAATTGTGCAGGGCAACATAGGAAGAAGAACAAACACGCTTATATTGGCCATGATATGATATGATAGGTTATTTATAACGCGCTTAATACCCAGAGGTTTCTAAGGGTCAACCGAACCTTTGCCGCTCTGTGTCGTATTCCTTCTGTGGCGAGCAAATTTCCCCACGAGCTATGCTCCTGACGCTTGCAGTAATCCTACCGAGCAAGTGCAAGAACGAGGAGGAAAGAGCAGGGGTGGGGGGTAGAGGGAAGAGTGAGGTGGCCAAGGGAGGTGGCAGAGTGGGTAAATGCCAGTGGGGGGGCAAGGAGGCAAGTTCTGGGGGAGCCAGCAAGGCACGTGAAAGGGGCAAAAGGGAGGGGCAGTGCAGAGGACAGGGTGGACCAGGTTGGGGCTAGTCCAGGGGAGGGAGCCCAAAGGCAGTCCTGGCACAGGATGCTGAGGGGACTGGTGGGTGGGGAGTCTCCCCCCTGTATAACTCTGGAGGGGGCAGGCCCAGTCACAGCTGCAGAGGGAACATAAGCATGGGGTGGGGGGGGGGGGCGGAGGAGAAAAGGAAAGTCTTGAGAAGTTTCCAAGAATTTAAGAAAATCCGGCTCAAGTCTGAGGGGGCAGGGAAGCCAGTCCAGATGGAGGAGCCACAAGGAAAGGGATCTACCTCCTACCTGCTTGGATAAACATTTGACCTGCAGAGAGTTGGAGCCAGAGGACTGAACCACTCAGGTAGGGAGATATTTAGGGAGGGAACTCTAGAACTCTAGATGTAGAGAGCTCCCAGGCCCCAGACAGCCTTGTGCATGATGCAAAGAGTATTGAATTTGAACCCTGCAGTCACCAGGAGCCAGTGGAGAGATTTTAGGGCTGAACCGATGCAGCCGCTGGACTTGAGGCCAAGGATAAATCCTGCAGTCCTAATCTGCATTAGTTGAAAGAGGCAAAGGGAGTAAAGAAGAAGATTAGGAAGAGGCTTTTGCAATAGTCCAGCCTCGAAAGAACCATTGCTGTGGAGACATTGAGCTTATGGGGGGAAGGTGAGGATGGAAGAATGCCCCTGTGGAAGTGGAGCTGGATGTTGGACTTTTTAGTGAGGTCCGTGATGCATGGAGATAAAGAGAGAGAGGAGTCAAGGCTGACCCCAAGCTTTTTTGCCTCACACGTGGGTGAAGAGAGGGAACCCAACGAGGCTTGCCAGAGAGTGGGGGGAAGTAAGGAGCAGGCATCCCAATACGGTTTTATTGGGGTTAAGGCAGAGATCATTGGCAGAGCACCATGCCTGAGTAGCAGTCAGGCAGTCAGGTATGAGAGAGGAGGAAGAGGATGGCAGCTTGAAGGAGGGTTGTGGGTTGTCTGCGTCAGGTGGAAAGATGGGCAATGACAGAGCGGTGTGGTTCTCATTGTTGGACCAGCTGCCGGTGCAGCTGCTGAGAATTTAAGTGATAGACCTGTGTCTGGGTCCCAGAAGTGAGATTACATGAAAATCTGTGAATGAGGATTCTGGTGCATTTGCATAGTTATACAAATGCAACATAAGTGGGGTGCAATTGCAGGGTTGTGTGCCCCTCCACTATTGGAATGGCAGCAGGTACTGTCAGTTTGGTTTGTGGCTGTATGTGCTGTCATCTTCATCTCCATGACAGCAATAAGCAGAACGCCACCATCCTGAAAGAAGCCAGCTCACCCCAGGTTCACCACATTATCACAAGACTCACGCTAATCAGACCTTAAACAAAGAAGACGATTTCATCACGCACCTCATTAATTAACTAAAATAAGCTGATCAAAAAGGACCCTTGGATTTAAAACCAAGAAGATTATCTGCTTAAGCTATGACATCCTTTAACCCTGAATTTACGATGATGTAATATTGGGACTATTGTGTAAACCTCGCCTAGCAGCAGCGCGTGATATAAAAACTGTAATCCCTTATATTTTGGAAAGTAATAGAGATTCCGACTTGGCCTATAATCATTAAGCCTAATTATTGAATGTAATTTGTCCAAATAGAATGCACATTTATGTTTGATACACATTTGTATATGGAGTGTATGTATGATACTTGTGTATTTTCCCAACTTGGGAAGGACAACCCCTACATGGAGAAACCTTATCATACAAGGAATGCAACAACGTTTGTCTCTGAATGAATCTATTTCAGTCCAATTCAAGTACAAGATGTATTATTAAACATTTATTAAAACTGTCAGCACTACATTCAATTGCATCATAAAATGTTTTTTTCACCTTTCTTAGCACTCTAGCCACATAACCCACATTGACACCTGAGAGTGCTGGTGCAGGATTTGAGCTTATGCATATTTTTTCTTGGTTGGATCATTGACCATATGGCAGACACAATTTAAGGCTCAATCAGCAACTGCATCGAAAAGCTGCATTTACTCTGCTTATTTGGAATTTAGAGGTTTGCCACAGCTTAGTCCTGTGTCTGCAAAATACTAATTGTATGTACAAGAGTGTACAATATTACTAATAGGCAGACATTGGTTTGCACACATTGTCACTATAACTGTGCCCTGAGAACGCCTGGGTAGGGGCAAAACAAACTGCACGTGCCTCCAAATGGAGTATGTTGGCACCTTCTAAAAACCAAATTTTGTAAACAATTTGAAACCAGTTTTGGTCCAGAAAAAACTTAGTTGTAGGGATTCTTACATTAAACTAAAGGGCTAGGTGCACGTAACTCAACACCCCCACGCTAGCTTCATCTCCATATAGGTCACAGTCTGCTGTTTGTTCCCTCTGTGACTCTGCGAGTACTCCAGCTGTAGTGGTCACTCGCATAACCCTCAGTATCTTGGGTGGCAATTTACGACCTCTGTGTCAGGGTTTACGAATCCCACTTCTGCAACCACTTCTGTAAGATGGAACAATAATTACTCCCAGTTTTAGAGGCAGTTCAAGGGATTTTAGTGAAGTTTTTGTGCAGCGGTAGAAGAGGTGCCTGTGTGTTCCAACAATGGGGTAGCAGTCACGGTCATTTCTTTGGATGGCTGAAGTGGACATCTGCTAGGGCACTTGCACTTTGAGTGCACAGGATCAGCTGTCCCCGACAATGCTTGGAGAATAACTCGAGTTGTGTTTCTGTTTGTTATTGCCATTTGTATTTTAAATGCAAAGAAACAGAGAGGCACAGTTCTGTCAAATATCTTCTTAGTAGGTCTCTGTTATCAGCAGAGCATTTTAACTACTAAGTGGTTAGTGGTAGACAGCAGCAGACATAGCAGTGAGTGGAACATTGAGGTGATGTCCCTTAAGAAGTGCAGATTTTGGGTGATTAGAAATTGAAGTGGTGCGTTTCATGCTCCATTTTTTGTGAAACAATGACTGCAAGCAGGTGAAATCATCATGCATTACCTTTCACTGTCTCCATAGTACCACTGTAAAACGCAGAGGAGATTTCTGCAGGCTTTCATTATGTTGCATGCTATTAATTGTAGTATTTCACTCAGAATGGGGACAGCAATGCAACTGTCACACTTTTCTTTGCTGACCATGTTCCTATAATGTTTTAGAAGTGATTTAGCATGCAGTGTATGCTATTGAAAATAGCCTGCAGATGGTTTGTCATTGATAAAGCCAACACGTTTTGCTTGTGGATTGTGTATATGTTGTATTTGTTGCAACATATTCACTGTACACAAAAAGATGTGTTGTTTCCTGAGGTGTGAGTAAGTGGCCCAGAGTCTCCTACTTACAGGTGCTGTTGCTGGTTTGAGCGTATGGCCCTTTGGGTATTGTGCATGCAATGGATGTGGATGCAGCATAACTCTGACACGAAATAATCAAACCAACTCAGGAAGATGCCAAAGGTGCTGTTTTATCAACAATTATCTAAAGCAGGGAGCTACAATGGACATCAACGGATGTTCGCTCGAGCTCTCAGTACATTTCTCATCAGATGTGACATCATACTACGTGGCAAATAAGGGATTGTGATACATTCAAGGGGAACATCTAAGTATACTTTCTATAAGGGCTGGGATTGTGATTGGCTATCTACTGGCAGGTGGACAACTTATGCCTACCTCTCAAACATGTAATCTTCAACACTATTAAGTACACAGTTTATCATTGGTCTTCAAACTTTAAGGCCCCTCATTATACGGCCCTCTATAATTGGTTGGCACACTCATGCCATGTCTGGAACATTCGGTTCACTTAGCAGCATGTAAGCTCGGACCGAGGTGCCAGGAGGTGGGCTTGACTTTACCTCCCCACCCAATTAGCCCAGCATCTCTCATCACCCATGCCTTCTGCCATGCATATTGTCTTTGAACTTGGTCTTGCAAAGTATTCTTGTCTGAGGGAAAATATGGGAGTAAAAGCTTTCACTATGGTTGTTCTAGGCCTCCATGCTCAACTCTATTTCCATCCTTGGCTCACGTGACAAAAGACCACAATTTGGTCCATTATGCAGCATCTAAATGTCTTAAATGTGTAAAACTTGGCATACTTGGTGTTCTTTCTTTGCACCTTAACAAGGGACGTTCAGCTTCACATGTTCACTGCCTTCAAGAATAGATAACCGCCCTTGGCTGCTTCAGCTTTGATGCCAGGTCAGACAGCCTCACCATTCGTTTCCATGATCTCAACTTATTTTTGCTGTAACACAGTTTTCGCCTTTTCTCTCCATGGGTCCTATCTTGCTAAATTCCTATCACTGATGTCCAGTTTCTATACAATGGTGGCATCACCTGCAGTCTATTCACTACATATAGATTACTTAATCTACTTGCATTACATCACCTGTACAGTTATTGAACGGCTTGCATTTTCTGCAGTGCTTCATGCACGTGCAATCTTCTTTTCGCATTTTAGAGTTTACTCGATTCTTAACTTCGTCATAAGTTTCCATAAGACCCATACATTCTCTTCAGCCAGTATTCTCAAGGTGCCATACTCATCTTTTGTGATGTTACCTGCTCCTCTTTCACTCCTTTTCATATTCCTTCAGGGAGTTCCTCCCTCAGATTATCGTCTGTTCAGGGATATATTTTATAGGGTTTTCTCAGAGGATACCTTCTTTCGAATACTCGCCGTGGTATGGTCACAACAGGTGGTGTTAAGCATGGCACACTATTAGGCTTCCAACATATAGGAGAGAAGGGGCGGGATTTCCTAGAGAGGCTTGTAACTGCTTCTCTACATTCCCCCCTCTGTTCGAGTCATCAACCACCTCTTCAATTGTCTCCACATCTTGATATTTTCGCTTGAAAATGTGATTCTTTGGAGTCCAAGTCTTCATCACACCCCTCAGGTTATTGGCTGATTTGACATGCTCATCTACACTCCAGGTCATGTAGTTGCACTGCCCATTCGGATTACAATAGACCCATCGTCCCACACACTTCTTATGATTCTTTGGAAACAGGAAACTCGTTCCTTCAGGTGCTACGATGCTGGCCTCTATGCATTTTCTGACATTTTCATCAGTCAATTTCTTGGGTCCAAACCCAGATTCGAAATGGATCATGATCTTCATTCCGAGTGTATTCTGTGTCGTCTTCTTGCATTGTGTGATCACTATCCTGATTGTGCAGAATCCAAACATCACCATCACCAATATTGCAAACCATCTGTCATCCGTAATGTCCTCTGTCTCGTCTTCCATCTTGTTATGCAGGTTTGTTAACAAATTTATGGCCTCTGTCAAGTTCCCATTCTGATCATAGTTAGAAGGTAACAACGTGCAACATGATGCCCAATTTTGGCGCACACTCCTCCTTCCATCACTGTGATCATGTCAAGGACATATCTGTTCTGCAGGGTCATTAGTTTGATAGCATTGAATCCTTTTGCAGTGGTGTTGATTGTGTTGTGGTGTTGATTGTCTGCAGAAGCTTCCATTTCAAAATCTGCAACCACTTGGCATTGGCCATCGTCTGGATCCCAGGCATGAATATAGTCATAAATATTGAAGCAGTCTTGCTGAACAACCTGCGCTCATAAGGAATGGAGTCATATGCTTCTATTGACTTGGCTAAGAAGTAATTCTCCCTTCTGGTTTGATTGAGAAATTCAAGCAATATACTTTTTCTCAAATGGCATCTACATTTGGAAATTCTCCAATGTTCAGGTCACTCAGAGGAATCACTAATGCTGGAACATGGATGAGCACCAAGGAGCACGTTCCTCCCCAATCCCTGGGCAGCTTCATGGAAGCCCACTACCGATCCACGAGGACAGCTGTCCCTGCTCCCATCCTAGAAACGTCAATTGTACTTTCAGCCTTTTTTATCTGCCACATGCTTCTTTCTGTGTCTTCGGAAGCACAATGTCACATTCGCCAATGGAATCACAACCATTGGACCAGATTCATCTTCTACCCATGTCAGTAGTTTGGCATGTTTATCCCATGACTTCAAACATCCATTTTTCACTCTCTGCACCTCTTGTACATATTCTCAATTCAGTAGATGAGCTGCACAGGACATCAGTCCTCCTTCCCATCCCTTATTGGACTTCACTTGTCTATAGACTAAGACTTGAGTTTGTTCCCAAAATCCAGGCGATCCAGCTATTTCTGTTATATCAGCGCAATCCATTCTCTTCATGTCTTTAATGACTACCTCTTTCTATCCTGCAGCAGGATAGACAAGCATAGTCTTGATATAATCATCCTGGAATGGAAATGACCATTTTGATCTCCATCGTAAAGTGGCCCAAGTTCCCTGAAATTGTCTTCTGGTCATACATGCCACAAGATGAATGAGGCACCTGGCATTGTGTTCTGGGACTTCTCTGGAGATGAACATGTGCACTGAATTCGTGTGATAGGGGATGAGAGCACTGATGTAGCAACTCTCCTTACATGTTGTTTCCTCTACTTTCCGCATGTGCTGGCACCACATGTTATTACCCAAGTGTTCTGCATTATCTAGATAGGTATTATCCCCTCATTATCTTCCTATGCATCTCGACTGTGTCTTTTAGAAACCTTGTACCATTCATGAAGTATATCAAAGGAAGTTCCCATAGTAGGAAGAACCATAGGGACCTCTACCTCAGCAGAAGTACTAACATGATAAAGACTGTAAAAGATGCGGAACATAAAGACAAAGAGAACAATAGTACAGGCATACATTATGCACAAAAACATCAGCATCCATTTCTCACGCCATCCTGGAACTTGTTGCACTTGGTCATTCTCTAGAACCGTGCCGGCTTCTACATTTCTCATTTGTAATGCAATCATTACATTTCTTTATACCTGCAACTGTAAACCTGCTCAATTATTGCGATGAAAAGCCTTCTTATCACTGGGGCAGTTTTTAGGATCCTGTAAAAAGTGTGAATATCATCATCTCTTCTAACAAGAGCAGGATAGGCTTGAAGCATTAACACAAAGACAGTAAGCAAAAGGCGATAAACATTACTGTTGGTAAGTACAATATGGTTAACGGCTTAGAACAGGTATATGCCACAAAATGAATCTGGATACTAATCTTGTTTCCAATTTCTGATCAAGAACTGATGTTTAGGCATAATTTTGATACTTCAATGTTTTTCTAAAAGTTAATTTTCAGAATTCCTGAAATTCTCGGCAAGTCTTTGCACTCCTGCTAAAATATCTATAAGGAGTTTCCACTGAATTTCAGTTCAAATGTAAACATATGCATTATCAGCTACTTGCTTTATCATCCTTCTTTGTCAGCGATCGAGTTTGCACACGCTGAATTTCTTCTTCTTGTCTTGATATGATATGATATGATTGTTTATTTATATAGTGCCTATACACAATGGGCCTCATTACGACCCTGGTGGTACGGGGTTAACGGCGCCGTAAAAGGTGCCGGCGCCGTTTACCCCATACCGCCTCATTACGAGGTCCCCTCACGGGACCCTAGAAGTAACGCCTGGTCAAACCAGGCGTGCTTAACGGGTTCCCGAAAGGGGAAGAGGGAGCAAACAATGGGCCAACTTGTAATGGCCCATTGTTTGCTCCATCTCCCATTCCCATTCAGTCCTATAGGGGCTGAAATGGGAATGGGGAAGGACCGGGTCCTTGGAGGGAGGAATTACCGGGCCTTCCGAACTCGGAATGGCCCGGTAATTCCTCATTTTGTGGACCCAGACGCCATTTCGGCGGCAGCCATCCTGCCAACAGCGGCATGGCTACCGCCGAGGTCGTAATGAGGGCCACTGTGTTTCAAAGCGCTTCAAGGCAAGGGAGGGAACAAGGGAAAATACTACCACATTCTTACAGGCCATGAACAGTAAGGATGTGATATTAACTATTGTACGCAACCTGACGACATTTCAGATAGTGCAAGAGCTAAGACATAGATAAGGAAGGGAGGGGGAGAGTGGGAAGGAAATGGAAACAGACAGGCGACTACCGTACTAGGCCTGACGACATTTCTGGTAGAGCCGGAGAAAAGCAAAAGGTGAGGGACAGGGGTGCAGAAAGGGAGGGGAGGAACAAAACAAGCGACTATCATACTAGGCCTGACATTTCAGATAGTGCTGGAGGGGTGGTGGGGAGGAAAAAAACTGTAATGGGAGGGTGGAGGAAACAGACGAGGTTGCTATCATATTAGGTCCAGGGACAATTCTGATAGAGTAAGTGCATAGAAGAAAGTAAGGGGAGGAGATAGGAAAAGGGAGAAGGGAAAGGAGGAGAGAAAAGAGAGTAAGCAGTCAAAAAGAGTGGCGAAGCAAGAGTGGAGAGTGAATACAATTGCAGAAGTCAGTAGTAACACATAATGTTGCAAGCCAGGATACAAGATGAAGATGGGAACAGAATGATTTAGGACCACCATGAGTACAAGATGCAAAGGACGTCCAGCATGAGAGTTGAGAAAGAGTGACGCACCATGAATGAATGAAGTCCATAGAAGTCAAATCCAGCATTGGCCACAAGACAGTGATGGTGAAGGAAGGCACAAGGTGGGCGGGGCTTGCTAAGTGGTGAAAAAGAGCAGCAGGCTGGAAGGTACCAGGTGGGTGGGGCTTAGACCAGGTGACCTAGATCCACTTGCACCTGCTCCCCATCTGCAAAGGAAAAGAAGCTGGAGGGCTCCTTAAGTAGGGAAACAGAGCGGCAAGCATGAAGGCACCAGGTGGGCGTGGCTTGCTAAGTGGTGAAAAAGAGCGGGAAGCAGGAAGGCACCAGGTGGGCGTGGCTTGCTAAGTGGTGAAAAAGAGCGGCAAGCAGGAAGGCACCTGTGGGCGGGGCTTGCTAAGTGGTGAAAAAGAGCGGCAAGCAGGAAGGCACCAGGTGGGCGTGGCTTGCTAAGTGGTGAAAAAGAGCAGCAGGCAGGAAGGCACCAGGTGGGCAGGGCTTGCTAAGTGGTGAAAAAGAGCAAGAAGCTGGAAGGTACCAGTTGGGCGGGGCTTGCTAAGTGGTGAAAAAGAGCGGCAGGCAAGAAGTCACCAGGTGGGCGGGGCATAAGCCAGGTGACCTAGATCCACTTGCACCTGCTCCCCATCTGCCTGTCTTGCTTCTGGATCAGCAATGGTGGGAGGGTGCGGTTTCTCACCTTTATAGGCTTTTACATCGCCCAGGTGAAGCCAAGCTCGTCTTCCTTGGACCTTTACAGCTGAAGGGATTATATTTTCAACACAAAAGGGACCATTGAATCGTGGATTATGCCACTTTCTAGTAAAGGTTTTAATGAGAACTAGGTCTCCGACATATAAGTTAGGTGCCGATAGTAGTTGACTTGGGTTGGTTGTTGAATTTTCTTCTTCTGTGTTCTGAGACCAACTCTCCTTGCGCTTGACTTGAACTGAAATGAGAGAAATGCTAGAATACAAACATGTCAAATATTCGTGCATCTCATCACCTAAGGTTCTAGCTACACTCTGGACATCACTTTTTCTTGTAGATGGAGGTGCAAGGGGCGTTCTCATATGCGCCCTGTCACTAGTTCATGAGGGGTGAGGTAATGTTTTGATCCTGGCTGATTCTGAATGGCATATAAAGCTAGGGATAGGCAATGTAGTTATGCCTTCTTCAAAGTTAATTTAATCTTGGCAATCCTTTCTTTAAGGAAGACGTTGAGTCTCTCACATATTACATTCACTTGCGGATGATAAGCAGAAGGAAATGTGTGCTCTATATTGTATAGAATCCCAATTTGTAAAAATAGCTCATTAACAAAATTTGGCCCATTGTCGGATCTCATCACTTCAAACACACCCCACCTCAGGAAAACTTTGCGCACTAAAAACTTTGCTGTGCAAGTGGCATCAGGGTGTGTACACGGACCTGCCTCTATCCACCTGGAGAAGGGACACACCACCACTAATAGATACCTATATCCATTACATACTTGCAGCATATCGACATAGTTTATATGTAAATGCTGAAATGGACCAATCAGTTGAGGTATTACTCCACTAATTGTTCTCAGTGTATGCCCCACAGTAAACGTTTAACACACAATACAGTTTACCATAAATAGTGCAACATTGTCCAACAAATTAAAAATTAACCAGTCTTCTACAATTGTAGCAGCAAGACTCTTCCTAGTTACATGCTCGGGGTAATGCATCTGTTCAAGCGCAACCTTTATTAATGCTACTGGCATCACCGGCTTTCCAATTCTTTGTTGTCGACCATAATGCTTCTTTGGGGGATAAAGAACACCCCCTTTGTTTCCACAATTCCTGCTCTTCCCCTGGCACACTCCTTTGAATCTCCATTAGTTGGGTTATTGACAATTTATTAATCCTTCTTGCACTAAAATGGTTATAAGTACCTTTTCTTTAATACTCTCAGTATCAAAACTGGAAATATCTGGGGAATATGCAACCTTTTTGGCTTCTTCGTCTGGGACTTTGTTCCGCAAGAGATAAAATCTGTTCCATTATTATGTGCTGTGCATTTAATGACTGCTATGGGCACTTGGAGTTGTAGTGCCTTAATAAGCCTGTCCAATAAGGATGCGTGCTGCAATGGAGTACCATCCGAACAGAGGTAGCCCCTCCTTTTCCAATGTGCTAATCCTGCATGTACGGTTGACGTCACGTAGGCGGAATCATTGTACACCATCACTTCCTGCCCTGTGTGTTTCTCGAGCACGACAATAAGCACTACTAATTCTACCGAAAGCAGTGAAAAGTGAGACGATAGCATTGCATTTGCTCCAACTTCAAATTCTCCATTTAATCTGTGTCTTACTACCGCGGCACCTGAATGCCTTTCCCCACTAGTCTGATACATTTTCAAAGAACCATCAATAAAGAGTATTTCCCCTCCCGCCAAAGAATTCTCTTTCATTCGGGTATATCACCATAAAATTCAAAATAATTTGCACAGTCATGCACATGATCACCTTCTTCTATTGGCTCAACTATAAACATGGCAGGATTCACTATTTTACATTTTACAATCTTAATCGTTGGATTAGAAATAATGATCTCAAAAACTGAAGCTTTTTGGGATGCCAATGTGCCTTTTGGTTTCTGTAAAAGGACAAATGGAGCATGCTCCACGAAGAGACTCATGGAGCAGCCCATACAAATATTTGTAGACTTCTCAATTGCGAATGTGGCAGCAGCCAAAGACTGTTCGCAAGGGAAGTGTCCTCTCATAACTGGGTCTAAAATCCCACTGAAATATGCTAAAGGCTTGTAGCCCAATTAAATTCTTTGGGTAAGCACTGCTGTCATGACTGTCTCATTTGTGTGCGAAAACAAATAAAATTCCTCAGCATAATTGGAAATTCCTAAAACAGGGTACAAATTGATTTTTTCAGCTCCTCAAACCCTTCCTCCATTTCTTCAATCCACTCTATTTTTACTTTATCCACTTGTGCTTTCTTTAAAGCTTGCAAAATGGGTCTTGTCTGTGTACTGTAATCAAACACCCAGGCTCTAACATAGTTGCATAACCCAAAAATGGTTAATATGATATGATATGGCATTTGTAATGCGTCTATACACAAGTGTTTCAAGGTGCCATGAGGAAAGGAGGGGGGAACCGAAGGAGGGCAGAGACAACGATCGTACTAGGCCAAGTGACATTGAGATTGCAAAAGTTCAGGGGAGGAAAAAAGTGCAAGGGGAAAGGGGCGATGGCAGTGATGTACATGGGATCAGAAAATTAACATGAAGTGCGACCAGCAGGTGGCAGGTGCAAGGGTAAGTGCAGACAGCAGGTGTCCAAAAGTGCAGGTAGTGGGGACTGTAGGGTTAAAGACACAGACCTAAGTGCAAGGGTTGCCGGGAGGGAGTGCGGGTGTGCAACTGGCGGGCAGGGTCCTGGGCACGAAATCAGAGGGTAGCCATGTTACCAGTGCACTAACAGTCCGAAAATCAGCAGGGGAGAGGAAGTGAGAAAGCAGAAGCAAAGAGGAAGGTCTTGAGGTGCTCCTGGAACCGGAGATGGTTCTCCTCAAGTTTCAGAGAGGCAGGGAGGCTGTTCCAGAGGGAGGTCCCAGCCAAAGAAAGAGATCTGCCACCAACTTGTTGCTTGGAAAAGCGACTGACCCTGAGGGAGTTGGAGATGGAGGAGTGAAGAGCTTGAGTAGGAAGGTATTTATGAAGAGAGAGTTGGAGGTATTGAGGAACCAGGCCCGAGAAGGCCTTGTGGACAATGCAGAGGTTCTTGAACTTAATCCTTGCAAACACTGGGAGCCAATGAAGAGATTTCAGTGCTGGAGAGATACGATCACTGGGCTTGAGACCAAGGACAAATCGCTCATTCCTGTTCTGGATGAGTTGCAGAGGATGGAGAGTAGAAACATGCAGATTCAGAAAGAGGCTGTTGCAGTAGCCCAGCCTAGAGAGAACCAGAGCTCTAGAGACAGTGAGCTTCTGGGGGAAGGAGAGGAAAGGAAGAATACCTCTGAGGAGGTGCAGTTGGCAGTTTGACTTCTTAGAGATGTCAGAGATGTGAGGAGAAAAGGAGAGTATGGATTTGAAGATGACCCTGAGGTTCTTAGCCTCACAGGTGGGAGCAGGAAGAGGGTCACGGGAGGCTGGCCAGAGAATGACAGGAAAGGAGCATGCATGTGTGTCGATGAGCAGAATCTCCATCTTACTGGCATTAAGGCAGAGATCACTGGCGGCACACCACTCCTGGATAGCAGACAGACAGTCAAGATGAGAGAAGGAGAAGGGGTGGCAAAGGGAAGCCTGAAAATGAGCTGAGTGTCATCTGCATTGCACTGAAAGTTAGAGCAGAGAGCGGCAATGCGGTGGGCGAGAAGTGCCAGTTATTGGTTGAACAGCCAGGTAGAGAGGTTAGACCTCTGGGAACACCACAGGTAAAGAGTGAGATAGACCTGGGAGGGTCGATCAGAGTGGAATGAGGTCAGCACTGGAATCATTGTTGCCACTTTCCTACGGCCGCTGAGCCTTACCGCAATTGCAAGGCATTTAGAGAATTAATTCCTGGCATTGTCCTTTCTTCTGCATTCAGAAGTTTCCTAACTGAAGCTAAGCCTCAGATGAAGAGCTGGTTAAACCTCGAAACATGTGTCAGGCTGTTTTCCGTGCTTTAATAAATCCTTTGGATTTCAACTTTCAACTTGTGCACTTCTTTGGTGCAGTGAGACTGGGACCCGCTCGTGTTTGATTTGTACTTTGTCAGTGGCCTTATACTGGCAGAATTACCACACCTCCCAGACACCTGCAGCTTTGGCGTACTCTCTAAAACTTTTTGACATACAAGGGCTGTGGATTTGTGACTTTTACTGCCAAACTGTGTTTGTGCCAGCCAGGACAGGGCCTGATTGATGATACCCAGGTTATCGTGGAGACATTTGAGCCGAATGGCATGGTTGACTGTGTGAAAGGCAGAAGAGAGATCAAGTAAGATGAGGACAGAGGGGAGATTAGAATCAAGGTTAGAGAGCAGGTCTTCATGGGTATTCTGGAGAGCAGTTGCCGTGTTTCTGGCTGCTCTGAAGCCAGACTGATGGTCTTGGAGACTACCAACAGATTCAGTGTGAATATTAAGCTGCGAGATGGCCAACTTTTCCAGGAGTTTTCCCAGGAAAGGAGTGTTGGAGGTCGGGTGATAGTTAGCCGGGCAGGAGTGGTCGGCTGAGGTTTTCTTGAGAAGAGGGTGAACACGAGAGTGCTTCAGGGGGAAGGGAAGGCTCAAGTGGTTAAGGAGTGGTTGCAGAAGTCAGCCTGGGCAGACTCGAGGGTGTCAATGTGGTCCTTGATGGTTTTGGAAGAACAGGGAAGAACATGTTTTGACGAGACTTTCATAGATCGGTCTTGTCTCGATACCTCGTCAGGGGACAACAGAGGAAAGGAAGAGAAAGAGGGAGGAGATGTGGCCACATGGGGGCCCGAGGTAGAAGAGAGAGTAGAGGTGGGAGGAGGAGAGGATTAGAGGGTGGATAGGATGTCCTGGGTTTTAGTGATGAAATGAGAAGCCAGGGCCGTGCAGAGGGCCTCGGAGGGGACAGGAGAGGTAGAGACTGCAGCAAGATTGGCCAGCTCTTGTCCTGTGTCTTGTCAACACTTGTCCTGTGTTTGCATACTGCTCTGCCTGATTAGGGGCTTGTTGCGACTGCCCTTGTGGTGGATTCATTTGCACTCCCTTTTGTTTCTGTTCCTGCGGTACTCGCGGTGCTTGTGTCTGATAAAATGTGTAATCTTGGGTGAACCCCTCTCTAGTTTGTGTACTATATGGTGGAGGATATGCTGTCCTCCCTCTTGAAAATTCGCCATTTTGTACATTTCATTGGCTCCCACATACATGTGCAATGTGCCCTGTCATCCCACATGTCCAACATACTGGGGTGCCCGTCTGACAAGTCCCCCGTGGTTATATCCTCCCTGGGTACTCTGATTCTCATTTTGTGTATTTTGAAACCCACCTTGAATCTCGCACCTCTTCCTCCGTAGCCCATACCTTTGCCTGATGGCACAAACCAATATCCACCTTGATCCATCGGGCGCTGATTACTCACCTGGGATGCATCCATTGCTTCCTGCATTCCCAATCCTTCTCCACTCCTCAATACCGCCCCTTCTATGGCAAATGTAGACAATGTTTTCTGAACTAACTTGGCTTCCTCGATTTCTCATGTTTCTTCTTATTTTTCTCTTATTTACTAACCAACAATGGTGTACTATCGTTAGCTGTATCTCAGCTCAAGGCTTCACTTCCATTCCCACTTGTTTCTCCATCTGTCTCTGTACTGGTTCAGGCAACCTCTGAAATAAAATGTGGTAAAATAATGCCACTGTATTTTCCCACAGCTCGTGAGTTTCAAGTTGCCATTTCTACAGAATATCCTGAATGTAAGCAATAGGGTCTTCATCTTCCTTCATATTATGTGTGATAATTGCATCCATATCTGATGTACTGGGGTATTGTACCCTGAGAGCCCTCCACACGTCTGCTCTACAATTATTAACCAGCGCTCCATAATGTGCTATTTTTTGTGCTGTCACACTTGAATAGCCTGCTCTCCTCCATATGTCATCAGCCCTTGCCCCAAGAATAGCTACCAGGAGATGTTTCATCTACCCTATGGCCAGCATGTTTCCTTGTGTCGTTTTTTCTAATTCATATATCCATTTCCCAGCACCAGAAGTTAAACTCGGGAGCTTACACTTTAAATGATCCTTGTCCATCTGCGGCCATGAGATATACTGTGGTCTTGCTCCCCCTTTTTCCAATAAGTGAAACCGTGTGAACCCCAACCCAGAGTCGGATCCTACTACTAGTCTATCCATGGCAGAGACGATCGCCCCTGTCTGTCTCCTTGTCTGTAACAACCTTAGCCTGCTCACGTATGGCAGCGATTCTCTCTTCTCTCTATACGATCGTCCTCAGGGATGCTCTGGATAGACTTTGGGACCTGGTGTCCTATCCTTAGGTTGTTCCAGATCCGACCATCTTAATTCTTTATCCATTTTCAGGCTTCCTTCAGGGGCACACACGCTCCCTTCTTCTTCCCCAAACTGGATTCTCTTTCCTCGTCTGACATATTTTGCCCCCATCTAGTGTGACTATTATCTTCCTCACATTTGTCTAGGTTCAGTCTGCTTCAGGACAATGCTCTATGTTCGTGATTGAATGGAATCCTTCTTTGCTTTGTGATCGAAATGCTAGGGATTGATCCCTCTTCCCTCGAATTGCATAATGCTACTTTCCTTTATCTCCTGATAGACCGTATCAATCTTTTCTCTGATGCACGCTATATCAAAGCTTTCTTCTTCCAATACTACTATAGATGCATTTATCTAGAGGAATCTCTATGTAGGGATGAGTACGTAGGGGGTTCATGTAGGAATGCAAACATCAAAAATGGCCGGCGCACATCAAAAATGAAGTGCACATTTTCTGGCAGTGAGCACATGTTTTAAAAATGCTAAGAGTTCAGGGTAACATTTCATCTGTCTGGTTTGCACTATATATATAAATACTAATTTGAACTAACAACCCCTTCCCAATAACCTATAACCTGACATTAACATATTAGTGCAAATAGGCTGAGATGAAATAACCTGAAAATGAGTGTTCTTCTGCAATGGAGTTAAACGTGCAAGCAGCTGTGTGGTTTCATTGCGAAGATGAAATGTGCCCTGTTGAAAAACACCATTGTGTGCAGGAAGCAATGTTACAGTTATGGTAGCAAAACTGTTGTTTTCGAGGGGAAATATACTGGGCTGAATGGATGAGGTGACATGTGCTAAGCAAGGGGAAACATTGTTCTTGAATGCCAGCAAGAGGGTGTTAAAAGAAGCAAGGGAGAGGTGTGGTTCAGACTCGAAGGCAGATTTGCAGGACCAATTTAGGAAGCAGGTTCCTCTGCTGGGAGTAGGCTGGGCCAGTGCTGGGAGCTGCTAGGATCATGACCTTCCTTGTCTGTGGTGAGCCAAAAGGGAGAGGGGTTTTCCACAGTCAGCTTTGCAAGGAATCTCATCAATTTCTAGGTAATTATTGTTTTAAGTGGGGTGATGCTGGATGTGCCTGTCCGATAGTCAGTCAGAGGGGGCTCATTTCATGTGTAATGTTTCAATGTCAAAAGTTAATGCGGTTCTGAATTTACAAGGTTTTGTTTTTATAGTTGGATATTCATAAAGTGTAACTCCTGCCAAGTCCTGTACTTCAAGGTCGGTTAACAGGACTGATTACAGTTCATTCTATTCTTGAGATGTGCCTTTTTGTAATTTGTTTTTTTTCCACATTCTCACTAACAAATGTGTTCATTGCAGAGCTGTTACCATGTGTAGTTGGTAAGTTTATCTGTCACGATAAAGGCACAGTATAAAAATGACTTAGTGTTCTGATGCACTTTGTGACCTTTGGTTATTGTACTTAATCTGCACACACAGACAAGTGCGCAATAGTGGACACTTTCATGGCAATGATTTGATGTGAATTCTATAGTTAGAGAGCAAGGAAATGTGGAGTATTTCATTTTGCATGTTTACAACTGTGCAGATCTGCGATTAGGGCATTTTTCAGCATGATAGATAAGTTGCTGAATGGTAAAGTTACCGCCCAAGACAAGTGTATTAAGTCCAGTATCTGATATCACCAAAAAACCGGTATGAACTGAGACATTTGTTAGAGTATATTCTGAGGAGTGTGCCAACATTATGAAAGGGGGTTATCACGAGAGGTTCGATGCTGCAATAAATACCACTATTTACCACCATAATAAGGTATCACAGAATTGGACATAACTTCTTCAGAAAATATATCAAACACATTGTATTTCTGGGCTTGGCCCTACTTGCTCCTGACAAATGAGACGGGTATCAAGACCCTGCTGTCTTCTTCCTCGTTCTATTTCTACATCTAGTTCTCTTTGCTTTTTCACATCCCTTCTAATTATGCCTTCCTCTTGCCTTTGTTCTTCTGCCCTTACTCCTTCCCTTCTTTCCTCTTCTTCCCTTTGTCTCTGTAATCTTTTGTCCCTTAGTCCTTGTGCTTCCACCTCTTTTCTCTTCCCTTCTTTTCTATCTCTGCCTTCTATCATTCTCTGTCTATCATCATGCTTTCTTTGTTCTTTTGTCTGTTCTTTTTTTCTCTTGCTCCTCCTGATATATCTGTTCTCATCACTCCCTGCGCTTCCTTTTCTGTTTGTCTTCTTTCAATCTCTTCTCTCGTTCTTTGTCTTTTATTTCTTGTTTGTCCTTATCTTCGCTTTGCCTAACTTCCTCAATGATTTTCCCATCTATTTTAAGTAGTTTATGTCCACCCATCCATTCGTTCTGCACAAGCGCTATCACGTCAGCTTTATCCATCTCTCCTTCCCATCTCTTAATCTCCCAATCTATTTCTGTCGACAGATTCAACTGCTCACTCCTTTATTCTTTGTCTTGTATGATCTTATGTTTGTTTGTTTATTAATTTGTAGGGCGCACCAAACCCTTAGGTAACTGGGTGCAACAGAATATAAAGGATACTTACAGCTTAGTTACATGGTAGAGAAATACATACATACATTTTATAGACAGGTGGACAAAAGTTGTCAATGCATACATAATAGCAAAAATCAGGATAAGGTATAGTCATGATTGAGGTACAAAAGTAAAATCAAGTGCAGAAGAAGTACAGAGGCTAGTGTCAGTGGGCCAGTCATAGTGGTCGTTAGGTTGTAGCCAGTTAAGGCTTTTGATCTGAAACTATAGTAGGATTGGTCTGTTCTGAGATCAAGTGGGAGTGCATTCCAGTGCTGAGCAGCTTTTACCGGAAAGCTGTTTCCACCTATTTGTTTAACCTAAATCTAGGTATTTGTAGGCAGTAGGAATTAACCGCTTTAGCCGGGCAGGTCGATGTTCTTCTGATTATTCTTTCCTTAAGGTAAGATGGGGCTGCGTTATTAAGGCACTTGAAAGTTAGCGAGATGGTTTTGAGAAGGATCCTATTGCTGATTTTAAGCCACTGGTCATCTCTTCTCGTATTTGATATATGTTGTTTGGAAGGTAAGTTAAGGGCCGTTCTAAGGACATTATTCTGCAGTCTCTGGAATTTGTTAGTAATGTATTTATTTGCTCCTAGGTATAGGGGGTTGCAGTAGTCAAGTTTAGATAGTATTAGAGTTTTAGCTAAAATAATGCAACTAGTTTGTGTTAGGAATGGTCTGCATGATCTAATAAGTTTACCGGTATAGGTGGTAGATGAGGCCAGAGAGTTTACCTGTTCTTTCAATGTTAGGGTAGAGTCAAGGTAAAAGCCTAGCATCTTAACTTCTTTGGCTACTGGGATTATATTGCCATCAATGTTGAAGGCAGAGTAGTTAGTGTCTAGTTTTTTAAGATTAGTAGCAGAGGCAACTATCAGGATCTGTTTTATCGTCATTAAGGCAGAGGCCACGGGTTGCCATCCATACCTGAATGAGGAGGTATATTTCATTTACCAAGGCCATATCGGAAGCAAAATTGCCCGAAAGGGGAATGAGGATCTGGGTGTAATCCTCGTAATTCGTATAGGTGACACCCAGTCTGTTCAATTTGTCAAATAGCAGCTTGGTAAATATATTATACATAGTTGGCAAGACACAAGAGCCTTGTGGAACACCACATATTGTGTGGATTGGGTCTGCCGATGCCAAGGTGGAGAAAACTCTCATTGTTCTATTGTCTAGGAATGACTGGACCCACGCTATGGCTTCACTCGAGAAGTGGGCAGCCAGTGCTAGGTGTTTGCATAAAACTGCATGGTCCACCAAGTCAAAGGCTACCGACAGGTCAAGAAGGAGCAACATGGCATTGTTGCCTTTGTCATTGAGCTCGTCAATATGTGCCTTGAGGTCGATTAAGGCCGTCTCCGTACCATGTTGTGGTCTGAATCGGATTGGCGGGAGCCTAATAGCTGGTTGGCTTCAAAGTAGTTCTGAATTTGAAGATAGGCTGCTCTATCTATTATCTTGAGAAGGAAGGATACCATGGTGATGGGCCTATAGTTAGTAGGGATTGATGGGTCTAATGTTTCTGTCTTGAGAAGAGGTAAGACCCAAGTCTCTTTTAAATTGCTTGGGACAGTATTAGCTGAGAAGGAGGCATTAATTAATTTTGAGATAAAGGGGGCTAAATCTTTTGCAGCATCTTTTATTATTTGGGCAGGACAATTGTCACCTTTAGAGTTAGAGGGCTTCAAGGATGCAATATTGTTTTTGGTTTCCTGAATTGATAATTTGGTAAATCTGAACGGTGCTGGACCAGGCATGTCTTTAGAATGGTTGGTAGGTAGTGTCTCAGTAAGAGGCAGGGAGGCTTTTTTGTTGCAATTTTGATTTGAAGTTTAGTTATTTTGTTGGCTATGGCATTCTGGATGCTGGTGTACCATTGTTTGTCTGTGGGTATATTGTCAGGTGGAGGAATAGGGGATTCTATAGGTATAGGATTGCAAACTTAGTGTTGGAACTGGCATTTGAGATTCTTTCATTGAAGAGATCATTTTTAGTATGGCTATTTTCTTTTTTGTAGTTGTTTGCAAAGTGCTTTAGTTGCAGTTTGTATTCCTCGGTAGGGAGTGTCGCCATAAGGTTTCTAATTTTCTCTTTTGCCTTCTTAGTGCTTTAAGGTGCGAGGTGAACCAGGAGTTAAGTTGTGCCTGCTGTTTACTCTTACGTAACTTGAGTGGCGCAATGGTGTCAAGGGCTTGAGTCATGGTTTTGTTGTAAGGATCCTCCAGGTGATCAGGATCTGAGCTGCTTGAGAGGGCATTAATAGCAGGAAGGATAAGTGGTATAAGTTTGTCAGGTGTAAAGTTTTTTTTCATCTGGTGGGGAGAGAGGCTGCCATGACTTTATCTTTGGCTATCTCTTTGTCTATGGGTATGGAGAAGCCGATTAAGTGGTTGTCAGTCCATAGTTGGGGAATAATTTTGGTGATGGATGTAGAGAAGTTCAAGGTGGCAACCCAGTCTAAGGTCCTTCCTTTGTCATGGGAAAGAGAGAGGATTTTTTGGGTCAGTTAACATTGTTGCTATTGCTTGGGCTTGTTTGTCCTTTGGGTCATTGAATCCTAAATTGAAGTCACCCAATAGGAGTAATTGAGAGGAGTCTTTTGTGTTATTGGCTAGGAGACTGAATCGGTCCTCCTCAAATGTGCCGATTGGCCCTGGTGGCCTATATATTAGGTAGATAATTCGGGTGCAGCAATGGGATATGGGCAATTTGGTGGTGAGAAGTTTGCATGATTTGAATGGGGGTTGGGTTAGAGGTCTTAAGGCAAGATTAGTTTTAGCTATAATAGCTAGGCCACCTCCTCTAGCATTAGGTCTGTCAATTCTGATTATTTGATAATGATCAGGTACAGCTAATGTGAGGGCAGGGTCTGTTGCCTCGTGCCGCCAGGATTCCGTGACAGCCAGGAAGTCTAGATTATCAGTAGTTAGGATGCCCGCTATTTCTATGACGTGTGCCACTACAGACCTGGCATTAATCAAGGCTCCAGATACTGTAGTTGTGTTGGATGGTTTTTGGGGTTCCAAAGAAGATAGTTCACATTGTTTAGTTTTGATGCAGGGTGTAGTTAGTGTGGAGGCTTGCTCAGCATACAAGGTATTTAATTTGTAGCTAGAGCAGGAGTTTCGGTCCTTGTTACTGTTAGTTCTAGGTTCATGAAGGCAGGATAATCTAGCTCGAAGCCTGGTGTTTCTATCAAGTGTGCGACATGGTGCGTGTCTGATTTGGGACATAGTTAAATAGATTATTGGAAGGGTGAGACACAGCAGAAAGGACACCAGAGTCTTTCTGAGGAGCATCGTTTTTAGACAGGTGTAGAATAGGGTAGTTAATGTGGTAGTACAGTCCGGAGGGTTAGTCGCTGAGTGTTTATCAAAGTATGCTCTTCTGGCATAGGCAGGGCAGTTATGCGTTAGGATAGGCTAGTCTGGCATGGGTATGGCAGTTATGGATCAGAATAGTCAATAGTCAAAAATAGGCTAGTCTGACTTATGCAGGGCAGGTGCAATTTTTTAAAAGGCTAGTCCAACATAGGTAGCACAGTTGTACATTGAATATAGGCAGGTCAACATAGGTAAGGCAGATACAGTTTCTTTTTCTTTTTTTTAAGTAGGCTAGTTCATCATATGGAAGACAGTTGTAAATCGAGAGTAAATACACTTTTTAAATCGGCTAGTCCAACATGGATAGCGCAGTTGTGGTTGAAGATAGGCAGGTCTTGCATAGGCAAGTGCAATTTTAAATGAGCACGTCTAGCATATGTATGGCAATTGGCAATCAAGATAGGCTGATCTGGAGCTAATGCAGAGTTAAGCTAGTAAAGGGTAGTCAGTATCACTAGACATTCATGTACATTCTTGTTGTGTTAATTTAAAGTGGGCTAGTTCAGCACAGGTACACTTTGTTTAAGGCAGTTAGGAGAGGGCTGTAAGGCAATGTACTTTCTAGGGTTTGCAGCATACGTAAGCTAATCTGACAATGTATATTTGGCTGTATTGGCAGCGCACTAGTGAGTCATGCATAGAAACATTTAGACAGAGCGGACTGGCCTAGCAGTGACAACATAGTATGGGGAAAATCAATACAGTTAATAGGTCCATTGTGAGAGGATCCTGCTGCGCGTTTAATGCAACTGATGGGAGCTAGGCAACTAGTGATCCGGGTACTCCGTGGTTTGAGTTAGTGGTTGGATACTGTTTAGATTATGGCCATTTGGGTCAAGCACCGCAAGTAATTGCAGTTGTTGCATGTGCCGTGTTAGGTGGGGTTGCTTGACTCAACATGTTTCCATATACCAGTAACATGAACAAACAATAAACATAGACCTAATGTTGGCGACTGGTCGTACTCATGGACGTGTTCTGCTCAAGTTAGATCCAATGGAGGTGGGAGAGTTTAGCGATAGGTAGCGTCTTTCTTCCAACGAGTCAGGCCAGGAGAAGTAGCTGCAGGGGTAAGGTGAGTTCTCCCGGTGCGAACAGGGGCAAACAGGGCCTTAGAGGGCCTACGATTAGGCCGGCTCTTAAGCTGCCGGCAGATATGGGGGCAATTTGAAATGACGGTTGCTTAGCAACCACTAGGATGCTCAGCCTCTTTTGGCACCGCATCACACCCGACATTTTGTTTTTAGAGTGAATGTAGGTCAGATGCAGGCGCAGGACTCAAGCTGCCCGAGGTGTAATAGGCTGCTGGATGGGGTAAATCACGCAAAATAAGTGATTTTGGCAGCAAAGGGAATCGGCATCAAAGAGAAGAGGCCTCAATCACAGGAGGATGTTGCTCGGCATTGCTCTCTGAGTATGGCAGTGTCATAGGTCTGGTCCTCGGTGCTACAGGTGGGTGGAGACTCCTGCCCTCGCCACCAGGCTGGTGAATCTGCCGAATGTGGGCAAAGAGGGCCTTAGATGGCCTTTGATGAGGCCGGCTCTTCCGCCTGCCTGTGAATATGGGGATAATTTGAAATGATGGTTGCTTAGCAACCACGAGGACGCTCAGCCTCATCATGGCGCCACATTGTGCCCGTCATTTTGTTTTTAGAGTGAATGTCGGCGTGGACGCATGCTCGGCACTCGGGCTGCCCGAGGTGAAATAGGCTGCTGGATGGGGTAAATTATGCAAAATAAGTGATTTTGGCAGCAAAGGGAATCAGCATCAGAGAGAAGGGGCCTCAATCGTAGGAGGATGTTGTTCGGCGTTGCTCGCTGGGTATGGTAGTGTCGTAAGTCTGGTCCTCCGTTGCTGCAGGTGGGTGGGGACTCCTGCCCTCGGCACCAGGCTGGTGAATCTGCCGAATGTGGGCAAACAGGGCCTTAGATGGCCTTTGATGAGGCGGCTCTTGCGCCCGTCGGCGGATATGGGGGTAATTTGAAATGACGGTTGCTTAGCAACCACATGGATGCTCAGCCTCGTTATGGCGACGCATCGCGCCCAACATATTGTTTAGATCTCTTATTTTCTCTTATTCTCTGGACTACCATCGCTACTGTAAGCGGGCGGGGTTCGTATATTGGATTACTATACCCCGTCGCCGCTTTCAACTTCTTTAAAGTATATCACCCTATTTATTCCATACTAGTGCCTTTTACTTCAGTCGAGGCAAGGGGAGCGGAGGGCTCAACACCTTCCTCCTTTCGCTGACTAAGCATCCACTCCTCAGGTGGAGGGTCTTCCCTTTCTTCCTGGTACATTTTCGAGAGCCCTAGAATCGCTAATATATTCTCTAATTTCTTCCCCTTCTAAGCAGTGTGCAAGTATGTAGTCATGTATTGCAATATCGCTTTTGATAATGATCCCCTTTGTGGCCATGGCATAAACATTTCATCTGCTGTGCCTTTCAACCATTCTGCACTATACTGTTTGAGCTTGGGCATGTGATTTGGTAATGTTTTACATAAGTGCATCAGTGGAGTATCTCCCACAATGACAAGTCTCAATTGGCTGTCAATACTGGACTTATGAAATAACCTTTATACTATTGGTTAAATCACCACTTTTCAATGCCTTTAAAACAACAAATATGAACATGCACCATCAATCACTGCTCAAGCCTCTAATTTCTTAATTAGCTATCTCTACCTTTTGATTAGTACCAATCACTTCCTTATGCTCAATCAATATTGCTCCTCAACTTTTTCAATTACTTAACCCAACTTCTGACGCTCTTCGATTTTGTTACTCATCAAACAACCTACAGACCTTTCGACATTACACATTGATGAACACTTGTGATCAACCTTTTCTCTCTCACCTTCACTTTGTACCCTATACAGGGTTTGAGACATCACCTTACGTAAACCTGTTTAGGCGTTATAGGTTTCTGTTCTAGCCCATTGGGATTTGAAATGTCTCCTTCTGAAACTACCTTGAGGCAGGACTTTTGGCGCTACCTTTTCTACACACAATATTTCCCGTTATTTAAAAATGATCACAATCCTATCTCCTTCATTTGCCATTCCCTTTGAGACTTCACAATTCGTTTGTTAATCGACTCAAGACCTTCTCTATCGACTCCTTCCTCAATCCAACCACTTTGCCTTCCATCTGCAGTGCCCCCGTGGAAACCTGGCAGAGATTTCATCAAAGGGGGACCTGCACACCACCTTGGTTCTTCTTGCAAGTTTATTTCTATCGGCTGCTCTCCACAGGAAACCCTGCAATCTTGCGGTAAATGGAGGAGGATGCCCGAGCATCCAAAAATCTGGAGATAAACTAGTTTGGATCTTTTCCAACCATCCACACCGCTACCACGTGAGCATATGGCCCTTTGGGTATCGTGCATGCAATGGATTGGTGATGCAGAATAACTCTGACACCAAATAAACAAACCAACTCAGGAAGATGACAAAGGTGATGTTTTATTAACGATTATCTAACACAGGGAGTTACAACGGACATCAACAGACATTCGCTCGAGCTCTCAGTATATTTCTCATAAAAACATCCTTTTATGTAAAAAATACATCAGATGTGACATCACACTATGTGGCAAATAAGAAAAACCTACGAGGGATGGTGATACATTCAAGGGGAACATCTAAGTGTACTTTCTCTAAGGGCTGGGATTGTGATTGGCTATCTACTGTCAGGTGGACAATTTATGCCTGCCTGTAAAACATGTAATCTTCAACACTATTACATACACAGTTTATCATTGGTCTTCAAACTATAAGGCCCTTCATTATGCGCCCCTCTATAATTGGTTGTCATGCTCGTGCCATGTCTGGAACATTCGGTTCACTTAGCAACACATAAGCTCAGACCCAGGTGCCAGGAGGTGGACTTGACATTACCTCCCCACACAATTTGCCCAATACTTCTCATCACCTATGCCTTCTGCAATGCAAATTGCCTTTGAACTTTTCCTTGCAAAGTATTCCTGTCTGTGGGAATATATGGGAGTACAGGCTTTCACTATGATTGTTCTAGGACTCCACACTGAACTCTAATTCCATCCTTGGCTCACATGACAGGAGACCACGATTTGGTAAATTTTGCAGCATTTAAATGTCTTAAATTAATAAAATTGGCACACTTGGTGTTCTTTCTCTGCACCTTAACAAGGGATGATTCAGATTCACATGTTCACTGCTTTCAAGAATAGATAACTGCCCTTGGCTGCTTCAGCTTTGATACCAGGCCAGACAGCCTTGCCATTTGTTTCCACAATCTCAGGTTATTTTTGCTGCGATACAGTTTGCGCTTTTTACTTCCATGGGTCGTGGCTTACTAAATTCATGACACTAATGCCCAGTTTCTATACAATGGTGGCTTCGCCTGCAGTCTATTCACTACATATAGCCAGCTTCTAAGATTACTCAATCTACTTGCATTACAGCATCTGTACAGTTATTGAATGGCTTGCATTTTCTGCAGTGCTTCATGCACGTGCAATCTTCTTTTCGCATATGAAAATGTACTTGATTCTTAATTTCGTCATCAGTTTCTGTAAAATGCATACATTCTCTGAAGCTGGTATTCTCAAGGTGTCATGCTCGTCTTTCCTGACGTCACTAGCTTCTCTTTCACTCTTTTTCATATTCCTTCAGGGAGTTCCTCCCTCAGATTATCATTTTTTTGGGGATACATTTGATAGTGTTTTCACAGAGGATACCTTCTTTCGGATACTCACTGTGGTATGTTCACAAAGGCCGGTGTAAAGCATGGCACAATCTCAGGCTTCCAACATATAGGCGGTAGGCGGGCAGAATTTCCTGGAGAGGCATATAACTGCTTCTCTACATATTGTTAAGAGGTGCTTCAGTTAATGGTATACCAGGGGTGCAGAATATCATTACTGGGAGATGCATTTATTGAGCTCTGTCTGAGTGCAGGTCTCTTTTCTCACCGAGCGTGGGCTATTGCATGTGAGAATGTGGGTGCATTGACAGACCTTTTTGTCAAATATTATGGTTGGCTGCATGTTAGGCAGGAAGTGCACTGCTGGAACTCCTATGTGTGGAAATATGACATCTTCCCCCCTTTTCCTAGCCCGATTTCTCTCCTCCCACATAGAAAAGACTGAGGGGTGAGCTTTAAAAATGTCATCAGTGAGATCACTAACTTTTGCAATGGTTTACCTGGTGTGCAGGACTTAGGTGGCCTGTCTGAGATACTGGTAAACTACAAAGATATATATACATATCCTCTTTATTGTAATGTGCGCCACTTCCCTCCCATTTAATCCACACCATATGTCTCCTGTGTTGGAAAAGTAAAATTATGTTTTCAGTATTAGAAGGAATTTTGAGAAATAGATTAATCATGTTTAATCATTCTGCAATGTGTGCATTTGTGTGCACATGTAAGCCCTCTTTATGACGTTGCCGGTAACAGTAATAGCTCAAGATATTTGCAAGTAATGCCTGCTTTACTGACTGTCACATTATGAGCAATCGGGTGTTATTAAAATGAATGCACAATGTTATAATTACCACCCTATTACAAGCCAAATACCTTTTAGAAATACCTATAATTGTACCTCCCCCACAGGTGCATGTGAACATTGCGAAACATGTTTTAACTTCTTTTATCATCAAGTTAAGGGATGTGCTATTCAGACTTCCAGCTTCAGGGAAAAATATGTAAAGAGTCGCAAAGGGGGTTAAAAAGTGTGCATCTCAGATGCCAACCTTCTCACCCACTTTACAGTGATATGCATTGATGGGTCAATAGTGTCCCACCTGAGCATTATGGCACATTGTATAGTAGCAATATGTTCTTATTATTATTATGATTATTAACAAGGAGGACTAAAAACAAATAGCCAAACCTCGACTTAAGAAGAAAGTGAGAAGACTTGGGAGAGGTCTGGCTTGTGCATGGGGAGGAGGGAAAATGTGTACATAAGCAAAAGCTTGTATTTTTGTACGCTGAAAGCTTTAATAAAAAAAAAAAAAATAGTAGCAATATGTTCTGCTAAAGTACGGAATCCATTTCCACAAGCAAAAGGAGGGTGGAAATGGATTAAAAATGATCAAAATAAATAATGCATGCAGATTTCAGAACTACAGAAAATAATACATTGGGCCTCATTACGACCCTGGCGGTAAGTGGAAAATGATGCCGGTAAAAGATTACCGGCATCGCTTACTGCTAGGTCCGATTATGATCCGAGTAAGTGCAATTAGCGGCACCGTAGTTAACAGTGCCGCTAACAGCACCAAGGGCCGGAAATAACGGCATGGCGCAAATTGGGGAACATCACGAGTCAAGCAGACATGCTCTTAACGCCCTTGCGAAGGCCGTAAAGTACCTTACCGCCATGGTGCAAATACTGCCATCGCGGACCAACGGTAAATGGCCATGTGCAGTGCTCCCAGCTGCCACAGGTGCACACAATCAGCACAGGTGGAGGCAATACAGACTCACCAAGTACAAAAAGAGCACACCCCACCCCTTCCCACACCCAGTCACACTCCACAATGATTCCAATAGGACTAGCAATGTTGGGGCTGGTGGACCTGATTGCAATGCAAGTGCTACAACAACAACAACAACAACAACAACAGGCAGCACAGAGGTGACGCAGGAGGAGAAGGAAGGCAAGGCAAGGCCAGCAAGCCCCACCAGCACAGCCAATGCCACCACGCAGGCAGCCCCCAATCCCATGCATCAGAGCCAGTCCATTCAACCTCACCGCTGAGCAGATCCACACCTTGTACCGTTTTGACCGGGACACCATCACCTCCATCGTGGACATGATACACAACAACATCGTCAGCATGATTGAAACACCCACCGCCACCCCCCACCTACTGAAGGTAGTGTCCGTGCTCTACTTCCTAGCCACAGCACCTACCAGCACACAGTGAGGCACTTGCATGGCATTTCACAACCATTATTCTCACGTACGCTGATCCAAGTGCTCGATGCCCTCCTCAAGCACACAGACGACCACATTTCCTTACCACGGGCTGTCCAGGAGATTGCAAACACCAAAGTGGGTTTCCATGCACTAGCCGGCATACCTGGTTGCATTGGTGCCATCGATTGCACCCATGTGGAATTGGTGGTCCCACATGCCAATGAGGTAGCGTACCGCAACCGTAAACTATTCCATTCAATCAACGTGCAAATGGTATGTGACTCCAACAGGATCATCACACATTGTTGTGCCCGATTCCCCGGATCAACCCATGATTCAATGGTCCTGCGTAACTCCACAATACCACGCTACATGGAGCGACATGCAGGGCCAAGATCCTGGCTACTAGGTGAGTCTCATGTTATGGCCATGGAAATGTGAAGTGGGTAGGTGATTGACGTATCAATGCATACTTTACATGGCTGAAAGGGGGGGGAGATGCATACTTTACATGGCTGAAAGAGGGAGGGGAGAGATGCATACTTTACCTGGCTGAAAGGGGGGGGATGCATACTTTACCTGGCTGAAAGGGGGGGGGGGTGATGCATACCTTACCTGGCTGTGAGTACCAGAGGCAATGGAGCCAGCTCATACCCTAAAGCAGCCCAAACGTCAACTGACACCTGAACACATAATGCCCGATTTAAGCAGCCCTACCATGTGAATGAAGGTGTGTCCCAACCATGACACAACCATCTGCAAGTGCACTGTACCGAATCGGACCACATCGACCTCAACGAAATGCACCTACATGCAATGACTTCAGCCAATACACGGCACCAAACACCATCAACTGAAAGGCCAGTCCCCCATAACTGCGCACAAAGGAGGCACATGACGGACAAAAACATCAATACACCACTACACAGACACCGAGGCCCCAAACATTTTGCCTAGCAACATTAGTAGTGCTCAGTGGGGTCATCATGAGGCTGACAGCAATGTTGCCATGATGAGAGCATTGATATCACTGGACACCTGCCAGGTCAACAAAACAAACGCCATGGACTAACACAGTGGATGGGCACTCACAAGGCACTGGAACCTCTTGCATAGACTGGTTGATGGCATGCAAAACAGTCCATGAGAGGAATACACATATACCGGTCACATAGTGTGACTCCATTTGTGCATGTAAATGTGATACAAAGTAAGAGATGAATGCATGCCATGGTGGCACATCATGATTTGAGATTTGATGTCATGACTGACACATACATTGTTGCCCACATACAGGTGATGCAGGCTATGCCCTGAAGAGGTGGCTCCTTACCCCAGTCCGGAACCCACAGACCTAGCAGGAGGAGGACTTCAATCGTGCACATACACGAACCCGTGTGGTGATTGAGCAGAGATTTGGCCTATTGAAGGCACGGTTTCGCTGCCTCAGCAGGTCTGGTGGGGCACTCCTGTACCGCCATGAGAAGGTGGCAAAGATCGTCATGGCATGTGTCATGCTACACAATATGTGCATCAGACGGAATGTGCCCCTGCCCCCAGACGCTGAACTGCAACCACCTGATGATGAGGATGAGGAGGGTGGGTATGGGGCAGCACCTCAGGGAGGCAGCGATGCACAGGAGGGACATGACATGCGTCGGTCTCTGATCAACCAGTGTTTCTAGCACACACGGATGGGGGGTGTCACATGGAGATGGCAATTGGGGCACTGTGTGTGTCTGGGATATGCACACTGTGGACTGTTCACCAATAAAGCACACATATGCAATGAGCAATGTCCACACATGTGATTTGTGCTCAAGCAAAAATTGTATTGTAAATGTGAATTCAATTAACACACCCACCCCCCCACCCCCCTCAACCCCCCAACACACCCACTCCCCCCTCCCCCCTCAACCCCCCAACACACCCACTCCCCCCTCAACCCCCCAACACACCCACTCCCCCCTCAACCCTCCAACACACCCACTCCCCCTCCCCCCTCAACTCCCCGCAAAAGTGCGTGGAGTCCTGTGATGAAGTGCCTAATGTGGGATTGTTCCACTGGGCGGCCTCTATTGGCAGCCCCCTCTGCCGGCCCCTGGGGCACCCCTGCCTGTACTCCGCAGGTTCCTGGCCGACCTGCGGACGGGGCTGCTTGGAGCAGAACTGGCAGCAGAGGAGATACTCGGCTGCTCACTAGGACGCATGTCCCTCATTGTCTGTACAAGCTCCGAGAGCACGTGCCGCACCTCGGCAAGTTCGGCACAGATATCCTTGGTGGAGGATTGTATGGCTGCCTTCACAGTCTCGGCACATTTTGGCATTTCCGCACTTGCACCTCCACATTCGGCCACATGCTGAGTCAGGAGTGAGGACAGTTGGTGTTGGCGTGTTAAGATTTGGTCCAGCGACTCTTGGTTTTTTTGGGCATTGGATAATGCCAGTGGCGTGTTCATTGGGCTGCTCCCCTCCTCCACACCTTCCACTAGGCATGGAGTGGCTGGCCAGGAGTCATCAGGGGATTGCCCCTGTGTGCCATCATCATGGGGACAGGTAGGGGGAATGAAGGTGGGCAGTGGGGGGGCATTCTACGACATCATCATCATTCCCCACATCACTATCCAAGCAAGCTGCAATGGCAGCAGTCTCCCCAATCGTGCTGCTTCCTGCAGACACAGTCCCTTCAGTGGCCACCAGTTGTTGGATGTCTGTTGCTGGTGGTACTGTGCTGCTTGCCTTGGTGCTTATCGGTGCCCTGGCCTGTGTTGTGGCCGTCGATTTTGGCTGCTGTGGGGGTTTGTTTGGTCCAGCAGAGGTGGAGGGGGTCACTTCGGGCCTGGCGTTCTTGGCAGGTGTGGTGCCAGTGTCTTCCTCGCCAGGGTCCGAATGGGAGCCTGTGGTGGAGCAAAGGAGGGAAAGTGTTATTGATGGGTCTGCGGACAAGCAGGCATTGTGATGACTGCCATCATTTTGATAACTAGATGGTGCACATTGGAGGGCGTGACATACAGGTTGTCTCTCCTTTGAGTGGGAGAAGCATGCAGGAATGTGGGTGCCTACAGTGAGAGTGTGCATACTGCATGTGTACAGGGTGTAGGTCAATAATGCCTGTAGGCAGTCTTCTGCTGATGTGTCGCGTTAACCCTATTAGGCAACATTGTGCTTCCCATGAAACTGGACTTCAGAGAGTTTTGCATGGCTTGATTTGAGGCACCTACCTGCGTCACCTGATGTGGGGGCTCCTCTCTCCATTTCTCCGACCCCCTCGATGCTCTCGATGCCAATGGTTGTGGCACATATCTCCTCCCACAGCTGCAATTTTATCGGTGAGTCTGCTCCTCTACCAGTTGCCATGCCCAGGTTTCTGTTGGCAGACAGTATACTCCTTACACGGAGCTGGAGGTCATCCCACCTTTTCCGGCACTGTCTTGTGGTGCGGGGTGTTGTTCCAACTGCACTGACCCGCTGTGCGACTAGGTCCCATATGGCCTTCTTCCGTGCTATTGCCGGTCTGGTCATTTCAGTTGCGAATACAACGTCCGCGTTTTCCTGTAGGGTTTCCGCCAACATAGTGAGCTCTTCCCTAGTGAAGCGCTCCTGCCGCAGCCGATCGCAACTTTTTTTAACAACTTTCGGCATTCTGACGATGGGTGGATATGGGTGAAGGTTTGTGGCGGGTCTCAGGGTCAGATGTGCAATGGTTGTGGAGGATGGCAATGGAATGTGTTTTTAAAGATGGCCGCCATGCTCTTTCCCGTTCCGGTGCGATGGCGCAACTTCCGGATCCGCTTCTTTACAGTCACCGCTAATAGCGGTCACCTAATATCGGTGGGTAGGGTGGCGGTAGTGCACCTTGCACGGCATACGATGCCGGTAGGTGCCGTTTTTGGGACGTTACCGGTATGGCGCAGATTACATTACCGGCATGGCGCAATGCTCGTGCCCGAGAGGTCGTAATGTACCGCTTTTAACTGTTTCTGGACAGCACGGACAAGTTAGTTGTGCCATGCTGGTAATGTCCATTATTTACCGCCAGTGACGTATTGAGGCCCATTGTCTTCCTTATTCACCTTGGTGTGATGGTTATTTGATAAAGTTGAGGTAATTGACAAAAATAAAATTGTTTTTTGCGACGCAGCCTTTTGAAGTTTAACATCTACCATTTGGCCTGTCCCATGGAGCTTATACCTTGTTTTTAAGAGGAATATGCTTTTCTTACAGTGGGATCTCCATAGTATGCCTGGTTTTATAAACTTCAACAAAACCTGTGCTATATATATATATATATTATATATATATATATATATATATATATATATATGTGAAAAAACTTTGTTAAAGGGACGTTATGGTTAAGTTGCGCTACTAAAAACCTACGAAATTCAGTGAAAAAACTTAGTCAAAGGGACGTTATGGTTCCAAGTAAAACCGAAAAACCCTTGAAATTCGCCAGTTATGGTAAGCTAAGCAACCATAACTCGCGCCACCACCGTACACTGCTAAGACTAACACCCAGGACATCAAAGATGACATAACAAATGTAATTGATGACATCACTGATGACATCACATGTCTGGCTCACTATTTTTTCTTTTGCTGACATATCTAGGCCACATGGTTTTCTTCAGTAACAGTCAGAAACTAAACATTTTATTTTATTTGTAGACGTATCCTTCAAGTAGGTTCTTACAGTAATTCCCTTAGAGTCCAGTCACATCATATGAAACATATAAATACGGGAAGACACAAGCTTGAACGACAGCAATCCTTTTTGTGCATAAAGATAATCAATAGATTTATGAGCACTTTCTGATAGTTCTGTTGTTTTTTTTATGGCTGTACTTTCCCTCTATATGGTCATATTTGTATACATTGTACTCACACTACTGTCCTTAGGGTCCAATCACATCAAGTGATACATATACATAGGGTAAATAGCAGCTTTGAAACAGAGAAATCATTTATTTGCATATTTGCATGAAAATAATCTGTTAAATTATGAATTGTTTCTGCTACTACTTGTGCTTTTTTGCTAACTTCACTTTCCCTGTATATACCCATATTGGTATGTGTTCTTGTGTCTTTGTGTTTTGTCTATAGTAATGCAATTATGTAATAGATGTGTTTTATTAGCTACTTATTACATATTTCACAGTACACAAAAATCTCATCATGGCACAAGTCCCACATAGTAATCCTGAGTTTCTACATATCTTTTGAAACTTTTTGAACCCTTTTTTGTGTTCAATCTGTCCGCGGACAGCGCGCATGCCCGCGAACCGCGTACACGCACCCCTATAAAAGACCATGCCCTAGAGCTTATTCTCATTGTGTTTCTGGCTATTCTTCAGGGCACAGCTATTTCTCTAGCAAATTGCTGATTCCACCATCGAGATGGCATCCCTGGCGGCAGAACTGCCACCTGGTGCTGCACCTGCTTCAGCACCACCTCCACCCCCTCCACCACCACCACCTTCCCAAAGGCCTGAAGAGGGGAACAGGAGTGAGGGTGCAGAGGAGGAAGAAGAGGATGATGAGAATGAGGTAGAGGAAATCCCTACTACCGCACTAGACGTGAGTCTTGGGTGTGGCGGTTATTTTCCATTTATGGGAATGGTCCTAAGGCTTGTGCGAACCGTGTTATCTGCAATGAGTGCAAAATGATACTCAGTCCCGGGAAGCACGGTTCGTACAGCTTTGGGACCACGACCATGAAGCGACACCTGAGGTCATTTCACTCTGGGGCTATTTGCAAGGTTATACCTTGTGAAGAACATAGTAGGTTGATTTCCTCTACTTCATCCTCTGTTTCTGATCCTGTCACCACAAGGACCACCTCTGTGGGACAGCGTCTTCCTCAAGCTGCCTCACAGGCCATTCAGAATTCTGATGACCCTTACCTTTCGAGGGTCACAGTTGTATGTATGTACTGTGACACAGTACTCTGCAGGGGGGAGCGACTTCGGAGTGCTTTTGAGACTATCGTCTCAGAGCACGAGAAGACCTGCTCACTACCCAAATAAAACCCACTCTATATCTTTCTCTATCAGCTCGCCCTTTCTTATCCCTGTGGTTGGTGTCCCCCCTTTACCCTCCTTTCCCTTCCTCTCCTAGTGTGTTGTGTCTAAAAAACCCCAAAAAATATAAAATTACAAAAATAAAAAAAAATAAGGCTTTTTCAGAGCCGCCTTTCACAGTTAAAAAATAGAAATGAAGATAAATAAAGCAGGGCCCTTTGTATTTTTTAAAAGTCCGCAGGCAGTTCGCAAACATTAAAAAAATGGGGGTGCTACCCTATTGTTACCATTGCATTTTCTCTGGGAGGAAGTGGTGGCTCTGAAAAGAGCCTTTGGGAGGTGTTTGTATGTCAAAAATTATAATTACTTAACACCTACTTCAAAATGGATGCTGTATTTCTAAAAAATGTTGCAGTGCATTTTGTACATTTCTCAGAAAAATCTGATTGCCAGCATAAGTAAGATGGACTCCATCTCTGCGAAAAATGTATGTACTATGAAACATAATATTTTCATTGTGAAAAGTGGACATGCCAAAATCTCTTAGAAATGCACAAACAGCCTTATTAACATTGCACCTTGCTTTTTCCATTTGTGGACCCAAAGAGGAAGAACAAAGCCACATTTGTCTCTGCGCAATCCGTGAAAATATTACTTGAGAATTAGGAAACATGTCCATGATTTTTCCAAGTCCTTTTTTTATAGCAAATTGCAAAGAAATTCCAGACACATGTCCTAAACTGTTCCCTCCACAATGAATTACAATTATGTCTGGATGTTGATTTGTTTCCAAAGTAGCAAGTCCAACCACTTCATTCCACGTACTCCATGCCAGTGTACTTCCACATGTGGAAATCCAAGATCTACAGCTACTCCACAGCTTTCTGCATTCATCTTCAACCAATGTATCCACGAATCTCCCAAAATCCAAACAATCTGTTTTCTGAAACACACAGCCATAGCTATCTGTTGTTCTCTCAGCAAAAAGAGTATCTGAGAAACTCTCACCTGGCACAAGACACCCACTAAACTTTCCTGACCAATCCCTTTCACTGCTCATTCTCATTTGCATGACTTCTGAACCCAAAAATCCCCGGATGTAACTCCCGATGACCGCGAAATACTGCCATGTCCGCAAACATATCGTAACATGAACAGCCCTTCTACCATTTCCACTTCACTCTCTGTGCCATTCCCTCATTGGATGTAGCTAAGAAATCACATGACCATGCACCAATCACATGCAAGACCTCTACATGTAACTGCATCATCATAGATCAACACTGTAAATGTACTGTGAATCTCTCGGAGTACAAGCGTCATATCATTGGCAAGCACCATCTACAAGAAATACTGTACAAGTCTCCAAGATTTCTACTTGCAGCTCCATGCATATCCATATGCATGAACACAAACTACAGGTATGCATATTTTCTGTACAGTACATGAACAAATTTTCAAACTGACTTTTAGCTTGTGTAATCGGTAAAATGAATCTTCTGTCTTTTTTCCAATTTCCTAAATTCAACTATCACTTATAAACCTTTATACTATTTACTTTCTTAATATACACACTATCAAATCATATTAAACTAACATTTTTTAAATGAAATTTAAACACTACATATATTGAAACAAATCCAATCTCAAAAAATAATACTTATATGATTACATTTATTTATTTATTTATTTATTTGATTACTTTAATTTAAGCATGACATTAAGGCACTATTACCTAGAACAGCTTAGTTACAGAAATGGTGGTGTTCAGTGGTACATTATGAATTTCACAAAACATACTAAAGATATGTTGTTTATTACAGTTACTCATTGCAATACAATTTGTTCATTAAGAACATATCATATGTATTGAACTGGTGCGACGTATCTTATGTGATTAAGATAGTTTTAATGGTTTTAAGGAAGGCGCTGAGGATTTCAATTAAAAAAATCAATATCTAAATTAAAAACAATGCTATATGCAAACAAAATTACTAATTGTTTCTTTTACAATTGCAGTGAAGACCATTCTCCTGAAAAGAAGCAGCCGAATTTCAAGAACAAAGAAGAAATAAGAATTAAACTGCTCATTTTAGAAAAAAAGTAAATAGAATATCACCATAATATTTGTATTATTACTCAAACATACTGTAAGGTTAATTCATGCTATTTCTGTGCCTAAAAATAGAGATTGTACACCATTCTGTCCAAAAATCCCCTTGTCTTAAACAGCGATTTACAGCCAGAATGGCGCACAAATTCCTACTTTTGGACACACAAATTACCAAACTCAACCGCAAGAATTTTCATATTATAGAACAAACAACTGTTTTTATTGTATACATTAGATTTACTATTTGTACTTCTCCACACCACTAGCTTATTTTTTTCTGTCATCTGAACCTGAGTTTAGTAACATATTAATTGAAGAATACACATCCCTACTAGTTGTAGTTCCGAATGCACAATCAGACACCATTACATACATCATCTTACTCAAACACTCATGCTCACAGCACACATACATTGCAGAACACTCCAACCCATACCTTCTTTATTTTTTTCAACAGACCCTAAAGAATGCCTACCAAAAGTCAAGTCCGTAGAAAGCAACGCAGAAGTAGAGCAAATGAAAATAAAAGTGTCCAAAATAAGCATCCATCTGTAGCAGAATTTGTAAAAACAGTTCAAACAAAAGAGCTAATACAATCATTTAGTGAAACACAAGAAGTTTCAAGTACAAAAACTTTGCCTTCTCTATCAAAATTTAAAACAAACCTAAAAACAATTAACAGAAAATCAGCTATCACTACAGATAAAACTACTTCTTTAAATTTTAATATTGTGCAAAGTAAGCATACCAAGAAAAGTATTTTAGCCAAAATGTTCCGTCACAAATTCCTTCAAAATCTTATAAAAACAGGAGAGAAATCAGGTTCAATGCTTAAAACCTATCGTAGGAAATTAATTTTAGAAGCGTTGATAGATAGTGCAATTCTTCTCAAAAGAAAGTTATTTATTTTAGTGTTAAACAAAATGAAACCACTAACAAAACTAATAACTAAATTACAAAAAAGACTTCTCAATAAACGCAATGTCAACAGAAAGAACCTCTTAAGTATCTGCGGAGGTGAATGGAGTCACACTACGAGCACAGGACCATACTTTAATGAAGAAGCATCCAAACAAAAACAAACAAATACAATTGCCATACATAGCAGTGGTCGAGGTTATGAAAAAGTTAATAATACCATAATGGAACAAGAAGTACTCCTTACAAAAATATGCCCTGAAAACTTAGAATTACCCATCCATTCAACTGAATCAGAACGTCTAGTGTACAAATGGCCATGCACGTCAATATGTAACATTCCTAAACAATTTTTCAAGTCTTTACGCCAATTCCTCAATCAATATGTAAAAAGCAAAGACAAAATCAAAATGAAACTACTGCAAAATATGGATACCTGTCCAGTGCGCAAATACACAGGACTACAAGGACATTCATTGGCCTGCATTACAGGACCTACTTGTAAAACCACCTTCCATGATATCAAAAGAATATCAACACATCATTCAACTATAAGAAATCTAGTCTATAAACTGTACTATGCTAAAAGTCCTGATTTAGCACTAGCAAATTTAAATAATAATCTTCTAAATGGTACAGCAAAAGACCTACTTCAAGAAATTGACTATATCCAGAAAAAAATATTTTGGAAGAGAAAACCATTTGCATAATGAAATAGCTTTAACCCTAATTAGCAACAATTCTACACATGGCAAAATTTTGCTAGACACATACAAAAAAGAAATACTAAAATTTAAAAGTACATCAGCTGAGGTACCAAACCATGTATGTGTATGTTGCCGCAGAACTTTTATAAACGTAACACGAAAACTGTAGACCTATCATATAAAAATAGAAGACAATGAAGATTCTAAATGGTTTGAATTAGCTCTCTACCTTGTAGCAGAAAACAAATACGAAATAAGTGACCCCTTAATACTTTGCAGTTACTGCACTACAAAACTTGACAACAACCAAACTCCTTCACGTGCTATCACAAATAATTTGGAATTATACCCACTAACAAAACCCCTACAACAACTTCATTTAAATGAGAGCATAATAATTCAAACAGTACACCCATTTCAAGCAATAATACGCCTTCAAACAAAAACAGTAAAAACAGAAAAATTGATCCCGCTCATTCTTCCTACGCTCAGCCAACTCCAAGACTCTAATCCCTACCACCTCGTAGAAGGCTATAACAACACCATGTGCAGAGCCTTAGACGCCATTGCACCACTAAAACTCAGAAAATGCAAACCTAAAAAGCACCTCAACCAATGGTTCTCCAGCCATCTTAAAACCCTTAGATTGGAAAAGCGCAAACTGGAACAAGTCTGGAGACAATCTCCGACAGACCATAACAAACTACTGCTCAACAAAATAATGGCCAACTATAAAAAAGAAATCATAGCGGCCAAACAAGATTCCTATAACCAGAGAATCTCACAATCCAATTCCAGCACCAAAGAATTATTTACTATCCTGAAAGAATTGGAAACACCGGTGATAATTCCAGATACTTGCGATAAGAACAAACAATGGTGCACCAGCGTCCAAAATGCACTAAACAACAAAGTCACCAGCCTTCAAACCAAAAATAAAAACAAGAAAGACTACCTCACCAAACTCACCAACCCTTTCAACGCCCGCGCCAGCCCTCCACCCTCACACCACACACCCATCACTGCTCGCTTCAGCTTTTCCAAAGTCTCTACTCCCGAAGTAGAAAAAATCATTCTCGGCCTTAAACCCTCCAACTGCAAAGGCGACCTCTGCCCCCCACAAATCATTAAAGATGCGGCAAGAGACCTCTCGCCATTCATCACCAGGCTCATCAATGCCTCATTCTCCTCAGGAACAGTCCCCAGTAACCTCAAAGAGTCTTGGGTCCTCACGCTCCTCAAAAAACCCTCCCTCGACCCGTCCATCCCGACCAACTACAGACCGATTACCACCGTCCCATTCCTGCTCAAAATACTAGACAAGACAGCATACCAACAAATCCAAAAATATCTTGAAACAAACCACCTCCTAGGCATAAGACAATCAGGCTTCAGACCCCAACATGGGACTGAAACCGCCCTGATAGACCTGAAAGCCCAAATAGATGCCCTTAGAGACAACGGGAAAACTGCATCACTACTCTTGCTAGACCTCTCCGCGGCGTTTGACCTAGTTGACCATAAAATCCTATGCAATCATTTAGACTCAGCTGCCCACTTCTCCCAAGAAGCCATCAGCTGGATTGAGTCATTCCTCAACAACAGATCTATGCCTGTCTTCTCCTCCTCTGCCACCGCCGAACCCATCCCCATCACGTGTGGAGTCCCACAGGGCTCTTGCGTCTCCCCCACTCTGTACAACGTGTTCACGAAGCCCCTGTTTGACGATCTAGATGGCCTGGGTATCACCTACACCAACTATGCCGATGATACACAGATCCTCATCCCGTTGACGGGAGATTACAACCAGGATTTGGCCTTGGTGAACAAGGTGTATCTCATCATGCAGGCATGGATGGCTTCGCACAGTCTATGCCTGAATGATGACAAAACTGAACTCATCATCCTTGGTTCCACCTCCAATCTAACCAAACTCGACCACAACTATGCTAACTTCATCATAGATGGGAACCTAATCAAGGTTTCCAAAGAAGTGAAAACTCTAGGAATATACCTCGACTCCTCCCTAACCTTCCACAAACAGGTTAGCTCGATGGCATCCTCCACGGCCTACACATGTAAGCTTATAAAAGCAGCCAAACCCTTCCTTTCCACCCAGAGTTGCATTACACTAGCCAGAGCCCTGGTATTATCCAAACTGGACTATTGTAATGCCCTCTACATAGGAGCCAGCAAGCAAATCACCAACAAAATTCAGACGCTTCAAAAGAATGCTTTTAGGGCAGCGGTCAACATTCCCAGGAGGGAACACATTTCCAATATCAGGAAATCCCATAACTGGCTCAGCACAACAGACAAAATCCTGCTTAAAGTAGCATCGCTCACCCACAAATGCCTGAACAACGATGCCCCACGCTACCTGGCAGACAGAATACGCAAACACACCCCCAACAGACCCACCAGAACCTCCAACGCCAACCTGCTCACTGTCCCCAGGTTCAAATGCACCAAAATGGGCGGCAACAGCTTCCAGGTGAAAGCACCTCAACACTGGAACTCCTTACCGCCATCTCTCAGAATACCCCAACCTTACTCACATTTTAGACGCAACTACATTCATTGGATAAAGAACACGAACCATTAACACCTCTAACACCAGACGGCTGCTTTCCGCTTTGTATGCTTATATGTAAATTTGTAAAATATATGTAATATATGTAACTCTTTAAATATATGTACTGCATTATCTCCTTCCTGCCAAAATGTATTCATGTCCTCATTGTCTCACTATAACTATGTAATGCAATGTATAAGCAACCTGTAACCAAGCTTTGAATAACCATGCTGCTCATGCGCCCTCATACCCTCGGGTCTGGTGCGCAATACAAATCAATAAACTAAACTAAACTAAACCTCCCTCTGAATTGATAAAAGGCATTCGTGGAAAAGTAGTTTATTTACTTTTAGATCTAAAAGAAAATGTGCATACTCTAGGAGTGCAATGTCCAATGCAGCAATCTTTAATTATTTTAGTAAATGGAGTACCTACAAAAGACAAAAAAATATGGCAACAGCTGTAGATTTACATAAAGGTAGACAAGCCTTACAATATCTTAAAGAGAATAATGAAAATTACAAAGAAATTAATATTGAAGAAAACTTGAAAGATACAACTGAAATAATTCAAGAAACACAAGATGCTGGTCAATTTGAGCTACTAGATCCTGCTACAATATCAAATACTGTAGACCATTATACAATTCATCCTTTTCACTCTAATGACACCATAGAAGATGCACTGGAAACATACCAAATGCGTCAAACAAAAGGATCACCAATCAGCATATGGGAAAAACGTATAGAAGCATGTGCTTTTCTTCTACTCTTTCCTACTGGCAAAGGAGGAAGGTATGATGATAGACCTATTCAAATATCAGCTTCAGAATACCGCTCATTACGAATGTATTCTGAAGATCCCAGATTTAGACAAAATGTGGAATACATATTCCACCTACTGTTTGAAAGTGAACTAGCAACTTTATGTTACGGAGTTGCACACATATTAAAATCAGGATCCCACTTTCAAAATATGACAGCTACACAATTATTACAAAAAGTGCAACAAAAGGATGAGGTTTTACAATCAAATATTACAAATCTATTAGCAAATATGCGTGGTACTAAAGAGTACTGGTTTCGACGTCACGGAGATGTACGTTGTATGATCAGAAACCTTGGCCCACCCACTTGGTTTGTTACATTAATTTGTGCAGAATATGCATGGGAAGATTTACATGATTTCCTATGCATATCAAATAAAAACAAAACAAACATAGATATACTAACACCAGGAGAACTTTGTTCTTTGGATCCTGTTAATCTTTCAAGATATTTTCACCATCGCTTCATTGCTATGCTAAATTCTATTTGTAATAAAACTGTTCCTCCTCTTCGAGAAGTGCAACACTTCTTTTGGAGAAAAGAATACCAAGCCAGAGGAGTACCACATATCCACATGCTTATTATGGATTAAAGATGCTCCTAAATTTGGTCAAGACAGTGATGCCACTGTTTTACAGTTTATTGAAAAATATGTCACCTGTGAAATTCCATCAGAATCCACAAATAGTGATCTTCATGCACAAATTTTACAATTTCAAAGACATAAATGTGGCAAATATTGTCGTCGCAAATACAAAAACAAAGGGAAATACTACACCAAATGTCGATTTGGTGTCCCTAGACAAGTTACAAATAAAGGTCAAGTGAACAACCTCATGTCTTCAGTTAGATATGGTATTAAAGGTAAGTCACCTAAAAATACATATTACATAAAAAGAAAAGAAGAAGAAAAATATATCAGTGATTATAATGCAATCATTACCCACTTATGGAATGCAAATATAGGTGTGCAGTACATTGCAGACAATTCTACTGCAGTTGCACGATATGTCACAGCATACTTAACCAAAGCAGAAAAGACAGAGCTCCAAGACCTCTGGAATGACCTGTCATCAGATAAAACAGTGTCTCAGAAATTAAACAGCTTGGGCATAAAAATGCTCTCCCATAGAGAATGTGGATCATATGAAGCAGCTGATCATTTAACTGGTACTGCATTGTATGGTAAATCTGAAAATAAAGCATGGCTAAGTCTTGGTCCTGCTAAATCTAGAAAAAGAGTTCTAAAAACATACGAAGATATAGAAGCAATAGCCACACATGATCCCAACAGCCAAGACATTTTAAAAAACAATTTATTGGACACATACTACCCAAACAGAAGTAATAATTTGGAAACCATGTGTCTATACCACATGGCCCAAAACTACACATACAAAAATAATATAAAACCTGATGAAAAAAAAGGTAAATACAGAGTGACGACAGCTTAGTTAAACTCACTACACCAAGTTTAATTAATCATATCAAATTGTCCTTGAAGACTCATCAACATAAAGAAATACATTACATGTCCCGGCTACAACTCTTTAAACCATGGAGAAAATAAGAAGAAATACTAGAAAACTATGACTCATATGAAGATGCTTTCAAAGCAAATGAAAGCACTATAACTGATGTAAACTTTACACAATACAAAACAATGTTGCACAATGAACAGCAACACGAAGAAGAACTCCAGGCCCAACTAGATAAAGACACTCCTGACAGTAGTCAACCTTCTGTAACAGGAAGCCAAGAACCACTGGGAGAACCACTAATAATAAATGAGGCAGAATTAGCTATGATAGAAGTAGAAAACACCATGTGTCAGTATGAAGATAAAGAAGACTTAACTATACTACAATCAAAACTAAACAATGAACAACGTAGCATTTTTGAAGAAGTAACAAAACAAATTGCACATGGTGTACAACATGAAAATAAAGAATGTTCCTGCCATAATTATAAACCTATACTACTGTACGTCAGTGGTGAAGCTGGTTCTGGCAAAACATTCCTAATCAAAATCATCAGTAAATTCCTTCAACAATTGACAAACAACAAACTGTCAGCTGTTGTTACTGCCCCCACAGGTTCAGCTGCCTACAACATAGGTGGTGTCACTTTACACCGATTACTACTATTGCCAGTAGAACACGAAAACAAATTAGACTATTACAAACGTTCTGCAGAAGCTGCAATGGAACTACGCAGAGTATTGAAACAAATGAAAATGCTACTAATAGATGAAGTGAGTATGGTCTCCAACCTAATGTTGGCTTTGATTCACCTCAGATTACAAGAAGTACTGAAAACAAACTATGAAGAGCTCTTTTGCAGGAAAACACATTATTGTTTTCGGAGATCTTCTTCAATTGACACCAGTAAAAGGTGAGCTTATTTTTAAAACATTAGGACACAAACTCTGCCGTAAAACTGTTGGCAGCATTAGAAATGTCAACCTTTGGCAACATTTCCAATACAGAGAATTAACAGAAAACATGCGGCAATTTGCAGATCTCACTTATGCCAACATCTTAAAAAGTATCATAGTTGGTATACTCTCTAAAGAAGCAGAAACAATATTGAAAACCCGGCAAATTAATGCACTTTATGGCGACAATGCATGTGCTACAGATGTTATGGAACAATTAGCCCACAAAAATGTCAATTGTATGGCCTTAATGCCAACTCTTGCAAGCTGTTTCAAATTCAATGAACAAATGTTAAGTAAAGAAATGCAACCAATAATGGAAATTAGTGCCACAGACAAACTAGATGTACATGGTATGACACTACCTATGTGTGACCAAGCCACAACAAGACTAAATGGTTTAGAAAAATCAATCTCAAACACAGCAGGCTTAGAAAAGATATTAAAATTATCCTTAAATTGCAGAGTAATGCTTAAATGTAACCTTGACACGGACCAAGGACTAGTTAATGGAGCACTTGGTACAGTTGTTGGCTTTCAAACATACCCACGTGACAACAAAATTCAGTTTGTCAATAAACTCTTTGACAAACTTTCAGAAGTTAAAAGGATAGGACGCTCAACAGCTCGATTCCTTCTCTTCAAAGACATGTATGTACGCAGAGAACAATTTTCTCTAACCCTTGCATATGCAGTCACGATTCATAAATCACAAGGTCTTACACTAGACAAAGCAATGATAGATATTGGTAACACAGTCTTTAAAGAAGGCATGAGCTACGTAGCACTATCACGCTTACGTACACTTGACGGTCTATTTCTAATCAACTTTGATGCAAGTAAAATAAACGCTGATATTCCTTGCATTTTAGAATACAATAGACTTTGCTCACTATACACTCCCCATCTAAACACATATTCTGTCCCACAAAAAGTAAAACATTATAAAAGAAAAATAAATCAAACAGAAAAGCAACAGGATGTCACTGCAAATCCTCCAAAGAGAGTAAAAGAAAGTAAAACTTCATCAAGTACCACAAGCGAAAAAGAATCAATTAGGGAAAGTAAACCAGGTACTTCTTCAAAGAAGGAAGACAAACTCCAATACAAGCAGTCAGATACAGAACTACGTGGTCCATTTAAACTCTGAAATATAGTTGGTGGAAGTTGCTACGCAAATGTAGCAATGAATATTCTATTTCAATTACCACCAATTGTTGAGAACATTTACTTACACAGTACAGACCCATTGTGTTTGCAAATGTTAGTACTTCACAGAAATGCAGCAAACAATCTTGACAACACGTATAGTGTTTATGGAATAAGACAACAATTGGACTACTGTGCTGGAATGGTGAAATTCACTATAAACTCACTGGAAGATCCACAAAAATTTCTAATGTACTTACTACAAGTACTGGAAAACAAAAACGTACCTATAAATGAAATCTTCCAGATTCCATACATGTGGAAACATACATGCACTCTCTGCCACAATGTGACACAAGAAGAAATCCCCAATGAACGCTTCGTATATATATCAATACCTAATTGTGAATCCATTCCATTTCAGCAACTTGTACAAAATGCAAACCATGGTAGATCATGTTCTACCTGCAATTCAGATAATCGCTCCACGTTAGTAATACAAACACATAGTAAATACGTAATACTAATGCTTCTACGTTTAAATGCAGATGGTACCAAAAACAACTGCAAGCTGACTGGATTCACACATGGTCAAATATCACTTGGTAAGAAAACCTTCACAACAATAGGTATAATCTACCACGCAGGAGCAACAACCAATTCAGGGCACTACACTGCATATATTAAAAAGAAATGTGGATGGTTTCAATGTAATGATAGTACCATTACTCTAAAGCAGAGATTACCAGCAAATCTTACAAACGCTTATTTAATGTTCGTAAAACCAAAATTTGATAACTAAACTGTACTTAAACCTCAAGTAAACTTGTAGTAAAAAATATAAACTGTTAGAATATTCCAAAAGCTATCTAACTGCCCAAAGATTCTACAACAATTAATCACATAAATGAATACCACTTAATTAGAGCAAAAAATAGACAATTAGAATACGCCAATTGGTATCTAACTGTCCCAAAATTTAACAATATACAAACAGATAAATCAATACCACTAAAATATATCAAAAAATAGACAGTTAGAATACTCCAATTAGTATCTAACTTTGCCAAAATTTAACAACATCCAAACAGATAAATCAATACCACTAAAATATATTAAAAAAAATAGACAGAATACGCCTACTGGTATCTAACTGCTCCAAAATTTCATAATATCCAAACAAATAAATAATATGTTACTGCTCCAAAAAAAATGCAACAACCCAATGTATAAAGCATTAGCCAAAAACAACAAATGAACACTGAAAACAAACAAACAAATAAACTGTAGCATAACAGAAAAAGTTTTTTTTTTAATCCAACATGGATTTTTTTTTCTTCCACAGACCCAATGATTTCAGCAACGAACAGAGAAACTGAGCAAATTGCACAGTAGTCTGGTTTGTAATCTACTAAATATGAGGGTCCAAAAAAAAAATGTTGATTATACAATGTAAAAAGTCATTACAAAATACTAATACTAACATGCTATTTTCTTTTATCACAGAAATTAACAAGAAATACATGTACTCCAGTTACTAAACCAAACAGTAAGTATATTATACACTCTATGCCCTGGCCACGACCATCACAGCATATCACACCCATAGTATCTTATAACTTTGTTAAGATACATGCACCCAACACTCTATGCCCTGGCCACAACCACCGCAGCATATCACACCGCTAGAGTAAAACATTTCAACTATGGCCTATGGAAACTTTTAATGTCCGTGGACATTACCAGTGTTCTTAGAACACTTTCAATTTGCCAGCGAACAATACGGACAGCATCTTCAGAACACCCCCTACGAACATTTCAGGACAACGCAAAAGTTCATAGAACACTTACAACTCGACAACGAACAATACGGACAGCGTCCTCAGGACACCCCCTACGAACATTTCAGGACAACGCGTGTGTTCTTAGAACACACCCCCATTTTGTTTATGTGCGAACATTTCAGGACACCCTGAGTGTTCTTAGAACACTTTCAACTTGCCATTGAACAATATGGACAGCATCTTCAGTACACCCCCTGCGAACATTTCAGGACAATACAAGGGTTCTTAGAACACTTTCAACTCGACAACGAACAATACGGACAGCGTCATCAGAACACCCCCATTTTGTTTATTTGCGAACATTTCAGGACTCCCCGAGTGTTCTTACAACACATTCAACTTGCCACAGAACAATAAGGACAGCGTCCCCAGAAAACCCCCATTTTGTTTATTTGCGAACATTTCAGGACACCCCGAGTGTTCTTAGAACACATTCAACTTGCCGCAGAACAATACGGACAGCGTCCCCAGAACACGCCCCATTTTGTTTATTTGCGAACATTTCAGGACACCGCGAGTGTTCTTAGAACAGTTTTACCTTACTTGCGAACAAAACAGACACATATTGAGTCCTCAGAACACCCCCCATCCAGTTTATTTAGAACATTTCAGAACACCCGTGATGTCCGCTGACAAATCGAACACAAAAAGAACGTCTACCAGAAAGCACATTTAACCTATCTCATACCCTTCCATCCTCCCCAGACACTCCTACACACCAACACACTCTACTAAATACACATTTAGAACAAACTTTCACCACGCTGTCCGCGGACGTCCGTGAATCCAAGATGGCGGGCGCTACCGAAAATCTGACGCGCTTCACGCTTAACACCGTCCAATCAGCGAACACGTTGCATGTCTGCGGACATCACGCAAGCCAATTGGCCAATCAGGACACTGTCCGCGGAGCGAACAGGGAAGTGTGTCCGCAGACCGAACACAGATATCAATAATTTTTTTTGACCTACTTTTTGGTCATTTTGAAAAAAACTACTGGACGGATTTTCACCAAATTTGCAAAAGCACACTTTCGGGACCAAGCCGCTGCTCCTGGTCCAAATTGGGTGAAAATCTGTCCAGCGGTTTGGGCTGTAGGCGTAAGCAAAATTTATTTCCTATTCAGTCTATGGGAAAAAAAAAAGTTTTGGGACCCCCCTATAACTTTGCCCCGCCTGGACGAATCCTCACCAAACTTTGCAAAAAAATTCAGAGTGGCCCATATACTTTTTTTCCAAAGTTTGGTGAGGATTCTTTTTGGGGGAGCAAAGTTATAAGCCGCCCAAAAAGTGTTCTTCCTATGGAAACAGCAACTTAACCATAACTACATGGCCACTACTGTAATATATATATTCAGTGAAAAAACTTTGTTAAAGGGACGTGATGGTTACAAGTAAAACTGAAAAACCCCTGAAATTCACCAGCTATGGTAAACTAAGCAACCATAACTCGCACCACCGTGCACTGCTAAGAATAACACCCATGACATCAAAGATGACATCACAAATATGATTGATGACATCACTAATAGGTAGGAAGGAAAATCCTTTTCCAAGATGGCCACCATGGAAAGGGAAGGCGGGGTTCCATACAGAGCCCCTCTTCACTTTCCATGGTTGCCCGCAGAAAGCAAAAAGAGAACCCTATGACCATATTACCACAAGCACATTTGTCTTCCCTTTCAAGCCTATCCCAATTTCGAATAACTTTACCACAAAGCCAGTCACAGGTGGACATGGCCACTTTAACCTCATGTGTTGTCCCTCGTAGTCATGGCCAGTAGCCTGGTTGTCCGGATCATGACCTTATTCCATGACTCGGACAATCTGGCCACTGCCCATGGCCACAGGCTACACCTCAGTCACCAAAGGTATATCACTATTTTTTGTACGTGCAATATGACACTTGGCAAAAAAGAAAAAGCATTCAGACTTTACGAAAACATTTACATCTAGATCTATAATCTGTTTGCAAACCTTAGTGTAGATTTGTCAAATGCTATCAAGCTGGCCACGCGTAAGCACACGGAAGACCACGCTCCTGCCCAGAAGGCCGAACTACTGCCCCCCAGAGCCCCGAGCATGCTCCCACCTGCCATCTGCTGCTGCCTGACTGCCTGCTGCCCACGTGCCCTGCCATTTGCTGCCTGCACATCAGCCAGGGGTGCTGTTGCTGTGACCACCCCTGCTGGAACCGAAGACTCCCGACTGGGATTCCATCGCTCCACAGCCCAGCCCCAGGACCCAGTTGCCCACCCACTCCTGCCTCTGGGGTTGTCATGTCGGGGCAAACACCATCTGAGACCACTGACAACCCCCGGCCAGAGAGGCAGAGGGGCACCAGCTTCAGTGCCACCGAAGTTGGTGTCCTGGTGGAGCAAGTCCTGGGGCAGTATGATGCCCTCTTCAGAAGTTCCCGCGCCGACAAGGAAGGACGGACTCGGATCTGGACTGACATCGTGACTGCCATCAACGCGGAGGGGGTGGCAGTCCGCGACTTCCAACATGTCAAGAAGCGCTGGGAGGACTTCAGGTCCAGGACCCTGAACAAGGCCCGGCACCTCTTGAAGGCAGCGGATGCCAAGGGGCGCCGGGGCCACTTGTCGGAAGAACAGATGAGGGTCCTGGAACGCATATCCCCAGCGCTCCACGTCCAGGTCCTTGAGAGGCAGACCCGTCTGGAGTCGAGCGGTAAGTGTACATGCATCCTGATTGTGAGCTGTGCGTATGGTGATTTTTCAGTAGTGTGCAGGTTGCACATCTGTTTGTATGGGGTCGAGTATGGGTGGGGGTGTACAGGGCCGTGGGGCTAACACATGCAAGGGCTGGAATGTGTGAGACATGGATGGTACTTGTGTGTGTAGGCTTGCATGCCAAATGCAGTTGTGTGGGCACACATGTTTGGATGAATGTGTATGTAAGTAGACATGTCCGTGATGTCACGCATGTATGTTGTTTTCAGCTGCATGTATCAGCACTGTGTACATGTGCATCTGTGTGTATTTGACAAGGGTGTAACAGTGATGCAACATGGATGCATGTGACAGCGGGATGTGGAAGCCTGATTGGCAGATGTGACATGGATGCCCATCTGAACACTGCGACACTTGGCAGAGGTGTACACATGCATGCAAGTGTGGTGGTGTGTATACATGTGTGGTGCACTTCCTGTGTTGCATGTGATGTCTGGCTCAGCTTTGCCTGCTCATGCTGTTTTATGTTTATGGATGGTGCTGGCAGTTGCGATATGGCTGTGGTATGGCTCATGTGTGCGAGTTGAAATGACATGTGTGTTGGGGATTGTGATGACATGTCTGAGGTTTGCCAATGCCACTCATGTACAACTTTCATGTGTGTATGTGTCCATTGTACAGTGCCCTGATGCCTGTGTTTTATTTCTCCCTGTCTGCAGCGTCAACTGATGAAGCGGGCGGAGAAGGTGCTGTGGAGCAGAGCGGCGGGGATCCCACCGCCAGCCGGAGACGCAAGGCCCGGATCCCCTCCCATGTTGTCATCTCGTCGGGGAGTGAGGAGTCTGGTGCCACGTCTCAGGCCGCAGCTGCCGGGGGGAGGTCCAAGAGGCGGAGGTTGGAGTTGGACTCCTCGGCAGCAGAAGGGGCAGCTGGGACCCCACAGGGCCCAACGGGGGAAGATGGCACGGAGTCATCCAGGTTGGTGGGGGGTTTGGTGGAGGAGGAGGCCGTGCAAGCAACATAGACGGGGTCTGGAGGTAGGGATCCCACTGGTGCTAGTGGTGCAGTGCAGGACCAGGGACAGGAGGCAGCACAGGCCGCCGCGGAGGTGCCTGTGTGCAATCCTGTCCCTGATCCTGTCCCTGCATCATCTTGCACCAGCAGGGATGCCTACGTCCAGACCCGTTTTCAGGCAGGGGATGAGCTCACGACAACTGGCCTTCCTCTGCCTGCAGACGTGGCTTTCCGGGTCTGGGTTGAGCCTGTTCTGACTGGTGTGGCGTTGCGTCAACGGGCCATGCGAGGTGACCTGCAGTCTTTTCATCAGGAGACTGCACGTCATCTCGAATGGCTTGTTGACCACGTCAGCCTGCTGGGACAGGTCACCCAGGCCGGATTCCTCCGTATGATGGGGCTTGCTACGACCCCCTCCTCAACTGAACCCCCTATGCGCCAGTCGTCCTTCGTGTCATCTTCCCACCCATCAGTCACCTGGGTGCCCTGTGGAGCTGCCTCTGACGGTGCGGCCAGGCTGGTGGAGGAGGCATCCCTGCCACAGTCGGGAGTCGGACGTCCAGCAGGGGTGGCCACATCAACGACTGCACCCCAGCCGGCGGAGGATGTGCAGGCAGCAGGAGGCAGTGCACGGGCAGAGGCGCAGCAGCAGCAGCAACGTGGTGGGAGCCATGAAGGCTCGGGGCCTTCAACATCGGAGGGGCAGTCATCGGCCGGAGGGCAGGAGGCCCCAGGACAGAGAGTGTCTTCCGTGTGGCAGCGGTTGGGCCACGCCATAGATGCGGAGTGGCAGCGGGCGGTAGAGGCACGGCTCACAATGGTCAGGGCAGAGAACTCCATGCGGAGGGCCCTGAGGCGGGCCGAGTGCCTCGAGGCAATCCGCAGGGGTTTGGAGGTGGACACGTCGACGGCCCTGCGGACCCTCGGGGCCATGGAGGAGGACCGGGACATTGAGCAGGAGTTCGATGATGCCCTGGCCCGGGACATCCAAAAGTGAGCCGTCAAACTAGCCCGCTGCCCTTGTACATAGTTATGTAGGTAGTGTTAGGTTTCCTTTTTTTTTGGATTTATTTTGGACCTTTTGGACATTGGCCACATTTTTGTATATAGTTTATTTTATTAGTTAGTGTAGTTAGATAGGTTTCATTTCTTTTGTTGGGAAAATGGACCCTGGCTTGTTCGTATGTACATAGTTCACTGTTGGATTGTATTTTTCTTTCACATTTTAACCATGGAACAATGGCTTTCAATTTTATTTCCCATTGGATTTTGTTTTGTGGACAGTGACTTTGGACACCATTACTTTGGATTATGATTTTTGCTTTTGCTTTTTTTCACGGGCATGCTTCTTTTCATTTTTGTACATTCCCATTTCTGTTTCTTTATTTTTGATTCTATTTATGTTTCCTTTAATACATATTTTTTTAGTGAACTTCAATGTGTACTATCTCATTGGTTTCATGCATATCATGATATGGTTTTTGAGATTCACTGACACCCATTGGGTGTATGTGAGGGAAATGTGTTTGTTTCGCAACTTGCAATTGGTGTTCTGTCATGTAATTGGCAATTATGAGTGGGTGGATGCAATACTCGGGTGGGTGTTTTGCATTTGGAGGCTGACCATAGGGACCAGGGATCTAGATTGTGATGACATGTTGGCTGGGGAACATGAGTTGGACATGGGTGGGGGCCTGCTGGCAGTTGCCCCACAGTGCTGGGGGGTGGGGAGGGTGGGAGACATGGGTGGGGGCCTGCTGGCAGGTGCCCCACAGTGCTGGGGGGTGGGGGGGTGGGAGACATGGGTGGGGGCCTGGTGGAGGGTGAGCCTGCACTGCTGGGGGGTGGGGGTGGTGGGAGACATGGGTGGGGGCCTGCTGGCAGGTGCCCCACAGTGCTGGGGGGTGGGGTGGGAGGGAGACATGGGTGGGGGCCTGCTGGCAGGTGCCCCACAGTGCTGGAGGGTGGGGGGGTGGGAGACATGGGTGGGGGCCTGCTGGCAGGTGCCCCACAGTGCTGGGGGGTGGGGGGGTGGGGAACATGAGTTGGACATGGGTGGGGGCCTGGTGGAGGGTGCCCCTGCACTGCTGGGGGTGGGGGTGGTGGGGAACATGAGTTGGACATGGGTGGGGGCCTGCTGGCAGGTGCCCCACAGTGCTGGGGGGTGGGGGTGGTGGGGACATGAGTTAGACATGGGTGGGGGCCTGCTGGCAGGTGCCCCACAGTGCTGGGGGGTGGGGGTGGTGGGGACATGAGTTAGACATGGGTGGGGGCCTGCTGGCAGGTGCCCCACAGTGCTGGGGGGTGGGGAGGGTGGGAGACATGTGTGGGGGCCTGCTGGCAGGTGTCCCACAGTGCTGGGGGGTGGGAGGGGTGCGAGATATGGGTGGGGGCCTGCTGGCAGGTGCCCCACAGTGCTGGGGGGTGGGGGTGGGAGACATGGGTGGGGGCCTGGTGGAGGGTGACCCTGCACTGCTGGGGGGTAGGGGTGGTGGGAGACATGGGTGGGGGCCTGGTGGAGGGTGAGCCTGCACTGCTGGGGGGTGGGGGTGGTGGGAGACATGGGTGGGGGCCTGCTGGCAGGTGCCCCACAGTGCTGGGGGTGGGGGTGGTGGGAGACATGGGTGGGGGCCTGGTGGAGGGTGACCCTGCACTGCTGGGGGGTGGGGGTGGTGGGAGACAGGGGTGGGGGCCTGGTGGAGGGTGAGCCTGCACTGCTGGGGGGTGGGGGTGGTGGGAGACATGGGTGGGGGCCTGCTGGCAGGTGCCCCACAGTGCTGGGGGGTGGGGGTGGTGGGAGACATGGGTGGGGGCCTGGTGGAGGGTGACCCTGCACTGCTGGGGGGTGGGGGTGGTGGGAGACATGGGTGGGGACCTGGTGGAGGGTGAACCTGCACTGCTGGGGGGGTGGGGGTGGTGGGAGACATGGGTGGGGGCCTGCTGGCAGGTGCCCCACAGTGCTGGGGGGTGGGGGTGGTGGGAGACATGGGTGGGGGCCTGGTGGATGGTGCCCCACAGTGCTGGGGGGTGGGGGTGGTGGGAGACATGGGTGGGGGCCTGGTGGAGGGTGCCCCTGGTGGCTGGGGGTGCAGGGGGACATGCGTTGGTGGGCAGTAGTGCAAGTTGACATGTGGGTTGGCTGGGGGGCATGGCCATGGTGGATGGGGTGCCTGCAGGACATGTGCAGGGTAGGCCCCTGTGGTGTGAGACACCTGCAGGGGCCCTGGATGCTGTAGAGCGAACACCTGGGAGGACCCACACGTGCAATTCACGTGTGGTGCTCCCCGCGCACCCCTGTAATACACGTACCCTGATGGAATCGCTTGTGGAACTTCCTGCGCACCCCTGGAATACACGTACCCTGATGAAATTGCGTGTGGAACTTCCCCCGCACCCCTGAAATACACGTACCCTGCTCGCACGGGGCCAATCGCGTGTGGAACTTCCCGCGCACCCTGAAATACACGTACCCTGATGGAATCGCGTGTGGAACTTCCCGCGCACCCCTGGAATACACGTACCCTGATGAAATCGCGTGTGGAACTTCCCGCGCACCCCTGAAATACACGTACCCTGCTCGCACGGGGCCAATCGCGTGTGGAACTTCCCGCGCACCCCTGAAATACACTTACTCTGATGGAATCACATGTGGAACTTCCCGTGCACCCCTGGAACACACGTACCCTGCTGATGTCGCGTGTGAAACTTCCCCCGCACCCCGAAATACACGTACCCTGCTGATGTTGCGTGTGAAACTTCCCTCACACCCCGAAATACACGTACCCTGATGAAATCGCGTGTGGAACTTCCCGTGCACCCCTGAAATACACGTACCCTGCTGATGCCGCGTGTGAAACTTCCCCCGCACCCCGAAATACACATACCCTGATGTAATCGCGTGTGGAACTTCCCACGCACCCCTGAAATACACATACCCTGCTGAAATCGCGTGTGGAACTTCCAACGCACCCCTGTAATACGCGTACCCTGCTCGCACGGGGCCAATCGCGTGTGGAACTTCCCGCGCACCGCTGAAATACACGTACCCTGCTGAAATTGCGTGTGGAACTTCCCGCGCACCCCTGAAATACACGTACCCTGCGGAAATCGCGTGTGGAACTTCCCGCGCACCCCTGAGATGCGCGTACCCTGCTCGCACAGGGCAATCGCGTGAGATACTTCCCGCGCACCCCAGTGATACACGTAGCCCGCTTGCCGTGCTGGTACAGGGTTAGCGCAGCCCTTTGCGCTGGATTGGGGATTTTGATGGCTTTTCCCTGCACGAGAGGCGTTCTTGGGGGTGCAACTGGCGCTGCTGCAGGGTCGCTGCGCCACTGTGCGCCACGGCTGGTTTTGGTGGCTGGAATCCTTGAATACGCTGTGTGCGGAAATGGATTTTAGCGCACGCGGCTGGCGCAGGGATTCGCACGCGCACACTGTGCGCCAGCCGCGTGCGCCACTTGTGCGCTGAATTCTATGAATTACCCCCACAGTCTTTAAAGAAGGCATGAGCTATGTAGCATTATCACCCTTACGTACACTTGCCGGCTAATGTACTTTGATGTAAGTAAAGTGAAAGCTGATATTCCTTGCATTCTAGAATACAATAGACTGCATTCACTGTACACCCCTCATCTGAAACAATATCCTGTTCCAGATAAAGTAAAACGTGGTAAAAGGAAACTAAATGAAACAGAAATGCAACAGAATCCAACAGCAAATTCCTCAAAGAAAAGAAATGAAGCTAAAGTTTCAGCAATTACCACAAACAAAGAAGAACCTATTAGGGAATATAAACCAGGGCCATCGGCAAAGAAGGAACCGAAATTCAAAAAAATGCACTCAGATACAGAACTAGCTGGTCCATTCAAATTTGCAAATGAAAGTGGGGTAAGCTGCTATGCAAATGTAGCAATGAATATTCTATTTCAATTGCCACCAATTGTTATCAAAATTTACTTGCACAGTACAGACCAATTGTGTTTGCAAATGTTAGTGCTTCATAGAAATGCAACAAGCAATCCTGACAACACATACAGTATTCATGGAATACGGCAAGAATTGGATGACTCTGCTGGAATGGTGAGATTCACTCTGAACTCACAAGAAGATCCACACGAATTTCTAATGTACTTACTATTAGTATTGAGAAAAAAAAAGCATACCTGTAAATGAAATCTTCCAGATTTCGTACATGTGGAAACATATATGCACTCTCTGTAGCAATGTGATACAGGAAGAAATCCCAAATGAGTGATTTGTGTATGTTTCCATACCAAATTGTGAAAGCATTCCATTTCAGCAACTTGTACAGAATGCAAACCATGACAGATTATGTACTATTTGAAATTCAGACAATCGCTCCACCTTACTGGTACCAAAAACAACTGCAAACTGACTGGATTTACACACGGTCAAGTGTCACTTGGAAAGAAAACCTTTACAACAATAGGTATAATCTACCATGCAGGAACTACAACCAATGCAGGTCACTACACTGCATACATTAAAAAGAAATGTGGATGGTTTGAATATAATGATAGCACCATTACTCTAAAGGAAAGATTGCGTGCTAATCTTACAAATGCGTATTTAATCTTCTTAAAGCAAAAATTTAATAAATAATGTGCACTTCAAGATTGCCAAAAAATTATGTGAAAGACTACAAACAGTTACAATACACCAATAGGTATCTAAGTGCCCAAGAGGATATAACAATGACACAAATAAATGGATAGTACAGATTTGTAGGAACAAATGCACAGTTAGAATACGCCTAGAGGTATGTAACTGTTATTAAAAATCGGCAGGAAGACAACAAAAATAACATTAATCAGAAAGATGAAGGGAACACTCAAAGGAACCAAGGAAGTAGTTAGTACCATAGCAATAGAAGTTTTTTTTTAATCCGACAAGGATTTGTTTTCCCCAGACCCAAGGATTAGAAAAGCAAACACTGAAACTGAGCACAATGCACAGTACACTGGTTTGTAAACTAAATATGAGGGTAAAAAAAAGGTAATTGTCTAATATGCAATGTAGTAAGTTTTCATAAAATGCAAAGACTAACATACCTCTTTCTTTTAATACAGAAATTAAAAAAAGGGATACTTCCGCGTAGTACGAAAAGCATTTCAAAAATATATGTGGATTCTGAACAAAGTAAGGAGTAAGTATATTGGCAGTCATTTTCTACACATTTGAATCTACACGTCTAATCTATGGTAGTAATATGCTGCAGTGGCTGGAGGCTGCCCTTGCATCTTCAGTGTCTAATCTACGACCTACGCCTTACGACCAATGTACAAAGAATATACTTCCTAGCCACAACCATTGCTGCATATGGAAACCATGGTCCTTGTAAATTAGCTACTTATAAATTTACTGTTGGGACCATCGTCTGCAGCCATGCAGCCAAGACATTAGGGCGTGCACACAACTAGCGCATTACACCACTCCCATATTCACTTATAACTCCACTGCTTATGACTTCAGTCTTGGGTGCATGGCCTTTGGGCATGCAGTCGAGACTCTGGGTCCTGGCCAGAAACACCACAGCATATCAGAACCATTGTGCCTTCTCATTTCACTATATACAAAGTTGGTTTTGGGAGCATGGCCTTTGGCCATGCTCCCAAAATACTATGCCCTCCCCACAACCACCTTAACGATGTTCCATAGTACAAGTGTACCAATAGCTGTGATGTGGATACAAGGTGGCCATAGAAAATACATCATGAAGAGGTTCTAACTTTGTTATTGGATGCATGGCCTTCGGTCATGCACCCAAGAGTGCAGGGTCTCCCCACAACCACCTCAGTGATGTGTGGTAGTGTTTTTTTTTCTATAAGTGTGATATCCTTCACTACTTCTGGCCAGAGGCTTCACTCCTAGATGTATGTTCATAGATATTACCTGGGATGGGTGTGCAGTGGTTTCCATGTCCAGTACTTACAACTTTGTTGTTGGGTGCATGGACTTCAGCCATGCACCCAAGACTGCACACACTCCCCACAATTTAGCAATCGATACGCAATACTACGGGTGTATCCATGGCTGTGACATGTTACGGCGGTTGTTACCAGGCCCTACAAGCCTACAACCTACAGCCTTCGGCCGATGGCCATGCATCCAAGACTGTAGGCCCTGGTCACAACCACTGTAGCATGTCACACCCATGGTGGCGTACTAATGAATATAATAATACCCATAGGAAAAAGTATTGCAATTATGGCATGTTGTCAATTTCAATGTTCTCTACGCGTCTCCTTACAACAGTAACAAGTTTCCTGTGCACTGCATGGACTGAAATGCTACCGTTATTACACCCCTCGTTTTCTGTTCGTTCAAGGTGGCCATAGAAAATACATTGTGAAGACCGACCCCCAGAACAAATGCATGGATCACCCATGTCTTACTGTCTGAACCTGTCCCAACACTCTGTGACACAGCAAAAGAGTTTTATAAATATAAATATAAATATAGCATGTGTACGCTGGTTGTTGTTCTGCTATCGGCGGATCCAAGATGTCGGGCGCAGCCAAACAATCTGATGCAGAACACATCTCGCAGCAGCCAATCGGCAGAGACATTGCGTGTCCGCGGTCATGACGCAAGCCCATTAGCCAATTGCTATCTTGTCCGCGGAGCGAACAGGGAAGTGTGACTGCAGAGCGGACATAGATATCACACATTTTTTGAGACATACTTTTTGGTCGTTTAAAGAAAAATAGTACACGGATTGCCACCAAATTTACAAAAGCATGCTTTCTGGACCAAGCCCCTATACCTGCCGCAAATTTCGTGAAAATCGTCCAGCAGTTTGACCTGTAGCCGTGCGCAAAGTTTTTCCCCCATTCAGTCTATGGGAAAAAAAGATGTTTTGGAACCCCCCCTATAACTTTCCCCCCCTGGACCAAACATCACTGAACTTTGCAAAAAAATTCCGAGTGGCCTATATACTTTCTTTTGCAAAGTTTGGTGAGGATTCGTCCAGGGGGAGCAGAGTTATAAGCCGCCCAAAAAGTGCTCTTCCTATGGAAACAGCAACTTAACCATAACTACACGGCCACGATATATATGTGTATATATATATATATATATATATATATATATATATATATATACATACACACACACCGTGGGCTTGAGTGCTCTGTAGATATAACTAGATGGAACACAGTACACTAAGTGGCCACTTTACCTCATTAGCAGCAGCTCCACAGGCATATTACATGTCTGTTTGCGTTCACTATCCCATCATATATAGGATATGTTTGTCATAGAATTCTGTCTATCTGCACACATCATGTCTCTCCTATTTCACAGACGTTGCACAACACCTCTGCCATTAGAATGCAGCTATGCCACACAAAACACCTGGTTTAGCTTCACTCATACAGTGTAATTCATTGAATGAATGTGCCCTGAAAACGGGGGCACAAGTCTGAAAATCGCAGCGCACGCGCGCCTAAGCCGCGTAAGCGCCTGCTTGTCGATTCATGGAAGGCGCTGCGCGTGGCTTAACTGTGATCTCCGCTGAACCCGTGTGTGGCACACATGTCATTGCGACATGCCGAAGGCTGTGTGCGAGACGGCCAGTGAAGGCGCACACAGCCCAGCACACACACCTAAAAGGGGGCAGAACATGCAGAATGGGGAACAACATGTGAAAATGTGGGCGTTACAGGGGAAGTACCGCTGCCAAATCCTCGCAACGCCCACATGCGAGTTAACAACACATATTCATGGAATCTAACAGGGTAAACACACGTGCCACAAAAGACGCGCTAAGCCGGAAACACATACACCAGGTGAAAGCTGGCATAAGTGCCCCCGCGCAGCATAAAAGTGCACTCAAACAACAAAACAAGCTCATACCACTACGATAAATGTACCGTTCCTCGCAGCAGTGGTCGTGGGACACCGCAGGAGGAGGAGGATAGCCAGGCCCCAGATTTTTTTATCAAGGACCAGCCTTTTTGGGATGCCTGATGACAAGGTCTATGGCAGGTACAGGCTTCCACCCCATATCATCCTAGACCTGGTCTCTGAGTGGGAGGATGACCTCGCATCACCCACCCTGTGCTCCCAAGCACTGAGACCCTTGGAAAAGGTGCTCAATATACTGCACTTCTTGGCCACTGGGACATTTCAGCAGACAAGTGCCATAGTTAGGGGCGTGTCACAGCCCATGTAGTCACGCTGTCTACACCAGGTGTTGGCGATCATTACTGCATGCCCCTCAGTCCGCAGGCACATATACATGCCCAGAACACCCGCAGAAAGGCAGGCTGTGGTCCAGGACTTTTACGGGGTGGCACACTTCCCCAAAGTGCTCAGTGCCATTGATTGCACCCATGTGGCTCTACATCCTCCTAGGACCACTGAGCACATCTATCGCAACCACAAGCACTGGCATTCAATCCACGTGCAGGTGGTATGCAATGCTAAGGAAATAATCACTTCTGTCTACGCAAACTATCCAGGGGCCACCCATGATAGTTTCATATTCAGAATATCACCCCTAAAGCGGGACCTGGAAGCTGGGAGGCATGGCGACACATGGCTCATTGGTGAGTACAAATGCCTGAATGCTGTGCACATGCATGCATGTCACACACAGAGAAAGGGCAAAACCCAACTAATCACAACCATTATCACCTCCCCAGGGGACAGTGCCTACCCTCTAAGCACCTACATGATGATGCCAATATGTAACCCTACCACACCACCCGAGGTAAGATACAACGCAGCCCATATTGCAACCCGGGATATAGTGGAGCGAACATTTGGAGTGCTGAAGTCATGTTTCCACTCCCTTGACCGCTCTGGTGGCCAGCTACTACATGCGCCCCCAGTAGTGTGCAGAATCACTGTGGCAGCATGTGTCCTGCACAACATTGCAACCCGGCGGGGCGTGCAGGTGGACATGGTGGTGCCCTCACATCCCCAACCACATGCATAGGTGCTGCACATGGGAGGGGAAAGGGCATGTGGCAAGGCAGTCTGTACACAGCTTGTGGCAACATTTTTCACCTAAAATACCACCTCTACGGAGTGCACACAGGCCTGGCACATACCAAGTGACAATAGATGATGACAAAGGGACAGTCAACTGTCACAACCCTACCACCCTGAGATTGTTTCCCTGGAAGTGCTACATTGTGTGCATTCATAGCTACTTAAAGAGAGCCAATGCCGGTCAGTAAAAGGAGCACATTTATGCTGCCTAAAGGATTACACCCTTTCAAAACAGCCCACCCAAATACTGGTAGGGCACCCAACCCCTCCCAAACCCCATGTCACCCGCCTGAGACACCATGGCATGCAATGTGAAAGCAACCAAATAAATGCACAACACATGACACACCTGTCACAAAGTGCACCGTCACAAATGGAAACAGGTCACAGACAATTCCCTCTCACATATGAAAAGGAAACTGCACACATGAAGATATACTTACCAGCATGACAAAACATGAATACAGGACCCAACAGTGGGAACGTCTGACAGTGACCAATCACAAAAGTCCAAGTGTGACAATCTGACAAGGGCAGCACATCAACCCCTCCCATCTTCAGTGTGTTGCTGGCAGGTAAATGTGGCAGGGGCCTGCATACCGCATGAACTGCATCTGCAATGGAGACAGGCAAGGTAACACATGAAGAAGCTACATGTAAATATGCATAATGAGCAATATTGAATACAATATACAAATCAATCATGCAGTGGAGACTATAGTT